>NC_141065.1:8850830-9450830 GCF_041138505.1 Cibotium barometz | reverse complement strand
GCAAGCATTGTCGAGTCTTGCTAAAATCTGCTTTCATTGTGAAGGACAAGCAGATTCATTTAGCAGAATCAAAGAGCTTTGAAGAGGCTTGGACAGTATCATGCTCAAGTAAAGTCATAGTAGCCATTGAGAGAGAAGTGAAGGGCAACATGAATAAGGTGAGCTTATAGCAAATGACTCTAGAAGGAATGCGTAAATCTTAGCAGAGCAGAAAGGAGTTGAAGCAGGCACAACAACAATGGAATCAGAGTAGTGGACAGCAAAAGTAAGAATTGTGGAGCAATCTGGATCTGCAGAGTAGCAAAACACAAGCATAGCAACCTCAAGCAACAAGTGCAGCACGCCTCCAGAAAGACATCATGCAGCCACCAACAATTGCTCGTTGTTGCAGAGCACAAGGCAAAGAGAGCGCACCCAAAGCAAAATCGCCCTGCCGCTGCAGAAGCTCCACATCAGGTGAAATCACCTAGAAAGGCACACAGTCGCACAGATAATGAGGCCATCATATAGACGATGACCTAGCAAACGCCTGAGAGGAACAACAGCACAGTCGCATGGCATTGAAGCTCAAAGAACGCCTTAAGTAGTAGCAACAACAAGAAAAGAGAGTCGCACAATGCAGTGGTGCAGGAGAAAGAGGAGGTTTCGTGAAGCTCACCATGGAACCTGCAGAGAGCTGCTTGTACCTTTGGGGCTACGGTAATGATATCGACCTGATGATGCTACAACACTAGCTATTGGACAAAGGCACGGGCAGGTTTGAGCCTAGCAGGTACTGCTGGCAATGGCCCTACTATATTGGAGGGGCACGGCACCGTTGCAGCATTCCATGATTCTCACGATGCTATAGAAGCTAGGCATCGTAAAGAAGGTGTTCAAATGTCGCCTGTAGCATGTGCAGGTTCAGGAGAGGGCACAGTCAGCAACATATTATTTATTATTATTATTATTTATATATTGGAAAGGTCCACAACCTTTCAAAATCTCAAAGGGTCTATTTTGATAAAGCCTTGTTCACATGCTTTTTAAGAAGCATATACTTTGTAATTGATTACACACACTTGGGTTTGCTGCCCAAAATGTGTTGTTCTTTTTTTTTCACCCATGAATGAGAAAGGCAATCGTCCAAGCCTGCGTGCTCAAAACAAAAAATTTTGTAATCACCCATTGGTATGAGGGTTGCCTTGCCCAAGCTCATCTAGAAGCTCGAAATGGTTGTTGCGTGATGTGTGCATGAGCGATGCACGTGTGAGGTGCATGCGCATGGGTTGGTTCCCACCCGAACTTCTACGTTCAAATTGGACTCAGTGGTTCTGCTGTGAGCGAGTTGGCTCAAAACAGCCAGACTTGGTGTCTAAGGTGGTAGACACGTGCACACATGTTTGGTTGATGGACACTCCAATGTATCATTGAGGGGGAGTGTTGAGAGGTAGCGATTGCGGTTGTGCAATGCTACATTGATATGGGTGATGGGTGAGTTGTGGAACACCTCGATTAAGAGGGGGTGTTGAGAGATGTAATCAGGGTGTTGTGTGTATGTGGGAAAGCACCCTAGAGGTGAAAAATATTGTGGCAAGGTAACAATGTCACATGTAATATTGTATGGCGTGTGAGTGTTGACCAAAAGAGTGGAAAAGGAGTTGCCACATGGATGATGATGTGTAAAGTGGGATAAGGCTAGAAAGCCTATATCATTGTATGGTTCACTTGAGATATGCAATAGAACTTGTGTTGAGTGTGCAATCTCTCTCTCTCTCTCTCTCTCTCTCTCTCTCTCTTATGGAGTTCTTAGTGTGGTATAACCCACCTTAATCTATGCTTAATCTTGTGTCTATCACCATGATCAATCCCATTTTTGGATTGTTAACATGGGATGCTCGATTGTGTCCCTTGATGATGATGCTATTGATGTCGATCAATTCACAACCATGCCTGACTGGTATGTCACGTTTTTTGGTATTGATTTTCTTTCTTAATATTAATGGGACTGAATATCAACTTGGTGTTTACATAACATAGCTTGGCATAAATTTGGAGAGCAAATGGTCTGAAATATCTTTAATGTAGGTCATCACCTACATATGCAGAGCAGAGGTTGCTCTGCCGCTTGTAGGTTGGCAAACATACCATATGTCATTTCATCTATAGCAGGCAACAAAAGAGGCGGTACCCTCTAGTGATGATGAGACACACAATGCATGATATAGCCTTTTGATTTAATGTTTCTGCTTTAGGAAACTCTTTTTTACTCTAGTTGCTTACATTGATTTTTGATAAGGGAGTGTCCTCTAGTAGATAAATTGCTCTTTATTTATATTACTTGTTTGGTCATTCTATGTTTTGATGTGGCAATGTCCGCTATTGGATGATGAGGCACATGACGAATGATACAATACTGGATACTGCATGGTTTTGCTTTATGAGACTCTATTATACTCTAGTTGAAACATTGGTGCATACTAAATGGTTCTTCTCCATACGTCTATCCTTTTTACTATTAGGCACATGACGGATGATACAAGATTGCATACTATACGGTTATGCTTTATGAGACTCTATTATTATACTCTAGTTGAAACATTGGTGCATACTAGATGGTTCTTCTCTATGTGTCTATCCTTTTTACTATAGTCAATTCATTGCTTTGGAGTAACTGAAGTACAATAGTACAATACTATGTGTCTATTCTTTTTACTATAGTCAATACATTGCTTTGGAGTAAACTACAATTTCTCTCTCACACACACTCACTCACACACGTATACACAAGTACCTAGAGAGCCCAAATCATGCATATAAGCAAGCAAGAGGGAAGAGGGGGAGAGTAGAAAGCAAGATAACTCTTAGATTATGCATAGAGAATATGAGAGAATGAGGGGTTAACGTTCCATTTTGCCTTATCTCCTTTGTTTTTAGGGTTTACAATATTTAGGTGGCCAAAGCTAAAAATTAGGAGGCCTCCTAGATTACTAACACTAGGGTTGGCATTCCATTTTGCCTTATCTCCTTTTTTAAAGGGTTTACACCATTTAGGTGGCCAAAGCTAAAAATTAGGTTCTAGGCCTTCTCGATTGCTTACACTAGCGTAAACCTTATACTCATTGGTACCCTTCATTAAGCTATCTTGTGGCATGCCTTTCATAGATAATTGGCGAGCACTCACATAAAATATATAATGCATAACCATTAAAGTTAAATCTGACCTTTCTGGTGCATACAACCAAATGAGGTGAAAGTGAAGAGGTGGTCGGCATCGACGCTTGAAAGTTCTCTAACAAGGGTTAACATGCTCCCCTTCCTAATGAAGATTTTTTCCTCTGAATATATCGACGATGAAGATGAGTTGATGTTGCATGCAGCAAGAGATTTTGGTGTTGCATGATTGTGTTATGGATCTTGTGGGAATGTGTTGAGAAGTTTGGTGAGATCTGCATGACAACATGGCCAAGTAGTAAAGTGTTCTTGTTTAAAATAATGTAACTTTAACAATGATGTAATGCTTAAACATGCAATCATGAAACTTTGTTTATGACTGGTCGAATTTTCCTAGTTATTATAAGGATTAATATTAAAGTTGGTCCAAATTCTATTGAATCAAAACTTATTTAAGAATACACCTATGGTAATGGCCTTGGTCTCAACACACTATCACTTACGTGAATGTATCTCAAGTTATAGACTAGCCTTATAAGTGAAATTGCTAAGTGATTTATTTATAAAGCCTTCTTTAAAAAAAATCTAAAATAAATAAGTAGTAATAAGGCACCTCCTTGTAATAAGGCACCTCCTTGTAGAGACCAAAATAAATAAGGCACCTCCTTGTAATAAGGCACCTCCTTGTAGAGACCAAAATAAATAAGTAGTAATAAGGCACCTCCTTGTAGAGACCAAAATAAATAAGTAGTAATAAGGCACCACCATGCAGGAGACTAAAGCAATAGCCTAGAGACCTTCATCAAGAGTATCTAAGAACCACTAAGTACCTTTTGATTACAATGATGGCTTTAGCCTTTTATTAGCTCTTTTCAAACACAAGGTCCAACCCCATGAAGGTCAAGGCTATGGCCCCAAGGCACCTATACTAGGAGCCAAAGGACCTACTAAGATCTAACATGGCGATGGCTATCTTACTAGGAGCCAAAGGATCTACCAAGATCTAACATGGCGATGGCTATCTTCAGAACTAGGAGGAGCGGACATTTGTCTGAACAAGGAGGAGTGTCGGACGACGTTTGAAGTGACGTTTATCAAATCAAACATTAAAAATTGTAAATCCAACATTAAAAAGTTACAAAGTGAATCTTATTAATTAATAAATTCATTTTTTTCACTTATTCATTGTGTGCTCCTATTGACAAACCTTTTAAATATATTATTCATATTATATACATCATGTTAGAGCACACCATGGCATTTTAAAGTGCCAACACATGTAGATATGCTCCTCTTCCCGGCACCACCACTGCATGAACAAACCCTTAACCTAAAAGATTAAGAACTTAATGCATTAATATTTTAAAAGTAGGGAACTTGAAGGTTGCAAGGTGACGCATCATGCTGCAACACCACGATCTTCTCGGCTTTTTGCATGGCATAGGTGGCACATCATGCTGCGACACCACAATCTTCATGGCTCTTGTTTAGTTTATGCTAAGCTTCGAACATGCAACACCTTGGATCGTATGGAATAGTGGCCACATGCACGAACATGATGCAGTGTCCCTAGCTTTCATACGGGATCACAGCACCTATATAGTTGATTAGAAGGAAGGGGAAAAAACCAACCACGGGCCGAAGGCCCACTTAACCACGCCAGCCCACTGCCCACTCATGGGTAACTTAATCTCCTTTGCATGGCGTAGATGGCGCGACGGTGGTTTCTGGTTCTTTGCACCGCGACCAAGCTAGCGGTGTATCTCTCTGTCTCTCTCTCTCTCTCCCCCCCATGTTGGGTGCAGCACAAAGCCACTTCTCTCTCTCTCCCCCATGTTCAACGGATATTTTCGACGCCTCTATGTCATCAAAATTCTCATCCTGAAACAATGTCTAAATATGTTTCTGAATAAGAATCTAAAAAAACATCGAAAATACTGTCTATATACCGGCGTCGGAATAAAGGTCAGAAATAGTGTTGGAAAATGTTTTTCCCCAATTTTTTCTCCTCTTACATTTTTTTAATCCAAATCTATATATATATATATATATATTCTCACTTTTGGTATACATAAATACGTATAAAAATATATGAAACCAACAAAAAGAGGAAAGTTGGGTACGCCATCAGAATATTTGCATGTTTACAAAATCATTGTTGATCATTATCAACTCTCTCATCTTCACAAAAGATCATTGGTCCCCGAGAAGATCTATTTCAAGGAAAATGCCTCCATCTTTTCAGATCGTGTAGGACTAGAAGATGCATCTATGTCGGCCTCTAAAACTTCAAGCTCTGGCCCTGGTTCCTCATTTGTTTCTGGCTCTTCATCAAGCCATCTACTTGACAGAAAGTTTGGAAGTATAGAAAGAGATGGAGGGTATGGTATGGAGGGTAAAGTTTTGAGGTGTTGAGCTTATTGTCATACACTTGTCATTTTGTATTGGACTATGTATTGTGAAACCAAGGGTCACACTTGGTGCAAAGAGGTCATGTATAATGCAATATTGTCACTACTATAAATTCCCTAAAATTATCCATTTACTTGGCTTTGTGCATACACTGACTTACTCCTCAATATTTAAGTCGCATTTTGATGTCATTCAATGTAATTCTTGTCTTCTTGTTTGGACTCACCCTATCTTTCTATACAAAAGACAACATTAAACAAATTTTAAAGTGTTAATGCTTCTTCACTACCTTATAATCCTAACCCACCTTAATTATTTTTAGCTCTACTATCTAAAGTTTTTAATCATTTCTTTTTTTATTTTACTCCCTCTATACTACTTTTAAAGGCTATTGGTATCTCCTTCCACTAATCTCACTCCTCTCTCCCTCTCCTACTCTACCAAACTTAAGTCACTTTCATTATTAGAATCACCATCATTTAATTACAAACTTAATTTGCACTTAACACTAACACTATTATTACACGCTGAGTTACTTCTTACTAACCACTAACAAAAGCCTAAAACGCTAATTAACTATATAAACCTTGGACAATTCCCCAACAAAACTCTCCAAGAACTATAGAAGGCGCACCGACCACTTCTAGAGCCTGCACAACAGTGACAACCACATAGCATATCAAAGTTCACATATGCATCTACACTATTGAATCATGTTATCAATCATATACATAGCCAACTCTACTATACCTGCTCTGCAGGCACATAGTGCAATAGCAAAATGGGTCACTTGGCTCTCTCCCCAAGGGTGCGAGTTCAAACCCTCATGCACTACACCCATAAGGTGTGTGCCTGAATGGCATAATTTCAATACCAAAAACCCTCACAAACAATTTTAAAAAACTTTATAATAAATTGTAAAACAATAGTTACCGTAGTAGTGACAAACACAATAGCTTCTTCTATTCTATATTGTCACTATTGTCTCTAAAAATTCATCTCTCCCAATATACAATATAATGGAAAAAAGTGCATCTATAGATATTCTTCGTTCATCGTGATCACCTTTAGCAGCAAAAATAGAGGCACCTAATTCTCCAACATCACAAAGTCTTGCAATATATATTTCCTAAGAGGCCACTAAAACTTGCTATAGTAGTAGTACGAATTAAAACCGCACTTCCGCCCCCCCACATTAGACCTCAACACTTCTTGTAATATGAAGAAATTATATATGCACATGCACATGTATAGGTATAGGCCTAGGCAAATGGACCTTGGGTCCCTTGAGCATAGATTTGGGGCATGGGCATATTGATTAGCCATTATGAAATGACCAGGCAATATATAAGTGACTTGATTAGGCTATTGTACATTTTGATCTTTTATCACTTTACGGTTTTATCATATGATACACCTTTATTGGAGCTTTCATAGCCTTCTTTGCTATTGCCTTAGGATGGTGACCTACACCCATGCTTACTCCATGCCTTGAGCAGATCCATCCTAATATCTCAGCTTGGTCATGTTTCCTTTCTTGCATTGGTATCAGAGGCATGGATTCTCTTTATTGCATTGGTATCACAGTCATGGATTCTTTTCATTGCAATTATATATGCACATGCACATGGACCTTGGGTCCCTTCAGCATAGATTTGGGACATAAGCATATTGATTAGCCAGTGTGAAATGGCCAAGCAATATATATATATATATATATATATATATATATATATATATATATATATATATATATATATATATATATATATATATATATAAGTGACCTTGGTCTTGGCTATTGTACCTTTTGACCTTTTATCACTTTACCATTTTATCATATGATACACCTTTATTAGAGCTTTTATGGCCCAAGCTTCCATGGCCTTGTTGGCTATTGCCTTATGATGGTGACCTATATCCATGCCTACTCCATGCCTTGAGTAGATCCATCCCACTATCTCAGCTTGGTTGTGTTTTCTTTCTTGCACTTCCACCACAAATGTTGCATCTAACGCCAACATATACCCCACCTTTTCATCCACCTTACCACGTCAATGTCCCCTTTCTCAACAAAAAAAAGAAAGAAAGGTAACATCCTTTTCCTCATTCAAAATGAGGAGTGGACGTTTGAAGTGACGTCAATCAATTCAAACATTAAAAAGTTACAAATTGAATCTTATTAATTAATAAATTCACTTTTTCACTCATTGTGTGCTCCTATTGACAAACCTTTTAATATATTATTCATATTATATACATCATGTTAGAGCACACCATGGCATTTTAAAGTGCCAACACATGTAGATATGCTCCTTTTCCTGGCACCACTGCATGAACAAACCCTTAACCTAAAAGATTAAGAACTTAATGCATTAATATTTTAAAAGTAGGGAACCTGAAGGTTGCAAGGTGACACATCATGCTGCAACACCACGATCTTCACAGCTTACTCCTTTGCATGGTGTAGGTGGCGCATCATGCTGTAACACCACAATCTTCATGGCTTACTTAATCTCCTTTGCATGGTGTAGATGGCGAGTGTAGATGGCGACGGTGGTCTCTAGTTCTTTGCACCACGACCAAGTTGGGAACTTAATGCATTAATATTTTAAAAGTAGGGAACCTGAAGGTTGCAAGGTGACGCATCATGCTGCAACACCACGATCTTCACAGCTTACTCCTCCTTTGCATGGTGTAGGTGGCGCATCATGCTGTAACACCACAATCTTCATGGCTTACTTAATCTCCTTTGCATGGCGTAGATGGCAAGCGTAGATGGCAATGGTGGTCTCTAGTTCTTTGCACCACGACCAAGTTGGCGGTGTATCTCTCTCTCTCCCCCATGTTGGGTGTAGCACAAAGCCACTTCTCTCCTCTACTGCCACTACTACAGGATGCTTATGTTCTGATGGTGATTTTTGATGCCTCTACGTCGTCGAAATTCTCATCGAAAAGAATGTCTAAATATGTGTCTGAATAAGCGTCTAAAAAAACATTAGAAATATTGTCTATACTAGCATTGGAATAAAGGTCGAAAATAGTGTCGAAAAATGTTTTTCCCCAATTTTTTCTCCTCTAGCATTTTTTTAAAACCAAATCAATATATATATATATATTCTCACTTTTGGTATACATAAATACGTATAAAAATATATGAAACCAACAAAAAGAGGAAAGTTGGGTACGCCATTAGAATATTTGCATGTTTACAAAATCATAGTTCATCATTATCAACTCTCTCATGTTCAAAAAGATCATTGGTCCCCCGAGAAAATATATTTCAAGGAAAATCCCTCCATCTTCAAATCGTGTAGGACTAGAAGATGCATCTATGTTGGCCTCTAAATCTTCAAGCTCTAGCCCTTGGTTCCTCATTTATTTCTGGCTCTTCGTCAATATTACCACACCTATGGTTTTTGGGGCATCCCTTGTGTCTAAATGTTTGATCTCTATACCTTCGTCTAGCCCTTGCTCTTGTTGATGGCCTACCACCAATCTCTGCTTCATCTTTTGCTATTTCCATGTCTTCATATATTTGTTTATTGCGTGGTGACACTTGGATTACAAACCACCATCGACGAGATGATCTCTTGGGTCCTCCTTAAAGAGAACTTGCTCATAATGCTCCGGTAGCACAAATGTGTTCTTTTGGTCTGTCCATATCTTTGTGTGGAGTAGTCCACTTGAACTAACATGGATTTGTCTCTTCATACGGTTGTATGTGGTCCTATTGTAACTACCTTGAACCACTTAACATCAAAGATAAACATATGAAGCCAACCTTAATGATATCTTGGATGGTTCCAAAGTAATCAAGCATGGTTCACATTCGTATTTAGATCACTTGCACTAGCCGTGCTTTCTTGCATGAAATTTTCTTTAACACCACAATCGAATACTGTTCTCCTCTTATCGATCCGTGTTCCACTCAAAAGTGGCATCCATGTGACCACAATGCTGCAAATTTTTAGTACTAGCAGAAAATAACACATCGTCCGTTAGTTTATGGAGAAGTTATAAATAATATTTAGAGAACATGTGGACATAATATCGAGGCTTATAATGAATGAAATCACCTACACATTAGTCACAACCGTATGCAAGATCCTCTTCCTCATCCGTAATAACTTCACTGTGAAGTTTTGCTTCTTGTAGGGTTTGTTGGAGCCATCAACTTGACAGAAAGTCTGGAAGTATAGAAAGAGATGGAGGGTATGGTTGGTGAGCCATACTCCTTTGAAAAGCTTGACGAGCTTGATTCCTTTCATTTTTGTTCTCTTCGTACCGCTTGATCCACTTTTGCGTACTCCTTGAGTTTAAGATGCAAAATTTATAGATCTTGTCTCCGTAAGGCCACATCCACCATCGTTCTCTCAATCCCTTATCCTTGCGGCTCTTTTCCAACTACCCTATCATCCTCCTCTGTTGACCACAGTTTAGGCATTTTAGGATCTAAGGTACTAAGAAACTCTGTGATGTACACTAGGGAGGGATTCCCTACACAAGCCATCCCATTGCCATACTTCTCTTTGGTGGTGGATGAGCTCTTTTAAGGACAAACCCTTTTAGCATCTTCATATGAACCTCTCCAAAAAGAACATCCAACGTGAATGGAGGATCCCTACCATGCTGCCACCTCATCCACAACATGAACTAGGAGATGCATCTGTATGGTTAATATGCTAGTTGGGACAAACTTCTCCAGCAATGTAACAACTTCTATGGCATTTAAGTGGGCTACTTCAAAGTGTCTTTTCTTATCTCCTTTAATGAAATCCAGCGGACCATGGTGCTAATCTTGTATATTGTATCCCTTATTTTGTGAGGCAACCCTTTATGGCCCCACAGGCAAGGACGAATTGTAAGAACTTGTGCAAATTGTGTGATTTCAAGCCAGAGAGCTCGTCATCCTTTGTAAATGCCCCCTTTAGGCAGTGCATGCATCTAATCAGAGTATGAAGCTTTGAAATGCACTTCTTAACTTGAGCTTCTTCTTTTTTCATCTTCAATACCCAAAGGAGATTTAGGTAGTAACAGCTTACCATTAGCTTTGGCTCGTGGCCATAAGTGTTGCATACAATCACTTATTTGTAAATCCTCCCTTTGGTCCTTGCTCTCTTTGGCCCTAGTAATAGACTTCCAAAGTACCACGGCTATATTTTTAAAAATATGCATAGGGTCAAGAAAATGGTTAACTAGAAGACTGTCCCAATATGGTAGTTGGCAGAAGATGGACAACTGATTCATTCCGGGAGGTGAGGAACCTTCGTTGTCCTCCCATGCTCTCTTCCAATCGCTTGCCTTTAGTGTAGGAGGAGGTCGATCCAAAAAGCCCTCACGTAGCTCCTGGTCCTCTGGCGGCATATACTTCTTGTGACCCTCATACACTATCTTTCTCAAGCATCTTGAATGGCGAGCCTCTAGTCTAGGCCCACACAAAGGACGTGCATTGTATCCAGAGATTGATAGTCCTATATTAAAACAATTAATGTTATATAAACATTATAGATATCAACATGGATAATAGAAAAATAACTTACCCCACTGCATTCTCCATAACCTGGCCAATCATGCATAGTCCACATTAGTATTCCTCGTAATGAGAAATCCCTTTGTTCAAACCTCTTTGACATGTTGTGAACATCAATTCCTTCCCACAATCTCTGTAGCTCCTTTATTAATGGGGCTAAGTACACATCCTACCTTCTTGTACTTCCCAGGCACTATTAATAAGAGAAAAATATGCCCCTTCTTTATTGCTAACCACGGTGGAAGATTGTAGTTCACAAGATAAACGAGCCATGTGATCCATGTTGAACTTTTAAGACCAAACAGGTTCACACCATCCATAGCTAGCTCGAGGTGAATGTTGCGAGGCTCCTCGTTAAAGTCTGGCCAATTCTCTTCAATGTGTCTCCATGCAGGGCAACGGGCACATGCATAACATCATCTTGTAGATCTAGTGGTTTGATGCCAAGACATCATTGACACTATGGATTTACACTTGAACATTGTTTGAATCCGTGGAATGACAGGGACGTGCCTGAGTGCTTTTGCAGGAATCCTTTCTCCTTGGGATATATTTCCTATATCTGGATTCTCTACACCATGGACATTGTGCAATACCTGCATGCTTGTGCCAATAGAGAACACAATCATTTGGACAAGCATGGTAAGAATTGTAGTCCATACCAATGGATTGCAAGATGGATTTTGCATGCATACGGTTTGCACGTGCCCTCAGGCAATATTTGATCCCTCAATGACTTGTCATATTAGCCACGATGATTAGAAAAGGTAAAATAAAGAGATAAAAATGGAAAGGGTGATAAGTACTTACGCAAAAAGTTTGATACACTAGTATTGGACCATCCAAATATTGATTGCAAGTTTAGCATTGCGAGGCATGTACACAAAATAGATATATGTGCACCATGATAAAGAGGTGTACGGAGCCAACTTGCGTAACTCTTGCTCTTATCTTGAGGCCTGCTCCATGTGTCGATAGACACCACCTATTTCGTGTGTTATTTCTCACTCGATATTCTCTGCGTCATGTAGGGCATCTATCATATCATCCATGTCTTGATCCAAAGACGCTGGAGAGTTCACCATAGTTTCGTCCTCAACATGAGGCTGAGTAGTACTTGCTTGTGTCGTTTGCTTGTCTACTCCGCTCAGGTCGAAGGTCCAAGCAGTCGATTAGTTCATCATTGCAAGGGCGCATATTCACAACACCAAGTAAGGCATTTAGACGCTCAACTGGGAATATACCGTTCAATCTTACATGGTCATTGCAAATTCACAGTCGTCTCGAGATTTGGTACTTGCATCTGTTGTAAGGGCACAAGCATTTCTCCTCATCGTTCAGGACGAGATGACATGTTTGTAGGAGTGTTTTCACGGTCCATGATCGATTTGGGAGGGAGGAATGGCCCAATTTGTGTTTTTTTTGGGAGGGGGGAATGGCCCCTTATATATTTATATGCCGGTCTAGTCGGCCAAAGTTCACTTTCAAGTGGAAAGGGTGTCAAGACGTGAAACACATTTGAATTTAAAAGGTTTTTTAATATATAATCCCTGTCGTCCTTATGATCGTTGGAAAAAATGTACAAAAGAGCGTCAAAGAAAATCCTTTAGACATTTTTACCGATGTTTTTACCACCGTTAGTATCAACGTTTTTACTGACACTTTTATCGATGGCGTGAAAATTTTACAATGACCAAAACTTGCATACTGGTTCACTTTTCTTAGAACTCTTTGGAAGCTTTGGGAGAATGTGAGTTGAGGCTGCACCTCCCCCCCCAACACCCTTCCTTTTTCCCACACTCTTCCTTCACCCCCCACACCCTTCCTTTTTCCCACACTCTTCCTTCACCCCCCACACCCTTCCTTTCTCACCTCCGGGTTTCTACAATATGCTATTTTTCCTCTTTTTTCTACAATCATGTAGAAATTATTGCAAGCATTTCTAACCTAAATTTTGGGTCTTTTTTTTTTTTGGGTAGGTCTTGGCTCATCTTCACAACCATCTACTTTGCTTCTTGCAAAGGTAAGCCCTTTTAGCTCTCTTCAATCTTTGTTTATTTGCTTAATTTTTCATATCAAGCCCTATTTACCTCTCCCTAATCATGCTTTATTTGTTTAATTTTGTAATGCAATTTTTTTGGGGTTTTTTTGGGTTTTTTTTTTCAGGTCTTATCTCACAACCATCTACTTTGCTTCTTGCAAAGGTAAGCCTGTCTTAGCTCTCCCCAATCTTTATTTATTTGCTTAATTTTTTATATCAAGCCCTCTTTACCTCTCCCTCATGCTTTACTTTCTTGATTTTGTCATGCAGGTACTCTACAGCTTTCCCCATCCGCTATTAGAGGTAAGCCCTATAGTCTTATGCTTTTTTTTCATTATTTCTTTTTGCAAATATATGGCCACATGGCCTTGGCTGTTATCTTACATATACATGCACAAACCCTAATCCACGTCCATGCATGTAGATCATGGACGAGGGATATTGGTCGGCAATAACTCCTGACATTACCCCCCAACCAACCGTCCTGTCTACTCCACATGTTATGAGCCCCGAGAGTAACAAACCATGGCTTGAGCTTATTCACCCAAGATGAGCCAATTGGCCTATCACAATAAACCATGTGTACGATCACACTCGTGTCATCCCCTACTCACACCCCATCCTCGGGCCATCCCTCCAACCATAGTAGACGCTCGCGTCGTAGTGGTGGCGGTGGTTGTTGTAGCCGTGGTTCCACCGATGCAATTACCCCTCCATGAGAGCGGCCACCCATAAATAGTGTGGCGGATTTCCCATCTCATCACGTCACTCTAATCGGTGTTTTAGTAGTAGCCCTCTCCCCAATGTAAATCAATATCTTTATACGGTGCGAGAAGGGCGTATAGTTCTTGATAATGTAGGACAAGAGATGCAGAGTCACATTCGGCAACTATGTGGCATAGTGTTCGCCCGTGACACTATGACCACATTCCTTCACCTCTCATCGGAGAAGAAAACCCGAATATGCAATCAAATTAAGCATTAGTTTAAGCCAGCCCCGGGTAGCGAGGAAGTACCAAATAGATGGATCTACAATCTCATGAGAGATTGTATGAAGCACAAGCGGTCCGATATCCACCACAAGCGGTGAAAAGAGGGGGAGAAAAGCCTTGGCATGTGGACCAAGAGAAATGCGATGAGGAGGTGAGGAAGCACGCCGATAACCCCTGACGGTATACACAGCAAGAGGAAGTGGGCGCAGTGAAGTGGATGGAGAGCGTGGGGAGCTTGCACCTCGGGAGCAGTGGATGGGACTCATTCTATGAGTATTAAGTATCCATGCTTCTCATGGCCTCTCATGTACGTATGTAAAGTGTAAAGTTGTATGTTTTTATGTGTTCTTTGCATGCATGTAAGAGAGGGTGATTAGAACACTGACCTAGTGAGTTGGAGGAGTGCTATGCATTCAAGCATGGCACATCTGCCTTACTTGATCAAATGGACCACGATGGCGAGAATGTGAATTGGGAAGTTGTGGTTTTGGTAAGTACTTTATACCTTTTGAATATATGTTATGAGCTTGTAGATCACTTTAGTTTAGAGAGTCGAATTTGTGGTATTGCATTGTTTTTGTAGAGAGCAATACCTGAGTCCCCAAGAGGAGAATAGCTCACAGAGCGATACCACTTAGTAGCTCGCATCTAACGAGCTTCTTTTTGCTTAGACATGTAGATGGAGTTGTATAGATCCATTTTGGGGTTGTATAGATCCATTTTGCACTCTTTTTAGTTGTGTATAAGTTGCTCGTCCCTGTACGGCAACATTTATGTATGCAATAATTTTCGTGTAACGTTTGATATCTGGTCGACAATTAATCATATCTTTGTATCAATGAATCTTTGTCTTAAATGTTTAATTGTGTCAAATTCTTGATTTAAGACCAATTGAAGCAAGGTCTGTATACATTTGTCATAATGGTGCATCCAGGTACAAACATCATATTAGATAATTTGGAAAAAATCCCATTCCCATTTGAAAAATGGGATCATGGTGGTGAACTTGTCCAAAATTTTGTCAAAACCCCCTCATGTGACATATCATTTTGGAAAGATCTTGAAGAGTAGAATCTAGATCTACAATCTTTGATAAATTTGGAGTTGGCATGTTTAAGATATATTCAAAATTAAATGGAGTGATAAATTTCCAAAATATGAGAATTTTTCCAAATTATCTAATATTGACTTTACACATCTGCACCTGGATGCATCATTATGCCAAAAAAATTTAAAACATGTGTCTGTCTATAATAGCGTCGATGGAAAAGGGATCGAAATAAATGTCTAAAATATAGTTGGAAAGTAAGTAAAAAGATGGAATGTCTACAGTAAATAAAATATTTCTAAGACTAATATATAGATGACTATAGAGACACATGTTTAGATTGCTATTCCGATGGGTATTTCGACGTTCTTTTCAATGTTTTTTTAGACGAATATACCGACAATTCGATACTGATGGAAGTGCCGACGTGCATATGGACATTCTTGTATTTTCATTCCAATTCATTTTCGTCGGAATGTAAGCGGCCTGTAATGGTGTGCTCACACAAACTATGAAAATAAACTTTATAAATTAATCATAATGAATAATTATTAGACTAATAATCAAACGGATACAACGTGTTAATAATTAATTAGACTAATAATCAAACGTGTGCAACCCCTATCAAATCGAGTTGATCTCTCTCGCTCCTCTCCCCTTCTCAACCCTGCCCATCATTTTTATCTCTGTTAGTAGTGATAATGCTTATTTAACATGGTATCATCGCCAAAATTGGCAACCAACAAGGAGGTTGCAATGAATCCAAATTATGGCTATGTATGCAAGATTCTCAAGATCACCAAGGAAATCTAAAGAAAGAAGTAAAGAGAGGTGATCTAGAGCCCAAAGTGTTTCACCACACAGACTTTATAAACATCCCATAAACTTTTTCACAACCAATGCTCTTATGTGATGGGTTACATTGCATTTGAATAGGGCCCTACAAAAAGTCAAAAAAGAAAAAAATTGACTAATTATTTGATGGATTTTTTTTTGATTTTCTTTGAACAAAAACGTAATGCATTAATAGCAACAGTTTATAAAAGAAACAAAAAAAAAGAAATAGAAAGGACACCTATTATTAAATGTCTATACTTGTTGTCTCACTTAATTAATCATCATAGATTCGCCTAGTCACTAATTACTAAAGAAAATAAAATGGTTAACATATTCTTTACTCTCTTTGCCTATTATGATGTACTGGAATGTTAAAAATGAAAAAAAGAGTACCCGAAATAGGATCTTGAAAATTTATAAATTCAAACAATCAAAGTAATGAGGTTTCAAGCATAGAATTAAAGAAAAATCGTGGTGGTAAACCAAAGAAATTATCTAATGAAGATGCATTGTGTGATCAACCCAATGTCAAGTGTTTGAGCTAAGTGTGACAATATCATTAGGTGATAGTGATATTAATGAAGGATTACTAAATAATCTTTCTAATTTTATTATAAAAGAATGCCTTACTAGTAGTTGCTCATTGAAAAGAGAGTATAGTTTTTCACCAAATGGTAATAATTAGAATTCTTGCAAAATAAATTAATAAACTCATCAAGAAGAATCCTATTGTTGGAATTGCAATGTGTATAAATTTAAGGCAAAATATGCACACATTTCATGGTATGATAGGTTATTGTATGAAAGATCTAGACAAGTCTTATTATAAAAATGTCGCATAATATTAGTGTAAAAGTTACTTCTATGTGAATATGCAATATGATGCGGATGATCTCGAGAACAAAGTTCGTGTCACTCCAACAAACATTTTTGATAGAGCATTAATGTTTTGAAAGTTCCATTTAAAGCATCGTTTAGGCAATAATTTATACACAACAGAGAGTACCACCTATCTTCTAATTGGACAATACCTTATCGAGCAAGAGCAATGGAGGTACAAAAAGTCAATGCTTTCTGGAAGATAATGGTATATCTATCCAACGCAACAATGAAAGATATCTATAATATTTTTTTTAACAAATAAAATTTTGATGCTTCACATCTAAGATTAGATTGATTCATGAATAGACTGCTATCACAACTCTCACTGTTACCATCTTGGCAATTGGGCTAAAAGTTTCCTCATAATCAATGCCATATCCCCCTCTCCCATCCATGACATAATAGTCAAGATGAAGCTCTGTGGGGTCCTCAAAGAAGTGGGGGTGAGTTCGACACCTACCTCATATTCTTGGTAATCAATAGGCTCCTCAAAGCTTACTTGATTAAGAGGTGTCACCCGTGGGGCGAAGGTGGTTGAGGTCCCAAAACTGGTGCAGGTAACGGCACATTTTGTGCATTGTAAATCCCCCTTGTAATAGGTTGTTGTGTCGTTTTTTATCAGCGTTGGGTTAAGATGTTGGCATAGGCATTATGGGTTGTGGGGCTGTGATGGGGTTGGTAATGCCAACTGTTAGGTCTAGAAGCATTAACAAGGGTTTGCAAAAAAGCAATGAGAATGAAGTTAATGAATTGTGGTATGCCTTTAATAAAGATGAAATAGTTGAGAATATATGTAAGACAGATAAGGAAACAATTGAAATAATGGAGGAAGAGCAAATAGTTGAGAACATATGTATAACAAATAAACAAAGAATTGAAATAATAAAGGAAGAGCAATTACATAGACCTGGTAAAGAGAGTGAAAGATAACAACATTACCATAGATAGTGACAATGAGGAGAACTTCCACAAGCTAGATTATATTTCTTTGTACTAAACAAAAACTTGAAACTTGGTATTGTATTCACATAAATGATACTTTTTATATGTTACCCTCAAATTTGAATCCATGGAAATTTTTGTCACCAAAAATAAACAATATCTATAGTTCTATTTTTGTCTTTCTCTTTCTAAATTGAGAGGTGATGTTTGAGGCATAAGTCATTTGTGAAAGTGAATATTGAGGAAAGGCCTAGGATGAAAAGCAATAGACAGAGAAACTACAAGTAAATTATTTAAACGGAAATAAAGATATTGATATCCCTTCTAACCTACAAGCTTTCTTAATCAATGTAATAAAATTAATACAATCAATCATATCAAGTTGATCTCTCTCATGTCTTCTGTCTATTAACAGTGACGGCATCCTTGATGGTGAGGCTCTCTACTCGAGCCTCCCTTCAGTATTGTTGCTAGGCCTCTTCTTCTCGATTGCGATTGAAGACCCCCGCTCCCTTCTTACTTGCAACCCTCCTCTCTCAAGAACGACATGCGAACCTCCTACTTGTGGACAACACATGAACTCTAATGCTCAACTACTCAATGCCCCACTTAATCTATTACCTTCTAATCTGCCACCACTAAGGTTCTACACACCTAAGGTTCCAAACTTTTAGACCCTTTGAAACTTTAATGCCACTACTCAAATAATCACATAAAACTCTCCACCCGTTATGCACATACCCATGTCCAATTGACACATGTCACACCCTCAAACACTACCTTTTGGGACAATTCAACTCCACATACATGACCATGTGAACTGATCAAAAGATGGCCACACTAAAACTCATGCTTAACATGAGACAATCATGCAAAACACTCTCCACCTAGGAGCTATGTACACAACTATGTCCATGCAAATCAATGCCAACATGTCTCCAACCCTTATGCAATGCAAGAGGAAGTTATACGAGTTGCAATTTCATTTAAAATTATACTAACCCATGTTAACAAATGCATCTTATCTATAATTAATCAAGCCCCATATTTATTATGAATTCAATGGAAGGACCTATTAACATCGGCACCTTGTTCTATCATCATCGGCACCTTGTTCTATCATTCAACAATGTTCCAAGCAAGGACCTAGCTAGCTTTGTTGGAGTGTCATGGTTAAGAAATCAAAAGCATATTGTGAAAGCTTGATACACACTTCTTGATGCACTCACTCAAAAATATAAAAATGGTCATTCATCTTGTTTGGATGGATTCAACACAAGGGCACCCATGCCTGCTTTTATGCAACGGCATAGGTAAAGTTATAAGGTGATGGTGCGGGCCAAGAATTCCACACAAAGAGGTAGAGAATTGTGTCACGTCCATTGTTATTGAATCAAGAGTTACATGATCATGAAAACACAAAAGGTGCTTAGGATTCCCAAGGAAAAGGATCTGGAAAAGTGAAAGTGACCATAAATATCACGGAAACATAATATCTATCATATTGTTTCACACATGCGTGCACACACACACACACACACACACATCTTCCCAATGTGTGCATTTAAGAACTTCACTTCCTGTAGTAGCACACCATATAACACTGCATACTCAACATGGTTGGAAATATGTTGGTTAATAGTGCCACCAATTTCCATCCACTGTCTTTGCAGCTCAAGCAACATTCTAAGGCAAGCATAGTAAAATGTTTTTAGCCACAATGCTGAATTACATTATCACATGGAGGGAATTGTGCATAACCCCAATGAAACAAAACCTATCCAAACCAACAAATGCTTGCAAAAAGCATACTGTAAAAGACAATCAAATCATCTCAAACTACCTGGAGGAATACCTTACAAAACTTGTTAGCAAAAACCAGTAAGTGTAATGTCTCACTCAAATCAAGTGCAGAGCCTATTTTTTGGCACGTCATGACAATATCACACAACATAAGGTATGGGATGCTTAATAAATCAATCACAGAAAAATACCAAAAACTGAAAAATAGGACACCCACAAAAGGACGTTGCCAAGACAGCCTCAGACTGTAGAATAAACAAGCCTATGCCATCTTCATAAGCAGACTAGCTTTTGGTCTTAGAATGTTTCACAAGCCAATCAATCACAATATCAATATTTGTTGCGTTTTTGCAAGAGATCATGTAGCAGCAAACTTCCCGATCAGTGAGGGAGTTAAGATTCCTGCAAATTCACAACAGGACCAAAAAACATTAGGAAATGGGACTTCCTGATACCTCATCATTAGGTGCCATTTAAGTGCGTAAGGACTTACATTTGGTCAATGAGTGCTTGCTTAGAGAGTGCTTCGGGCTGTTTGTCTATCTTGTTGCCAAGCACAAGGAGTGGGATTCCATTCAAAGAGGGTTTGCTTAACAAATCATGAAGCTCACTTCTCGAAATTGATATGTTATCTCTGTCTGCTGCGTCAACAACATATCTGGGAGAGGAACTTCAATTCATTAGCAATTGAAATTGCCCGTGAGCTTGTGAGCTTGTGAGCACGTGTGGCTTACACAATGGCCGAAACACCTCGACAATATCGCTCCCACATGCTACGAAAGCGCGGCTGCCCTCCAAGATCCCATAACTTGATGGTCACATTCCCTCTTGTGACTTTCCGCATGTTAAAGCCAACCTGCACAACACCACAGCTCTTCATTAGCTGCAGCAACCCATGCTCTGTTCTAAAAACTCTTGTGCGACATATTTGCTGACCTCCTAGGTCCACGAGTTTCACGTTTAACAAGTCACCTTACTGAGCATTATCCTCACTTATATAGATGCTCTACGAGGGTGCCATTAACTTTGAGGTCATTTTACACTCGCTCGTTAAAGAGTAACTTACTGATATTCAACTAGTGTCCCACATTAAAACCATAAGTTAGCATCAGCCTGAGAACTTCATACTTGTTAAGTCTTTGGAGGACAAAATTGGTACACAGATAGAGAGTTAATGAAAGAAACAGCAGACATGCAGCGACAAAATGCACTCTCAAAATCATCTAGGGCTGCTCTTGGTTGCTATAGCTGAGGCAAAAAAGCTCACCACTGCTCAGGCTACCTTCACCATGTACTGCTCTCAGTCCTTTTGTTTGCCTCACCCAAGAATAGACCCTCCTCTATTAAAAAAAAAAAAACATCTGCATTGAGCAGACTACAACCCTAAAAAGGGGAAAACAAGAACCCTCGGAGGAGGTAAAAATACAATGAAAAAGGAGGGGGGGCTCCCTCCTTGGCTGGCCGCTCTTGGAGGGAGGATACATCCGGAAAGGATGCCACTTTGAGGGCCTAAGACAAAAAAACACTATCGCTCCTACCGCTGGAAGAGAGGCTTCAAAAAAGTTGTGGCAGAAAACACTGACAAGTTGGCTACAAAAAAGGGACTTCAAGGATGCCAAAGGTGCTCCGAAAGCTGAAAATCTACAAGAGAAGAAGCCATGGAACAAGAGGAGCATATATGGGTTGTCTCAGTGACAAAGAGCGTGCAATACATAATAGAGGTAAATGCTTTAAGTGTGGTAGTAAAGATCACATATCTCTTGACCTTGGTGTTCAGAGGGGAATTCGGTTGCTTCAAGGCTGGGTTGTAGGGGGAAAGTTGGCCATTCCACCTATGATCATGCTTAATGGAGGTTTTATGTGGATTGTGCTTAGGTGGTATCGGATGCCCAAAGTGTATTCTCATGTAGGATCTCCTCAGGCTTCACATGTGTGAAAATGGCTTTTTGTCCAGCCCTAAAAAGGGAATTTTTTGGATTTATTTAGCTTTATTTCATGTTTTTTGGGTCTTGCTGCTGGCAGACAGCCCCTCGCCTGGCCGACCAGCAGCCCCACATACTATATATAGTTTTGCCTCATCACCACATCATTTAGTACCACTCCATTGATCATATCAGGTACCACTAGTTAATTTGCTGCTGCCGGCACCTACACTGCATCTGATTCATCATCCTTGCCTGTCAGATCCAGCACATCAGCGCTTCATATCAGTTCATGGGCCAGCAGCCCTCTCTACTACATAGAGCACATCAGTGTTTCATATCAGTTCATGGGACAGAAGCGGTGACAAGGGTGCTGCAATACCTGAGTTAGCCTTGAGGTGAGGAGCAGAGAGGGCTGCCATTCCGAGTGGTGTCAAAGGTGAAGATAAGCAGAGAGGGCTCCCGTCCCGATGATGTGAGATGGTGAGGAGAGAGGGCTGTTGTCCCAAGGTAAACTGTAGAAGAAAAACAATGATGTGCTGTAGCAGAGAGAGAGCTTTCACCACTCGGGACGGCAGCCCTCTAAAGTTTAAACTCCTCAACACCACTTAGGTATTGCAGTGCCCTTGTCACCAGAGCCTGCACCACTCGGGGCGGTAGCCGTCTTTGCTCGTCATCACCGTTCAGGTACCACATCACCCTTGTCACCAGAGTCTGCACCACTTCACCTTCCGCTGCCTGCTACCACCTCGGAGTGCCTCTGCATCCACCGACACGAGCCTTCAACTGTCACAAGCGAGCACGTGTAATACGGCTCAAATCACAGCATACATTCAACATCCATCACAACATGAGCATGAATCAACACATCTGTCACATACATCATGTACATATACATCATGAAACCACATAAGATAATCTTGCACATAACACAACACTAGGGGCTGAAGCTGCCCCCCTAGGCGGGTATCTTTATTGACAACAGAGTGTTCTCTTGTACAAGATGTGGGTGCCTGGGAGTTCCACTCCTTAGCCAGCACCAGATTTATCCGAATCTGTGGAAAACAAAACAATACAAGCTCTCGGTCACCAACTAGAGCAAGGCAATCACCAATTGCCCAATAGAGAAAATAAATCCTTGGTCACCAACCAAGGCCAAAGAAGTCACCAACTATTGTCCAGATAAAGCAATAGATGGACTTGGCCAGCCACAAAGATCTCTTCCCTATTGTCCAACAGCCCTATGTTCCCTAGAGAAGTAGTTGACCAGCTCTCTTGGCTGCCCTTTGCTTGCTCCACACCCCAATCACCCAGAAAAGCAACTCGTGCATGTCAAAAATAACTCCTTGGTCTCTTTTGGGCAATTCATGGGCTTTTGGTCTAGTGCCCGGGTGCCCAAACCTCATAATTGGTCCCGGTTCATTAGAATAGTCCAGCCCGATGTGAACACTCTTATAAAATATAAGTTTGTCCGCCCAAACTTTAATGAATGTGAACCTGCAACCATAGACTTCAGTAAACAAAGAAATAATAATTAAATAGGGTTGAGTTTGCACACTTACCACTTGCAAAACACAAAAAATTCACCGCCTTAGTCCCAAACAGGTGTGCACACGCGTGTCCACGGGGTGTCCAAGCGTCCTTGATGCCCGTGGACATTCACAGACAAAATACCATGAAATGTCCAGGTAAACAAAACAAGTCACACATGCAAATGCACTTCCCAAGCAAATGCTTGTGCGGATTAAATCTCCCAACTTCCCATCTTGTACACAAACTGTCACGACCATAGGCACCACCCATGCTGGATCCAAGTGTTGTACTCACTAGAGCCATTGCCCTTGCATGAGCCCAACTAACTCACCAGGATCACCAACCCTTCCATGAGTTAACATACTCATTGAACAAAGTCACCAACTCTTTCATGAGTTTACCTAGACACTAGGGTCACCAACCGTTGCATGAATGCATGACTACAGTAGTCAGAGTCACCAACTCTAATCACTCATTAAAGTCACCAACTTTTACATGAGTGAATCCATCAAACTCCACGAAATCCTTCTGCATGGCACAGATCTCTGAAGGATTGTGACATCGACATCGACACTGACCACCTCACGGAGTGCCTTTGCCTCACATTGACGCGAGCCTTCGTCATCGATCGTGCTTCTGCACTGGTCTTCTACTCAGAGTCTCCTCACATCAAAGGACCTCTTGTACATATTTTCACTCACCATCATATATACACTCACTCACCCATTTCATGCTGTGTTGTTTTGTTCCAATCTCTCGTACATCTGGTCCTTTTGTCCTTTTGCCCTCACATCGCAGGTTTCTTGTCTGGGTGTCACCATTTGGTCCCTTCACCAGTGTGTCACACACTAAGTGGAACCAAGGTGTGAACAAGGATTTTTCCACAGAAGAAAGCTAGAGCTTTCACCGACAAAGTTTGGCCTGAGAGATGGTTTTTGAGCAAAAGCAGCATGGGATTTTATTTAGCAAATTGGCTTATAAGGTTTATAAGTTAGTGTGTTCACACATTATTAAAATCTCGTTGGACATATTATTATTTTGGGCATGGATAAGAGGACAAAAGGAGGCCCCTACTTGAAACTTGGCCTACAAGCCACGAAAAAGCATAAAGTCGATATTTTTGGAGCAAGTCCAACTATTTTGGCAAAAAGGGAAAAGCATTGCAAATATAGCTGGTCGATTTCATTAAAAAGGGGTTGGGGCTTCTCTTTTGGGGCATGCGCATCCTTTCTACAGACGAGTACAATCCTCTCTCTCTTGCTCAAGCCGTACAGCTACCCAGTGGTATTCCTACCCAGCCCTGTCCATACGGCAGAACTGGCTGTACACTTGACGACAACTAGCTGATCTTCATTATTTTCTCTCTGTTGTGTGCAGCAGCCGTACAGCCGTACAATCCTTGCTGGTCGTACTAGGCTGCCAGGTGATTCTGCATTGGTCATACAGTTGCCAGGATGTGTTCTTGTCATGTTCTGTCCATACAACTACCGCGAGCAGATCTGTCTGTACAGAGTCCAGACGTGCCATTGTACAATTCAGGCCCACATGTGTGAGGTCAGTCTATGCCTATTTCATCTCAGATTTTGGCTGGGCAAAGGGCTGAGGTTGAGGCCTATTTATGGGCTGTTTTGGGGATTGTTTGACAGCTCTTTGAAGCTGAAATTTTGTGGAAAAATCCGTTGTTCTCACACCCGCACCTTGGATAGTTTGTAAAAACAAATACTATCTCGTTATCGGGATAGGGGGTCCTTCAGTGGGTAATTTGGGACCCAATCTGGTGTACAGTTCTCATATCTCTCTCTCATATCTCTTTAAAGTTTGAAGTATTAAAGTGGATTGCTAAACTCACGAAACTCAGGATACAGAAGACGGTGTGAGCATTTGTGTGACAGGATCTTCCAATACAAAGACTTCTGTTGCATATTACATTGGTATCAGATTCAGATTATCCACACACTCCGTATCCTAGCGTGGGGGCATCCTTGGACTGTTAGATTGCATTCCGGCACGACCTCCGACTTCAGCATCATGTCTATAGAAGAGAGTACTCATCAGCCGGAAGACATCTCCCCCGAAGGAGACCATGTTCTTCCGCCTACAGCAGACACCATAGCTCTTCTTAGAGCTCAGAACCAGCTGCTCATGGAGCGTCTCCAACTCTTGGAGGCAGCAGCAGCACATCCTTCTCCGCCTCCAGCAGCACCCGACTACATCTCCCTCTTCTTTCAGATGGAACAACAAAGGAGAGAGGATGAGGCCCGAAGGAAAGAAGAAAAAGCAGAAAGACGGGACTACGAGGAAGCCCAACGCAGGATCAACGAAGACCGGCGTCAGGCTGAACTCGCCGCTCGGGAACACCAACGTGAGCTTGATCGAGAACGTATGTTACTCGAGCACCAATGGGAAAAGGAGACCATACACTTGAGATATCAGCAGCTCTCCTCAATCTCCCCAGTCATAGGTGTCACCAGCAGTCCGCAGCAGCATCAACCACCGTCATTCGCAGTCAACCAAACTTCGGTAAGTATGATGGTAAGTGTGATCATTCATCAGTTAATCAATTTATTCATCAGTTTAATGCTCATGTACATTCCATTAGCTAGGATCACAGACCCACAAGATAAAGTCCACTTAGCGGCTCCCCATCTCACTGGTGAGGCAGTCACTTGGTGGCAGCATTGGTCTAGTATTTATACAAACCGAGCCACAGGTGTCACAACCTTTGATTGGGACATCTTTGTCCATGACCTGAAGACTAGATTTCTCCCGCCCCAGTACATGACCAGTCCGAAAGATGAGTTCTATGGACTCAGACACAACGGATCCCCAGTGCTTTAGTTTTCCGGTAAGGTTATTACTTTAGCACAGCAGTTAGGGTTATCTCCGTAGGCTAAGATGGAGCAATTCATTCGTGGATTGGACTCTAACATTCGGTTCAAAGTTCGTAACTTTGAACCAAGTACATATGACCGGGCTTTGACTCTTGCTCAAAATGAAGAAATGAACCTTGTTTCCTATGCCAAGGATACAGTACATTTTGGAGCGTTTAGACAGTGCTAAGATTTTTAACTAAGATCGACCTCAAGAGTGGTTACCATCAGGTCCGCATTTTTTAAGCTGACATTCCAAAAACAGCTTTTCAGACAAAGCGTGGTCACTATGAGTTCGTAGCCATGCCTTTTGGGCTTACAAATGCACCCGCAACCTTCAATAAGATGATGTCTAGCATTTTTGCAGTCCACATTGGGAAGTGTGTTTTCATATTCCTTGATGACATACTAATCTTCTCAGCCACTACGAGCAGCATGAGAAAGATGTGGAGAAAGTCTTGCAACTTTTGCGAGATAATCAGCTCTACATAAACGCCAAAAAGTATGTCTTTGGTGTTAAGGAAGTTCAGTATTTGGGCTACATCATCGGTTCCGATGGGATTAGACTGGATCCATCAAAGGTTCAAGAGATCTTAGATTGGGACATTCCTAAGACCGCCCAAGAAATCTGTTCATTCGTAGGTCTTTGTTAGGCCTATAGTACCCATGTCCATCAGTTTTCCAACCTTGCAGCACCTCTTACCGACTTGCTCAAGGGGGTGAAGACTCACAAGCAGAAAGTCTCAGTTACAGGCAAGGTGCTTGATGCATTCCGTGCACTCCACAAAGCTGCCTCAGAAGCACCTGTATTAAAGTTAGCATCAGACGAACCTTTCGAGGTCATCACCGATGCCAGCAATGTAGCCATAGGTGCAGTCCTCCAGCAGGACAATAGACCCGTAGCATATTACAGTAGAAAGTTGGATGTCGTCGAAAAGAATTATTCGGTATATGACAAAGAGCTTTTGGGTGTGATCACAACGCTCAAGCATTGGAAGCCTTTTCTTTATGGACAGGCTTTCACAATGAAAACAGACCACCAAGCACTTAAGTGGCTTCGGACTATGCCAAGTGCCCACTGGAGTGATTGACAGGCCAGGTGGAGTCAAATCTTCCAATAGTTTGGAGGTATGATTGAATGAATACATCCTTGGTAAGCATAACCCAGTAGCAGATGCTCTTAGTCGAAAGTCCAGCATCCAGGCAGTCCAAGAATCTACCATTCTCGAAATCACAAGGAAGGACTTAGATAGTATGAAAGACCAATATGTCGACTCCCCTGAGTTTGGTACTCAGTACAGTTTGGTCCTCAATTCTGAGCCTGGCCACTATTCAGTACAAAACAGTTGGTTGTTCTACAAGAACCGTCTCTGTGTTACTTGGGAAAAGCGTTCCGCTCTCCTCCACGATACCCATGACTCCTTAGTTGGAGGACATAGGAGTATCAACAGTACCCTCGAGATATTAGAATGGTCCTTTTGTTGGCCAAAGATGAGGCGTGATGTCCACGCAC
Organism: Cibotium barometz; assembly: GCF_041138505.1. Lineage (NCBI taxonomy): Eukaryota > Viridiplantae > Streptophyta > Polypodiopsida > Cyatheales > Cibotiaceae > Cibotium > Cibotium barometz. The sequence continues at coordinate 9,423,349 of NC_141065.1, read as the reverse complement.
ATGTACAAGCCTGTAAGATTTGTCAAAAAGTCAAGGTTCCCCATACAAAGAAGGCAAGTTTACTTCAACCTTTGCGTATCCCCGACGGACCTTTCATCGATATATCTATGGACTTTGTAGGGCCTCTACCAGCATCCACCGGATCCCGTAACACTCAGTGTTTTACCATTGTGGATTGCTTTAGTAAATTCTGCATGCTCATCCCATGCAAGCATACGGCCACAGCTGAGGACGTAGCTCGTCTGTTTCTCAAGCATTGGTATCCAGTTTGTGGTTTGCCTAGCACCATAACATCAGATAGAGATTCCAAGTTTACCTCGCATTTCTGGAGGGCATTATTTGAAAACTTCGGAACTAAGCTGCAGTTGTCTAGTGCATTCCATCCGCAGACAGATGGCCAAACAGAAATTTATAACCATTTGGCCTTTGATGTTCTCAAGTCATACTGTCATGACTAGCAGTCCAAATGGGAACATTATCTTCCATTGGTCCAAGCTCTCTTGAACGACACTCATTCATCCAGTGTCGGATGGACTCCATATGAAGCAACCTTTGGTCGTCGTTTTTCTTCTCTTTTGACGAGAATGGTGTCTCCATCTTTAGAGGCTAATAAAACCACGGAAGCATTTTCCGAGATCATTGAATCAGTCAAGGACCGCTTGACCAAAGCTCAGGAAGCATATAGCACACAGGCAAATAAGTCTAGATGAGATGTCTACTTCAAGGAAGGAGATTGGATCTATTTGCGTATCATGAAACAGAGATTGAAATAAGTGGACAAACGTTGTCCCAAGCTTTCATTCCGTAGTTTTGGCCCTTTTCCAATAGTTAAGAAGTTAAGTGATGTCTCCATGAAGTTAAAGTTGCCTACCAGTTGAACATTGCATGATGTTTTCCATGTTTCTTGGCTAAAACCATATGTTGGTCCAGAAGTGTTTGATGTTTCAAATGAACAGCAGCCAGACGTGGTAGACGAAGCAGAAGTTATTGCGCCTGAGCAGATCCTTCTTCATCGATGGAAGCATGGTTCCGGCCGACGTATACGTCAGTTCTATACGAAATTCCGAGATCGAGGTACCCACGAAGCCGTATGGCTCGACGAGGAGTTCTTCCAGGAGTTCCCCCAATTGTTGGCGGACTACTTGGAAGCCATGAACCTACCACCAAGCTAAGCAGGAGAGAATGTCACATGCACTCTGCACTCTGGTGACAAACTGGCTCATCATCAACAGTGCAACATTTGTACATTATTAGAACCCAGTAGGATGATAATTGTCGTACGCCGTGACTCCATTGTACATCCTCAGTCCAGGATAAGTCACGCACGAGCTACGTAGGTCATTCCTCAGTCTTAGCAAGTCACTCAGTCAGTCAAGTCCCTTAACCCACTTGGAGAGAATCATTCATGCATGTAGAGTCAGTAGAAGCCTTAGGGTTTGCATCAGAAAGCACTTTGCATCCTGCATAATATGCATTCATATGCCTGTGCATCATTTAGAATATCCCAAAAACCTTAGGGAATTTACTAGGATTTATCTGGTATTTTTTCTATATTTTATGGTATTTATTTAAGCATTTATTGTCATTTATAAACATAAAGTTTATTAAATTATGACTAGCCAACTTGACCAACCCCTATCTAGTATAAATAGACTTGCATAGGGCTTAGTTTCTCATTTAGTCTTCAGTGTGCTAAGAGCTTTCCTCCTCAGCCCTAGGAGTACCCTTGCCTTCAACACTAGACTAGTCTCATCCAACCCTTGGAGTACTTGAGTTTTGCTTCAGCCAGCCCTGGTTCTCCAACGCATGCAGTTCAGCAATCCCTACAGCCATAGGCGCAGCCATACAGTACATCCGCAGGCCCAAATCAGCAAACACACCTGCATTTTTTGCATATAAACCAGCCGCCTGCAGTTCAGTCCTCTACAGCCCTGCGTTTACAGATCTACAGCAGCTCTACAGTCTGCGTTTCAGTCCAGCATCAGCCCTACAGTCTGCGTTTTAGTCCAGTCCTAAACCAGTAATCAGTCCTATAGACCTGCGTTTGCAGATTTCCGACAGTTTCAGCCTTGATTCATCAGTCTACATTAGTATCCAGCATTCAGTATATCATCCAAGCATACACCAGTCATCTGGTAAAGGTATTCTATCATTCATAAGCATTTACCTCATTCTAACATAGCTTAGAACAGTCCACCGCCTTCTTTTCTCAGCCTCAGTTGTGCAGCCCTTCCTCATGCCCTTGGGAAGAGTGCATAGGCTCGAGCTTAGTTCATTGAGGTGTTTCTACAGCCATGTACAGTTCAGTCAGGCTTCCGATCCTCCGAGATCTTGCGTTTGGCTTATCTACAGTCCACAATCATTCTATCTAAAGTAATAAGCCCTTCAGTGGGTGATTTGGGACCCAATCTGGTGTACAGTTCTCATATCTCTCTCTCATATCTCTTTAAAGTTTGAAGTATTAAAGTGGATTGCTACACTCACGAAACTCAGGATACAGAAGATGGTGTAAGCATGTGTGAGACAGGATCTTCCAATACAAAGACTTCCGCTACATATTACAGGACATGATGCCTTGTTGGCAGGAGACTTATGTCTACGCCAAGGGTCATGTGGACTAATATCTCATTGGGGCAGGAGACTGTGTCTACGTCAACTGGGGATGTTATCTTGGACTCACCCATGGAAGGATAGTAGCCCTGGTGAGTGAAATCTCGTGGAAGGGAAAACCCTGGCGACAAGCACTCATGGAAGGGTGGTAGCCTGGTGAGTATTATCAGCACTCGTGGAAGGGGAAACCCTAGCGAGCATGAATGGTTTCATGGAAGAGTTGTTGCCCTAGTGAACCATATGGACATGTGAAGCATGTTTGTCTTGGGCATGTGTAAGTTTGGCCTGAGAGATGGTTTCTGAACAAAAGCAACATGGGATTTTATTCAGCAAAGTGGCTAATAAGGTTTATAAGTTAGTGTGTTCACACATTATTAAAATCTGGCTAGACATATTATTATTTTGGGCATGGACAGGAGGACAAAAGGAGGCGCCTACTTGAAACTTGTGCTACAAGCCTGGGAAAAGCATAAAGTTGATATTTTTGGGGCAAGTCCAACTATTTTGGCAAAAAGGAAAAAGCACTACAAATATAGCTGGTCGATTTCAACATTCTTTTTGCCTTCCACATGCACAATCTGGAAGTGAAACATAGACAAAAAGTTTGCCCATCGCATATGCTTCTCTGAAAGCTTAGTTTGCGTGAGGAAATAACGCAAGGTCTGATGATCTGTCTGTACAGTGAAATCAGCTCCAAGCAAATAGTGTTTCCATGTAGAAAGAGCATGGATTACAGCCAACATCTCTTTCTCATAAACCTGTAAATGCTTCTCGGCATCTTGCAATATTCTACTCTCATAGGCTATCACATGTCCTTCCTGCATGAGAACTGCCCCAATGCTGCTTCCACATGCATCACACTGGACAACAAAAGCCTTTCGGAGGTCCGGTAACACCAATACTAGATCCGAAGTAAGCTTCTCTTTAAGCTTTTTGAAGGCTGTAATTTCCCGATCAGCCCATCTAAACGGAGTTGCCTTCTTTGTTAAGGGATGAAGGGGCGAAGCAATTTCAGCAAAATACCGTATGTACTGCCTGTAATAGGAACACAATCCTAGAAAGCTACGTACATCATGCACGGTCCTCAAATCTGGCCAATTAAGAATTGCTTCCACCTTCGCTGGATCCATACGGACTCCATGCTTAGACACAATATGCCCCAAGAAATGTATCTCTTGCAAAAAGAACTCACTCACCCAGTCTATGGTTCCTGAGTTTTGCAACCACAATGGCCAAATGCCTTCTATGCTCTTCCTCAGTTTGTGAATGCACAATCATATCATCAAAGAATGTGCCCACAAACGCTCTATGAGGCCGGAAAATCCTGTCCATCATTCTGTTAAATGTGGCAGGTGCATTTGTCAAATCAAAGGGCATAACCAAGAACTCATACAACCCAAACGTGGTTCGAAATGCTGTCTTATGCACATCCTCGGGTCTAATACGTATCTGATGATACCCGCTTTTCAAGTCAATGCGACTAAGGACTGTGGAGCCCTGTAAGCGGTCCAAAATGTCATCGATCCTCGGAATGGGGAATCGATTCTTGATGGTATTCTTGTTCAGCGCCCTGTAATCAATACACATGTGCAACATAATCCCAGAAAACTACGTACTTGATGTACATTTTGCAACTCTGGCCAATTCCGAATGGTTTCTATCTTGGCAGGATCCATTCTTACTCCATCCTTGGATACAATGTGACCCAAATAGTGTATCTCTGAAAGAAAGAACTCACTTTTCTTGGCATTAATGAAGAGTTTATGCTTCCGCAACTCTTCAAACACTGTGGCCAAATGAGTTCTATGCTCCTGCTCATCCTTGGAGAAAACCAAGATGTCATCAAAGAATACACCTGTGAATTTTCGATGGGGTCGGAATATCCTATCCATCATACGATTGAATGTGGCTGGGGCATTGGTGAGACCAAAAGGCATCACCAAAATTCATACAATCCAAAAGCTATCCTAAATGTAGTTTTGTGGACATCCTGTGGCACCACTCGTATCTGGTGATAACCACTCTTCAAATCAATACGGCTGAAACAAGCCGAGCCATCAAACTTATCCAAAATGTCATCAATACACGGGATTGGAAATCTGTTCTTGATGGTGAGCTTATTTAGAGCTCTATAATCTACACACATGTGGAATGACCCGTCTTTCTTTTGAACAAGAAGCACGGAAGAGCAATAAGGTGAGAAACTTGGTTGAACCAAACCTTTCTCCAAAAGCTCATTAACCTGCTTCATGATCTCTTCTTGTTGTGCTGCACTCATCCAATATGCAGGTTTGTTAGGTGGAGAACTACCTGGCACAAGATCTATGCGATGATCCTCGGGCCTTTGAGGAGGTAGTTCACCAGACAATGCATCAGCAAAATGTTGGGGTAAAGGCATTATGCCCACCCTTATAGTGTGTACTAGCCCATGTGTTTTATAGTACATAGTACACTTAGTACTTTTAATGTACTAAGTGCACTATGTGTACTAGAGCAAATATACATGTGTGATAGGGGAGCCACACACTCATACAGTGAGTTGACTTATCCCCACATGTCTCTCTCTCTCTCCCTTCTTCTCTGTGTATGTCTCCCACATGAAACCCTAACACTCTCCCTTCAACTGGTATCAGAGCCTGGAGGAGTGCTATGTACAGCCAGCAGAGCTGTGAAGCGTGCAAAGAGGAAAATCGTGCGCTGAGTGGCATCGCTGGAAATCGACTGTAGAAGAGCACTGTGTGTGGTCTTGAGACAGCAGGTCGTTGCAGTCCAGAGAAGGGCAGCGACTGTGTCTCCCTACGTTGGGCAGCGACTGGGTGTCCCTGCGTTGAACCAGTCGTCGCAGGCAACCGGGCGGATACGCGCATGCAGGCAGGCGGGTGTCCATACTCAGGAGGACACGACACTTCACAGTCACTCGCACCTTTTCTTCGGTTTCTCTTCAAACGGAGGCGACAAGTGGCGTGAGCGTTAGTATCAAGCAGAAGGCGCCAGCTAATAGAACCGGGAGGCAAACGTGGGCGACGACTTCTACGTTGCGCAGACGATCTCACTCTCCTCCTTGCGCCTGAATCGCTGAGGCGGCTCACGAACCCTCCGTGCTGTGCGGAATCTCACTCGCACAACATGAGCGTGGATAGCACATGACACACAGTACTGCATCTTCGCACAGAGCTTTGGAAGGGTATATATCCATCGTAGACACATGCTTCCTGGACATCACGCACCGCACCCTGCTCAACAATATTTCTCACAAGAAAGCGTTTCACTGCTTTGTCCTTGGGAACGCATTGCCCGCAGTTGGAGCACCTGATGGGATTTGTGTAGCCCCTCCCGTGCTTGTTACGACCACCGTTTCGGTGCTTGACCATCATAGCTGCGAGCAATGCCCTGCTACCTCGATGTTCTGAAATTGTCTGAGGTATTTGCTTCAATTTTGGGATTTGCATGTCAATTTTCATCAATTGAGCAGGTACAGGTCCAAATTGCTTAGATTTGAGCAAAATTGGCAACAATTAGGTGACATTGGTCACATTCTGCGTCAATTTGCATGAAATTGGATGTCAAAATTTAGGGCTTTTGATGTAATTGTGCCATTGGGCATTCATACATGCTGTATGATGTGAGCAATCTCACATTCGGGCCAAAATTGCAGGAAATTGGAGTGCAAATCAAAGGGCTTTTGTGCCAATTGGGTTGATTTGCATGCAGGCACTAGCATTTGATGCTTTGGGCAATGTGTTGATGCCTGTCAAGCACTCAATGTGCCTATAAATCAAGGGGCTTTTATGTATTGGATGTATATGTGGCCAGGGGGAAGCATTGTGAAGACTCTGGATGCCTTCATGTGCATTAATGTACCATGTATGATCAGAAATTGATCTTGAATCAAGGGGCTTTTCAAGATTTTATGCTTGTTGAGCTTGGCAAAGCAACAGGCAAGACTTTTATGCCTTGAATCCTCAGAAATCCACTTGCAGTCAAGGGGCTTTTGCCAAATTTCTGTTCCGGACTGTTGTATGCAGTGGTGGGGACTGTAAAAGTCTGATTTTCACTCATTTGGACAGCTAGGAGAGCATTTATTGCTGCTGTACTTGCTGGTACAGATTTGGTACAACTTTGTACAAGTTTTGGCATGGCTGTACATTGATTTGAGTGAGGAAAAGGCTCATTTTCAGCTGCTGTACTTGCCGGTACAGATTTGGTACATCATTGGTGAGCACTTAGTACTGTTGTACAGTACTTTGGAAGGGGAACAGAGCACATCTAAGGTGCTGTCCTAAATCTGCAGCAACCAGATTTTGGTGATTTTATCACATACAGTGGGAGTAGAGTTGCATTCGTGCTTCCGCAGTGGGAGATAAACTTTGGGAGAACAACTGTGAGCACTTTGTGTGCTTTTGGTGCAGTGTTTGCACATCTTGCAGGGAGTCAGGCATTGACAAAGGTTGCATATTGCTATGGCAACCACAGGTGAGAGCTCTTCATTGCTTCACATCAAGAAGCTTGAAGGCTCACATAACTATGACATTTGGCAAACCCAGTGCTATGATGTGTTGCTCCAGAAGAAGCAGCACAAGCCTATCAAAGAAAGGGGTGTAATGCCGCTTCTCTTACTGCTGAAGAATGGGAAGATATGGATGAGCTAGCAAGATCCACTATCATGTTGTCTGTGTCAGACAACATGATAAGGGGTGTAATGCCGCTTCTCTTACTGCTGAAGAATGGGAAGATATGGATGAGCTAGCAAGATCCACTATCATGTTGTCTGTGTCAGCCTATCAAAGAAAGGGGTGTAATGCCGCTTCTCTTACTGCTGAAGAATGGGAAGATATGGATGAGCTAGCAAGATCCACTATCATGTTGTCTGTGTCAGACACTTTACTTTTCAGCATACGTGAAGAGAAGACAGCTTGGGGAATGTGGCAAAGATTGCAGGACTTGTATGCCCAGCAAAGTGCCTTAAGCAAAGTGTATTGGTTGAAGAAACTCATAGGTCTTCAAATGAAGGAAGGGGCGTCTATGACAGCCCATCTAAATGAGTTTAATGGTGTTGTCAGCCAGGTCATCAATCAAAAGTTGGCAATGGACGATGAGTTCAAAGCCACCTTTCTTTTATGCACTTTGCAAGAGGGTTGGGACACATTCAAGACAGCCACTAGCAATTCAAATGCTATGCTGTCATATGCAGATGTGGAGGGTGCTCTTCTTCAAGAGGAGATGAACACGAAGAACAACTCTGTTGGAAAGTCCAATGCAATGAATGCACGTGGGGTAAAAGCCAAGATCGGGGAAGGAGCAAGTCCCGCTCCAAAAAGGACTTGGAATGCCATTATTGTGGCAAGAAGGGACATATCAAAAAGCAACGCTACAAATGGAAGAATGATCAAAAGGAAAAGGGCAAAGGAAAAGATAAAGACAAAGATGAAGCCAAAGATGCAAAGCCAAAGGGCAAAAGTGGAGTCAAGATTAAAGAAGTCAATGTGTCACATGAAGGTGACAGTGAGGATGAAGTCCTATTCACGTCTTCACTTGATGCCCATTCACTTCTTGCAAGAGATGGTCATGATATGCACTCATGGATCATTGATTCAAGTGCCTCCTTTCATGTCACAGGTTGCAGAGACTTGTTTGTCAGGTATACTGCTGGCAATGAAGGAGTAGTTTATTTGGGTGACAACCATGCATGCAAGATTCTTGGCAGAGGTGATGTGAGGCTTGTGTTTTCAGATGGCTCACAGCTTATGCTCCATGATGTCAGGCATGTGCCTGAGATCAAGAAGAACCTGCTTTCTACTGGACAGCTTGATGATGCTGATTATGTTACCACATTTGGTCGTGGAAAGTGGAAGATTAGTAAGGGCTCACTAGTTGTTGCCAGAGGCTCTAACGTGGACACTCTTTACTTCATGCATGCTGGTGTTTGTCACCGTGCTAATGTAAATGCAACCGAGCTGCCGGAAATTTCTCTGTGGCATAGCCGGTTGGGACACATGAGTGTCAAAGGAATGGAGCAATTGTCTCGTTTTTGGTTACTTGCCTTCTCTAAAGTTCTCAAGTTTTCAGTTTTGTGAGCATTGCATATATGGCAGGCAACTCCAGTGCCCCCATAAGAAAGCTCTTGGACAGAAAGATGCTCAGTTAGAGCTTGTGCATACAGATGTATGTGAGATGCCTCAGCTTTCTTTGGGAGGGGCAGAATATTTTGTGTCCTTTATTGATGATGCCACACGCAAGATGTGGGTTTATCCTCTTCGTTTGAAGAGTGATACATTCTCAGTGTTTGAGAAGTTTGTTGCTCATGTTGAGAATCAAACTGGCAAAACACTGAAGGCTTTGCGTTCCGACAATGGTGGAGAGTATATGTCCAAACAGTTTCACGACTTTTGTGATGCTAAAGGCATCAAGAGGAAGCTCTCTACTCCTTATGATCCTCCACAAAACGGGACAGCAGAGAGGATGAACAGGACCATTCAGGAGAAGGTCCGTTCTATGTTGTCACATGCTGCGTTACCTCATGGTTTTTGGGCTGAAGCTGTTATGACAGCCGTTCATCTTATAAACAGGTCACCTAACACGAGGCTTGGTGGAAAAGTGCCAGAGGAAGTATGGACAGGGAAGCCTCCGTCATACAAGCACTTGAGAATGTTTGGTTGCGTTGCGTACGTGCACATACGCAAGGAAATACGCACCAAACTTGATCCTAAGTCTCACAAATGCATATTCCTAGGATATGGTGACAGAGGTGAAATGGGGTATAGACTTTGGGATCCAATGAATAGAAAGATTATACGTAGCAATGATGTCATTTTTGATGAAACATGCATGTATAAGGAGCCTGCAAGGCAACAGGAACCTGGCAGAGTCATCTTTGATGATGATGGACATCATGGACAACAACCAAGGGCTGTAAATCAGCCATTATAGCATCAAAACCAGCCCTTAAATGGTGCTGAAAATGGTCCAAATGGACAGCCAGAGATGGCAGAAGATATCCCTATAGATATCCCACAGTTAGAGGAGATAGCATGCATGATCTTTCAACCTTATGGCATGGAACAGGAGCCACCAATAGGTGATATGCAGGCTGGACAGCAACCTGCAAATGATGATCATTGGGTACGGAGGTCCACAAGACCCTCCAGACCCCCTGACAGGTTTGTTCCAGGGGTTGACTACTTGATGCTCACTGACTGTGGGGAGCCCTCATGTTATAAGGAGGCTTTACAGAGGGCAGACAAGGCTCTTTGGGAGCGTGCTATGAAGTCAGAGATGGATTCTCTGCACAAAAATGGAACATGGAAGTTGGTGCATTTGCCTACAGGCAAGAAGGTTTTGCCATGCAAGTGGGTTTACAGGCTCAAAGTTGCACCTGATGCAAAGCCAAGATACAAAGCCAGGTTAGTGGCTAAGGGCTTCAAGCAGGAATATGGTGTGGACTTTGATGAGATCTTCTCTCCAGTGGTCAAAATGACCACTGTATTAGCTTTGGTTGCTCATGATGATCTGGATTTGATTCAGATGGATGTAAAGACTACTTTTCTTCACGGTGATCTCCATGAGGAGATATATATGCAACAGCCAGAGGGTTATGCAGTAAATGGAAAGGAGAAGCTTGTATGCAAGCTGAAAAAGAGTCTTTATGGGCTCAAACAAGCACCAAGGGAATGGTATCATAAATTTGATACATTCATGAAATCCCAGGATTTCAGGAGGAGTGACATAGATCACTGCTTATACACCAAGAAAGCTTTGGATGGCAGTCTATTGATTCTCATCTTGTATGTTGATGATATGTTGATTGCCGGGAAATCTCGTAAAGAGATGGATGCCTTGAAGAAGAGGCTGCATCAGACCTTTGATATGAAGGATTTGGGTGATGCAAATCACATTTTGGGTATGCGGATACTTCGGGACAGAAATCAGCATGTGTTGTATTTGTCTCAGAAGGAATACATTGGCAAAGTTTTGCAGAGGTTCAATATGGACGGGGGGAAGAAGACTAGTACTCCTTTGCCTCCATATGTGAAACTCAATGCTAAGGACAGCTCACAGTCGGACAGTGACAGGGCTGATATGGCCAAGATTCCGTATGCTTCAGCTTGTGGCAGTCTCATGTATGCCATGGTTGCTACCAGGCCGGACATTGCATTTGCAGTGGGAGTGGTTACTAGATACATGGCCAAACCTGGCAAGAAGCATTGGGAAGCAGTGAAAGGTGTCATGAGATACCTGAAGGGCACCAAGATATGTGCATATGTTTTGGCAAATAGGATGCATTAGTGCATGGTTACACGGATTCGGATTATGCCGGTCATCCAGATAACCGGAAGTCTGGACCAGTTCACCGAGTTTAGCATCAAAGGGATTATGGACTAAAGAACGCAGCAACGGATCTGCTCCCGCGAGCTCCGCCTCATCCCCCTCCCGTCTTGCTACTTCTCGCCGTCGCGCGCCCCCCTCTCCCCCCCCCGCCATCTCCTCCGCCTCTCTCCCCCGCCTCCTTCCTTGCTTCCTCCCCCGCCATCCCTCCCCCCCCCCCCCCCCCCCCGCCTTCTCCTCCTCCGCCTCCTTCCTCGCTTCCTCCCCGCCATCTCTCCCCCCCCGCCTCCTTCCTCGCTTCCTCCCCCGCCATCTCCCCCCCCCCCCCCCCCCCCCCGCCTTCTCCCTCTCCTCCCCCTCCGTCTCGCCCCTCCTCCCACCACTAGCTCCCCCGCCTCAGCTCCCCCCTCCCCCCCCCCGCTCCGCCCCCGCTATCCTCTCTCCTTCCGCCTCTCCGTTTCCTCGTAGGGCTGTGTCCCTCCCGTTGGTGACCCCGGTATCTGGCCTTTTCCCTCTGGAGGACTCCATGGAAGCCGTTCCGACTACCCCTGCCGATTCCGGTCTCCGTCTGGAGTTCACAAATCCAGATCATCAGTTGTTTGTTTCCACAGTATCCGCTCTTGAGGCCTCCTCCTTGGTCTACAAGATAGTGGGTAGCCGTCCGATGCGGAGAGAGCTTCGCGACCTTCTGCAAGGCAGCCTCGTTGGCGTGCCTGCCAAGATCGTCAGTGTCGATTTTTTGGGACGTGGCTACTACTAGGTGGATTTCGAGTCCCCCCAGGCAGCTCAGACGGTGCTGGCTCGGAGCCCCATTGCCCTCCGCTCATCTCGGGCGTTCCTGGCGCGATGGACTCACGGTTTCGACCCCGCTTCTGACCCGCTAGCAGGCGCGACAGGTTTCCCCATCACTATCTGCTTTCCCGGACTCCGCAGGGAGTACTTGCCCCTCTTGTCATCCATTGGCAAGGCGTTCGGGCAGGTGGTGGAGACGCCTCAGACAGCGGCTTCAGTGATAGCTCGGGCAGCAGGACTCCCGGCCATTCATGTTGTGGTTCAGTCACCGGAGTCCCTCCCGAAGACGATCCTCCTCCCTTGTCTTTCTGGAGGACATCTGATACAGCGCGTGGAGTATTCGGGCCTCCCCGGCCAGTGCTACATCTGTCGGGGGATGGGCCACCTCGCACGCGCCTGTCCCCGCAAGGGGGTTCATCCTTCACACTCTGCCGCCTCTGGACCCCCTTCAGGAGGCCCGAGGGGTGGCCATCCGCCTCAGAGACCGGACATCCCTGGCTCGTCTCAGCAGCCAGACGCCATCATTTGATGAGCAGGCCCCGGCAGAGGATGCCGCGCAGACCCAGGAGGCTAGCGGATGGCAGGAGGTTCGCTGGCGGAAACGCCCGGTCCGCAGGGACCGTCGCAGACGCCAGCAGGCAGCACAGGCTGGCGGACAGGCGACTCCGGGTGGCGTCCAGGCACCTATCCGCACTTATGCTCCAGTCAGGGATAGGCGGCCAGCAGGTCCCACCCCGATGGACGAGGATTCAGTCTCAGTGCCCGTTGAGGCCGCCGGTGGAGCCCTCCACGTGGAGACCCCGCTCCCGCCTCCCCCCGCGGGGGGCCCCGCCCCCTCCATGGAGCAGATTCCTGAGGATCCCGGGCCGCACTCTTCGACCCCCGGCCCCTCTTCCCCTCACTCGGAGAGCACTCCTTCCACCCCCCCTCTCCCCCCCCCAGCCCCCCCCCCTCCCGCCTCCCCCGACGGCCCCCCCTGACACCTCTCCTCTAGCAGATGCCTCTCCATCCTCTCCTCGCTCTCCCCCCTCCTCTCCGCGAGCCACCATCCCTCCCTCGGCCTCTCCAGGATACTCCTCCAGACCACCCACTGCCCAGGGGCAGCGCAGCTGGGTAGGCCAGAGTTCAGTTTAGCGCCTTTTCCACCGCCACTCCGGGCCGGTGGAGATGGCGATCCTAGCTTCGCCCGCCACAGAGTTCTATCCAGCCTCCCCTGGGGGCCCCCGCGAGTGATGGGGCTCCCAGTGGATTACGGTTTTTTCAGGTGTCTCCAGCTAGATGCTGGCCCGTTCGAGACACTGGTCGCGCCCTTGCGAGTTTGCGTGGTGTGCCATCCCTCTCGTTCTCCTTCAGTGGTGAGCAGCATGGTGGCCTTCTCCTTTCCTCGCAGTGTTGCCCCAGACACAGCATGGGATTGCAACTCTGTAGAGGAAGTTTTGCGTGATCAGATACTCGAGTTTTCTCACCACTTCAGTGACTTGGGGCTCACGGACTTATTGCAGACCCGATTACACTCAGCCCGCATGAGCTTGTTTGGTATAGGAGATTGGCGGGCGGATCCTGTCCACACCTCAGTTGAGGCAGTGTTACTGATTCTCCTCCACGCTGCCCCGAGGATGCAGCCTACCTTTAGATACATATATGCAGAGGATTGGTCTCACGCCTATGCCCTGGACAGGGCGAAGGTGGAGTGGGGCTGGACACAGAGACAGGTCACCCTCTTTTTGGAGAGACTCCGCACTCGGACAGACAGTGACTATTCTCCCTCCAAGCCGGCGCCCAAGACTCACAGAGTGGAGGGCAGCTCATCCGGGCCGGCTGAGAGGGGTGAGCCAGTGGCGGCTGCTTCACTTGCCATAGCTCATCCATGAGGATCCTCTCATGGAACATCCAGGGTCTTGGTGGACCTCGCTACTACATTGGTCGGGGCAGACTTCGCCAGGAGATCCAGAGGGCTCTCGTTGGAGGACCCATAGATATCCTGTTCATCCAGGAGCACCACCTTTCTGCCGGGCATACCCGCACCTGCGGGAAGATCTTGCCAGGCAGGAGTCACACTTTTTGGTCACTGGCATATGGCTCCCAGGGGAACCACGGTGGAGTATGCATCTCAATCAGCGAGCAGCTTCTATCCGAGGTTGTGGATTCTGGCACTCTGGTCCAGGGTCGAGCGCAATGGATCATCCTTCGGGTTGGGGAAGACCGCATTGGCTTCCTCAACTTCTACGCCCCTAATGGGGCGACCGGGAGAGCTGAGTTCTGGAGCACCATTAGGCAGTCCCTCCCCATGGCAGACCATTGGTGCCTAGGGGGGGATTGCAACATGCTGGAGGATGCAGAGGACAGGATGGGGGGCAGCCAGGAGACCATTCATGGGCCGGAGTTCGCTGCCTGGGAGGAACTAGTGCTGCAAGTGAGAGGCCAGGATCCGTGGACTCTCCCGGAGTTTGGCAGGTTGCACGGGAGTTTATCTTTCTCGCGCTCGGATAGACGGGCCACAGGAGTTGACCTTTCCCGCATCGACAGGTTTTACATTGATGAGTGGGCTTGCGATAGAGGTGGCACTGTGGGTATACTTGCAGGCTCCTCGTTTTCAGACCACTTTCCAGTGCTTCTCCAGATCGAGGACCCTACGAGAGGAGAGCGAGAACAGAGCGTCCGGATTCCAGATTGTCTCATAGAGGAGCCCGAGATTGCGACCAGAGTTGAGTAGGTCTGGCAGGAGCTTCAGTTCAGGAGAGGATCGGCAGCCAACGATCTTGACAGGGGTCTGCAGGAGATCAGTAGGATGCTCAAACAGGCTGCCCTGGACCGTCTGGAGGCTTTCAGAGAGCAGGAGAGGAGCCTGCGGAGGAGTCTAGCTTCCCTTCAGAGACTTCAGGAGAGGGATCCTACGAGCCCTTGGATTTCAGAGCAGATGGAGTCAGCTCGCACAGAGATCAGATCCATCGAGGAGAGGAGGGTGGAGTTCTAATTCCATGCTCGGGCTTCTTTTTGGACACAGGCTGGAGACAGAGTGACTCGAGATTTCTTTGAGGCGACAGGGCCTCGCTTCAGACGAGAGGGTCTCATGCGTTTTCGGCAGGCTAATGAGTGGTGGATCCCCCCAGGGTTCGGGCGATCGCCACAGATTTTTACAGGGATCTGCTCTCTGCTGAGCCAGCAGATGACAGGGTGAGAGAGGCTCGGGAGGCAGTCTGGAGCTTCATGAGACCGGTTGTGCCGGCCCATTTGCAGCACTCCCTTCTCTCCCCCTTCTCGGATACGGAACTCGAGGCGGCTCTTCAGGGACTTCCCTGTCAGAATATGCAGCGGAAATGATATCCAAACTTGGGTAGACAAGAGCAAGTAGACTGCAGAAAATAATCAGCACAAGAAACACTGAGAGATGTGTGTAAACTCTTCTCTATACACAAGATCCCGAAGAAAACTGAATGAGAAAGTGGAGGAGGATGGGGGGGAATATATACAAGCCCATGAGGGCAGTCGGCCAGCTCTGGAAGAGGCCCACGACTCACAAAATGTCCACGACTGCTGAAAAACAGCAGTCGGCCAGCATCTGATCCCCACATCTGCTCAGATCAAGTCGGCCAGCACTCAGATAGCCCACGACTGCTACAGATGCAGTCGGCCAGCCTCAGAGTGGTCCTGGCATCACCTGGCAGCCCTCCAGCCACTAGGAAAAAATGGGAAAAATAGGGAAAAAATACGGGGAGTGTGGAAAAATGATATACGGGCGGGCACACCCACAACAGAGGCCCTGGTGTATACAAATAGACAGGAGATGACTTCTAACACCCCCTCTCAGCTCCTGGCTGTGTAACCAACCCCAGGGAGCTGGAGTGCCGCCTGAGCGTAGCCTAAGGTAGAGACTTCGTGAAGAGGTCCGCCGCATTGTCCTCCGTCGAACAATAAAGTAGCAAGATGTCACCCGCCAAGATCTTCTCACGAACAAAGTGATACTGTATCTCTATATGCTTGGTCCGGGCATGGAAAACCGGGTTCCGAGCAATAGCTATACAACTCTGGTTATCACACTGGATGACTGTGGGCTCCCTCTGTGGAAACCCCATCTCGCCAAGCAGCCTCCGCAGCCATACAACCTCACAAGCAGCACCACAAGCAGCCCGATACTCTGCCTCTGTCGAAGAAAGGGCAATAGTCGGCTGCTTCTTGCTGCTCCAAGAAACCGCTCCTGAGCCGAGGGTAAAAGTGTATCCTGAAGTAGATCTCCTCGTGTCTGGATCTCCTCCCCAATCTGAGTCACTCCAACCTTGGAGCTTGACTCCATTCCCTCCTGTGTAAAAGAGTCCCAGATCCTTCGTACTCTGCAGATACCGCAAGATCCACAATCCTGCGTCCCAATGAGTCTTCAATGGCGTCTGCATAAAAGAGCTCAACAGCCCCACGGAGAAGCTCAAGTCCAATCTGGTGTTCAGCAACCAGATCAATGAACCAACCAGCTTCCGGTACTGCGAGGCATCAACTGGCTCACAAGGATCTGTAACGGTTAACTTTGTGTTCGGGTCCATCGGCGAAGTAATAGGCTTGCAGTTCTCCATCCCAAAGGCCTCAAGCAACTCATGAACATACCGCTGCTGAGAGACGAAAAACCCCCTCTGGGTCTGCCAGATCTCCAATCCCAAGAAGAAGTGGAGTAAGCCTAAGTCGGTCATCTCAAACTCCTTTGACAAGGCAGCCTTCGTCACTCCGATGTGCTCCACATGACCGCCGGTGAGAATGAGATCATCCACATAAAGGATGATGAGTGTGACCATGCCGCGTTCCCGAAAGAGATACAGGTTCGGATCTGCAACCGATCTCTGGAATCCAGTCCGAATAAAGAAGGAATCAATCTTATGATTCCAAGCCCGCGGAGCCTGCTTAAGACCATACAAGGCCTTACGTAACCTGTAAACCATCCCTTCCGATCCTGGAACAATGAAGCCTGGAGGCTGCTCAACGTACACCTCCTCCTGCAGGTCACCATTAAGGAACGCCGATTTTACATCCATCTGGTACACGGGCCACCTCTGAGAAGAAGCAAGGGCAAGAACGGTCCGAATCGTGGTCATCCGCGCTGTCGGTGCAAAGGTATCCTCGTAGTCGATGCCTGGCCGCTGAGCATAACCCTTAGCCACGAGCCTGGCTTTGTGTTTGTCCACCGACCCATCAGCCGCGTACTTGGTCTTAAAGACCCATTTGACACCAATGACTGTCCGCTTCGACGGCCTCGGTACCAACTCCCAAGTGTTGTTCTTCTCGATGGCGTCAAGTTCCACCTGCATGGCTTCCCTCCAAGTATCCTGTGAAAGGGCTTCCTTTACGGAAGTGGGCTCTTTATCCCGCATGATACGAGACATAAGAGCATAGTTCACCTGAAGAAGCTCCGCCGTGTTGCTTTTATCTCGAACTCGATGTGATCTTCGAGGGCCGTCCTCTGTGGTCCACTCGGAGGGTAGCTCCGTGACACCTGACTCTCGAAGGGTGTCCATCAACCACCTAGGTACTCGAACAGATCGTGGAGCCTCCTGTGGTCGCGGGGGCTCAACTCCAGCTGCGGGCTCAACCTCCTGTGATGACTGAGGTGGATCAACTGGAGTGATAGACTGGGAATCATCATCAGACTCTGGATCTCCAAGAAGTGGCGGCTCCTCGACAATGGATGCTGGAACATGCTCGTCAAAAACCACATCCCGGCTGACAACAATCTCGTTCCTCTCTGGATCATACAACCTGTATCCCTTGGAAAGAGAGTTATACCCCACAAATACCAGCTTGCGGGACTTGGAGTCAAGCTTCCCCCTCTGCTTCTTCGGAATATGTACATACGCGTCACTCCCAAAGACACGGAAGTGCGAGACATCGGGTTTCCTGCCAAAATATGCCTCAAATGGAGTCATATGGGGTACAGAAGTCGTCGGAGAGCGGTTAATGGTATGGACAGCTGTCGCCACAGCCTCACCCCACAGTGGACGAGGAAGATCTCGATGCTCCAGCATGGTCCTCGCCATCTCCACCACTGTCCTGTTCTTACGTTCAACAACTCCATTCTCCGAAGGCGATCCGGTATTGGCCAATTCCCTCTTGATGCCATGATCTGCACAAAACCGAAAGAATACAGTCGAGGAGAATTCCCCTCCTTTGTCAGCCCTGAGAGTCTTGACCTGAAATCCAGACTCTTTCTCCACCATCACGTGCCATTCCTTGAACCGAGCAAAAGCCTGGTCCTTCTGTGAAAGAAAGTAGACCCACGTGAATCTGGTACAATCATCAACAAGCAGCATGAAGTAGAGAGATCCTCCCAAGGATGGTATCTGCTGTGGTCCACACAAGTCAGTGTGAATCAACTCCAAAGGTTTCGAAGCCCGCCTGGAAGCCTGCTTCGGAAAGGATTCCCTGTGCTGCTTACCACGTATGCAAGAACTGCAGCGTCCTTGCCTACTACCAACATCTGGCAAGCCAACCACCATCTGGTCCCGGAAGGCGCGCCGCAAAGCATCCACATTTAAGTGGCCAAAACGAAAGTGCCACAAGTCTCCGACCTGAGAGCCTGTCAGTGAGGAGAGTGCAGAGAGTTTGTAGATACCGTTCTCCACACCGCCTTCCCAAACAACTTTGCCTGTCTCACGGTCCCTTAGAGCAACTGAATGCTCCTCAAATTCCACCCGAAAGCCAGTCTTGCATACCTCATGTACTGACAAAAGATGAAAGCCCAGAGCAGGGACATAAAGAACACGGGAAGCATGCTTGCCCCCCTTGCCGTCGGGAATGATCTCCATCCGGCCCTCACGATGAATCGGAATAGTGGAATTATCACCAATAAAGATACGACCTGACTGCCGCTTCAGATCCAGGAAGAAGTCATGGGATGGAGTCATGTGCTTGGAAGCACCACTGTCGAGAATCCATTCCCGAGTATCCTTTGCGGTGAAGCCAACTGCCTCCTCGCTCGAAGACGATGAATCATCGGAGTCCACCATCTCCAAGTGCACAAATGCCGGAGTCTTCGCAGCTGAGGCTGAGGACTCAGCACTCTTCCCTGTCCGCTTAGGGCACTTTCTCCAGTAGTGGCCTTTCTCGCCACAATCATTGCAAGATCTTTCGGCCTTCAGCTTCTCTCGTTCTGGATCAGGCTTCTTCTCGGAAGACTTATCTGGTGAAGCCTTCCCTTTGCCCTTGTTGGTATTACGGCCTTTCGACCGTTGGCCAGTTAAGGCCTCCGAACCTCCGCCGTGAGGAGGGTTCGTGAAACGTTCCTCCTGGTCCAAGACCATTGGCACAAGCTCCTCCCAAGTAATGGTGCTGAGCCTGCCACTCGTGATCAACGAGGAATAGAAAGCGGAATACTGACCAGGCAAGTGGGAAAGTAACGTGATGGCCATATCTTCGGACGATATCTCTTTCCCAGCTTGAAGGACTTCCTGCTGAAGGGCCTGCAGCTTGTTAATGTGTTCCCGCATCGTCGAAGACTTTGCAGGGTTCATAACCCGCATCTGCACTTCCAAGGATATCCGCTTCATGGGTGATACCCTGTTGTACAAAGAAGCCAAGTGCTCCCATATGCCTCTCGCCAGCGTCATGTGCTTCACATGGTTGATCACCTGTGGTGTGCAATTGAGGAATATAAATGACCGGACCCTGGCGTTGACACGGTCCCACATTTGTGCCTGTGCCTCTCGGTCCTTCCTCGCGGATAAAACCTCCCCTTCCTCAGCTTCCGGCCTTGGCACCCCTTTGATAATAAAATCAGCAAGATCATATGACTCCAGAACTGACTCCATCATGACCTTCCAGATGCCATAATTGGACCCGTCCAACTGACGATCCACTGGGAACGTGGGGAGAGTTGGAATCTTCACGTGCTTCTCTGCCATCTCGAGTAAATCCGCCATCTCGGAGAGTAACCTGAAAGGGTGGGTGGGTGGGAAAAAATCTGAAAATCAGAGAATATGCAAGTGGCTGTCCAGCCCCTCTGCTCGCCTTCCTCTTGCACCTTCACTTCCCGTTCAGCCCGAAACAGTCCACCGATCAGCAACTTGTTGCTCCCCCTCTTGCTCAGAAAAACGCCCAAGATCTGCTAGAGCCTAGGGCTCTGATACCATGTCAGAATATGCAGCGGAAATGATATCCAAACTTGGGTAGACAAGAGCAAGTAGACTGCAGAAAATAATCAGCACAAGAAACACTGAGAGATGTGTGTAAACTCTTCTCTATACACAAGATCCCGAAGAAAACTGAATGAGAAAGTGGAGGAGGATGGGGGGGAATATATACAAGCCCATGAGGGCAGTCGGCCAGCTCTGGAAGAGGCCCACGACTCACAAAATGTCCACGACTGCTGAAAAACAGCAGTCGGCCAGCATCTGATCCCCACATCTGCTCAGATCAAGTCGGCCAGCACTCAGATAGCCCACGACTGCTACAGATGCAGTCGGCCAGCCTCAGAGTGGTCCTGGCATCACCTGGCAGCCCTCCAGCCACTAGGAAAAAATGGGAAAAATAGGGAAAAAATACGGGGAGTGTGGAAAAATGATATACGGGCGGGCACACCCACAACAGAGGCCCTGGTGTATACAAATAGACAGGAGATGACTTCTAACATTCCCCGGGGCAAATGCCCAGGAGAGGACGGTCTCTCAGTGGCTTTCTTCCAGAGGTACTGGGGTCTCTTGCATAGGGGTTTCAGATTGGCATTCCAGGAGATCATGGAGTCGGGAGACATGCCGGACAGCATGGCAGAGGGGTTGATCCACTTGATCCCCAAAGAGGGAGGAGACAGACTGGAGATTAGACAGTGGAGACCGATCACCTTGCTAGGCACGGCCTACAAGGTCCTAGCTAAGGCGATCAGCAAGCGGCTTCAGCCTCACCTTCCGGACATCATCCACTCCACGCAGACAGGCTTCATCCAGGATAGGAGCATCCTGGATAACATCTTCTCTTTCTGGGAGGCTACGGCTTTGGCTAGATTTCGGCAATAGGATCTGGCAGTGCTCCTTCTCGACTTCGAGAAGGCATATGATCGGGTGGACTGGGCCTTCTTGGAAGGCACTATGGAGAGGATGGGCTTCCCCCCTCAGTGGATCCGTGGGGTCTCTGCACTCTACACATCGGCTCACAGCCAGGTGCTGATACAGGGCGTGCGCGGAGAGAGGTTCCAGCTCTCGCGCTCGGTACGACAGGGGTGCCCCTTGGCGCCCTTTCTTTTTCTTTTTGTGGCGGAGGCCATGAGCACTTTCTTGACGGCACAGGATGCAGGTTTGCGGGGCCTCCAGCTCCCCATCCGCACCTCGGAGGAGCTCCTAGACTCGGAGTTTGCGGATGACACTGCTGTCTATCTTCAGGGAGGGGAGGAGAACCTCCGCCGCTTCGCCTCAGCCATGGACAGGTTTTGCAGAGCTTCAGGCGCTTTGATCAACTGGCACAAGTCGTGTGGGTTGTGGGTCAGTTCTGTGCCCCCCCCGACTTGGAGGCTAGTTGATGGGTTTCAGTGGCTGCCCCCCGGTACTACAGTGCGCTATTTGGGATGCTATGTGGGCATTGGCATATCTCCGGAGCAGCAGATAGCCCCCCTTCTTCTGAGCATTCGGAAGAAGCTTCTGTATTGGAGTACCGCTCGTTTATCTCTGGCTGGCCGAGTGGTTGTGGCCAACCAGGTTCTGCTTGCTACCATGTGGTACATCACTTCTTGCTGGGCCTTCTCTCGGGCGTGCATTGGCCAGGTGCAGAGGCTCATCAGGAACTTTCTTTGGTCCGGTGGCGACGGGCGGCCCGCCAGGGCCAAGGTGGCATGGGCTGTGATCACTCATCCGAGGGAGAGGCGGCCTGGGCATAGTTGATCCTATTTGTCAGAGCCGAGCTTTGCTTGGCAAGTTGGTGGTTCGTGGCCTCCTACCAGGCGCTGAGCCGTGGAAGGAGTTTCTTGTTTCCAGGATTCTCAGCCGCACTCCTTCTCTTAGCGGCCCCCGGACCCCCAGCATCAGGTGGATCTTTACAGAGCAGCGATCCAGAGGAGTGGGCCTTGGCTTCGAGGAGCGTTTTGCAGCTAGCCTTCTGAGGGCCTGGGAGCATCTGAGGCCGTCACTCTTCCAGACTCCCCCGGGCACCGATGAGGAGCGCCTCAGGCAGCCATTGATCTAGAACCCCTTGATCCGACTTCCCAGTGGTCATATGGTTGGATCGCGATCTCACGTGTCGTGGGGCCCGTTGAGCTCCGGCCCAACCCAGTCCCTAGACGACTGGATATGTTTTCAGCAGCTGCCTCTAGAGGTTCAGGAGAGGAGACTCAGCGGGATGAGGAGCAGAGAGTTGATGAGGCAGGACATTGAGGCGGCCATCCCCCGGGAGTGGCGGACTCCAGTACAGGACCCTCCACCTCCACAGTGGATGGGCGTCTTTACTCGGCATGAGATCCTTCTAGCGGTCTGCGGCTCAGCAGAGAGAGTCGCCCCACTCACTTTCGAGGTGGGAGAGGGAGGCCAGCTTCAGAGGACCCGACTAGATTTGGATGAGTTCCAGGGTTGTATCTTTCAGAGGGTGCGGGTGGTCGGCTTTCATCAGAGACAGTGGCATGTAGACCCCTCACCGGCCTCGATAGGGGAGGACTATTCCTGGAGATTATGGGCTTGGGACAACAGGCCTCTTATTCGCCTTCAGTGGGATCCAGGCGAGTGGCTTTGGCGAGATCCCTACTCGGCCCCTACCAGCCCAGGCACCCCCTTTTTTCAGTACACAGCGAGGCTGGGGCGGCGGATCCAGAGGCACAGGATAGTGGGCACCCCGGCGGTGGCCGAGCATTGGCGGCGACAGGGGCTCTCCCTTGCCTTCCTTAGGGACTTCTGGCAGCGCCTTTGGGCCAGCTTCCGGCCCCGGAAGGTGACGCTTTTTCTCTGGCTTACAGCGCATAGAGGACTGGCTGTGGGGGCTTCGCTAGCTTTTGGCAGACACCCAGCGTCCTGCCCGCGGTGCGGCCATGCACAGGAGTCGTGGGGTGCGGTGGCTTGGGCCACGAACAGCGGCCCGGCCCTTGGATACGAGGACGTCCTTGGCAGTGTGACCATCCAGGTCTCTGACGGGGCGATGGCGGTGGTTCTGACGCCAGACTTCTCTTCGGCAGTCTCCCAGGAGGGGAACGGGCACAGATGGGAGATGATCAGCAGCATGACGGCTTGGCACATATGGAGAGCCCGATGCAGGGAGGCCATAGACCGCCAGGCAGCTCCACCGGCGGAGGTCATACAGGCCCTCTGGGTGGACATCATTCACACCTTGAGAGGACACTGGGGGAAACTTCAGGGCGACTCGGATCGCATGAGAGGTCGCCGCAAGGCGTTCCTCCGCACTTGGCAGCCTGGCCCTTTCCTCATCGCGAGGGGCGAGGATGTCACTTGGCACTACAGGCCTCCAGTTTGGCTCTTCTCACCTCCCGCATGTATTACTAGGTAGCCCCCCCCAGAGAGCGGCCAGCCACGGGGGTGGAGCTCCGGTGTTCACTGTGTTTATTATCCCTCCTTGTGAGGTGAGCTTTGTAGCCTTATGGCGTTTTCTCATTAACTAATAGAAGGATCGTTTTTTCAAAAAAACGAAAAAAAACCGGAAGTCTACTACCGGTTATGTGTTTACATTCACAGGAGGTGCTGTGTCATGGATATCCAGGATGCAGAAGTGCACTGCCTTATCTACTACAGAGGCCGAGTATATTGCAGCCACAGAGGCTTGCAAGGAGGCATTATGGCTATCTCGGTTAGTGGTTGATTTGGGTTATACAGGGGATATTCCATTGTTGCATTGTGACAGTCAGAGTGCCATCCAGTTGGCAAAGAACCCTGTCTTTCATGCAAAGACGAAGCATGTGGATGTGAAGTATCACTTCATCAGAGAGGTGATAGAGAACAAGCAGATTCAGCTTGTCAAGATTCATACGGATGACAACCCGGTTGATCTATTGACAAAGAGTTTGCCTCCAGAGCGGTTTGCTCATTGCAGACACTTGATGGGCATTGGATGAGGCCAGTTTCAGCCTTGATATGGCCTTGTATATTATCATGTACATGCTGATTTTTCTTTTCCTTCATTTAAGGGCACTTTTCCTTTAAGTGGGAGGTTGTTGGGGTAAAGGCATTATGCCCACCCTTATAGTGTGTACTAGCCCATGTGTTTTATAGTACATAGTACACTTAGTACTTTTAATGTACTAAGTGCACTATGTGTACTAGAGCAAATATACATGTGTGATAGGGGAGCCACATACTCATACAGTGAGTTGACTTATCCCCACATGTCTCTCTCTCTCTCCCTTCTTCTCTGTGTATGTCTCCCACATGAAACCCTAACACTCTCCCTTCACGAAACACTCTTTGTATGCATGAAGAAAATTCAGCCTATCCTGAGTCAAAATATCCACATTTTGATGACTTGGTTCAATGCTATCACGAACAAAAACCAAGTATGCAGAAAAACTCTTTTTCATTGCTTTATTAATCTGGATGTGAGATACAAGTGGGATAGAATCTCCTTCCTTGCCAGCATCAATAACATGCATGCAGCCTCTATGCATAAAGGAAATCATGGTTGTCTTGTACTCTTTGCGGGGCTCAAGCCTATGATGCCACGGCTTGCCAAGCAATACATCACATCCATTAAGTGGTGCAACCAAGAAATGCTCATGATCAAGGTAACCCTGGATATGTATGCACAACTTCCCTATAAGTGGGGTAACCTACACCTCTTTACCAACAAAGGCAGCTTCTATGTCAATTTGAGGCCCCATGTTCTCAACCTCAATACCCAAGGCGGCTATCATCTGAATAGAGATGAAGTTATCTGTTGCACAATCATCAAACATAAATAGGGCAGGCTGATCCTTGATTTGACCCCATGCTTTGCATACCATTCTCTCTTTTCCATCATGCTTTGTGTTTCCCTGCACATCGGGAACTGCATGCACATTTGCCTTCATTTGCTTGTCCTCATGCTTTGGTTTGCGGTTAGAGGATTGTCTAAACATATGCTCTTTGCTGCCACAAGAAAAACATTTCCCCTCCTTGGCATATTGCTCCCTTTGCTTAGGGGTTAAGCCAAATTTGTTCTTCTTTGGCCCATGATCCTTAGATGAGGTATTTTCAGCTTTACCTCCCTTTTGGACCTCTCGAAAGCTCTTTTTAGGTGGCTGTCCACCTTTTTGCAGGTTTGGGACAGCCTTATCTTTGCCCTTAGAACCCCCTTGATCTTGCTTAGCTCCGTAGCAATAGCAGAGGCTATAAGCTGTTGCAAAGTGTGTTTCGGGTGCAATTCAATGCCCGAACCATAAGCTGGTTGCAATCCGGAGCGAAACTTCCTCTTTCTTTTATCCTCAGCGATTTACAAAAAGGGAGTTACCTCAAGCAACACTTTCCAAAACTTATTGACATACTGCTGCACACTTTCATTATCTTTTTGCTCAAGTCTATCCCACTTTTGGGTGAGAGTTTACTCCGCATTAGGTGGCAAGAATTGGGCATAAAATCTGTCCTTAAACTCTTTCCAAGTGCAAATGGGGTCTTTGGTGGTCTTTTCAGTGATCCACCAATGGGCAGCTGTCCCCTTCAAGAACATGCTTGCATGACGAATTTTGGACTTCTCAGTGAAGTCCTCATTACTAAAAGCAATATCAAACTGTGAAACAAAAGCTAGCAC
The DNA here is from genome assembly GCF_041138505.1 of Cibotium barometz. Taxonomy (NCBI): domain Eukaryota; kingdom Viridiplantae; phylum Streptophyta; class Polypodiopsida; order Cyatheales; family Cibotiaceae; genus Cibotium; species Cibotium barometz. Next base: position 9,397,948 of record NC_141065.1, on the reverse strand, counting down.
TTTAGAGGCATCATATTCTCCATGAAAGGCATCAAACTTATCGGACTTGTCACCTGCTTTGAATTCCTTGAGCTTTCTCGCATGGGACTCATGGTCTCCTCTTTTTCTTTTCCCCTTATCCAACGGGGCAGCCCTATCTGCATGGGCTCCATGGGCCATCATGGAGGTTTCATGAAGCACGGTGGCATGTGCTCCACAAACCTGAAAATCAAATGCATGTGACCTTCCTGCATAAGGCAATGTCTCTCCATGAGACAACTCACAGCACTCTGCATCCTGCATAATATGCATGCATATGCCTGTGCATCATTTAGAACATCCAAGAAGTCTTAGGGAATTTACTAGGATTTATCTGGTATTTTTTCCATATTTTATAGTATTTATTTAGCATTATTTGCATTATTTGTCATTTATAAATATAAACTTTATTAAATGACCAGCCAACTTGACCAACCTCCAGTTAGTATAAATAGGCTTGCATAGGGCTTAGTTTCTCATTCAGTCTTCATTGTGCTAAGCTCTCCTCCTCAGCCCTAGGAGTACCCTTGCCTTCAGCCCTAGATTAATCCAGCCCTTGGAGCTTATGAGCTTGCTTTTCCAGCCCCTTGAGAACCTTTGCTTCAGTCAGCCCTAGCAGTCCAAAGCAGCCGTACAGCAGTCTTGTACTTCAACGTAGCAGTCCCACAGAAATCAGCAGTTCAGGTTCAGTCCATCTGTGCAGCCCATAGGCCCCTGCAGCCAGCCTGCGTTTTCTGTCCAGCAGTAGCAGTTCACTTGTGCGTTTCAGTCCAGCAGCAGATCAGCCTGCGTTTCTGTCCAGCAGCATCAGTACTTCATGCGTTTCAGTCCAGCAGCATCCCTACAAGTCTGTGTTTCAGTCCACAGCAGTTCTCAACCCTGAATCATCAGTTTACATCAGTATCCAGCCTTCTGTGCATCATCCATACATGCAACAGTCATCTGGTGAAGGTAACACAGCATTCGTAAGCATTTACAACATTCTAACATAGCTTAGAACAGTCCACCATCTTCTTTTCTCAGTCTCAGGTGTGCAGCCCTTCCTCATGCCCTTGGGAAGAGTGCATAGGCTCGCGATTAGGTCATCGAGGTGTTTCTATAGCCATGTAAAGTTCAGCCAATCTCCGATCCTCCGAGATCTTGCGTTTGGCTTATCTACAGTCCACAGTCATTCTCTCTAAAGAAATAAAGCAAATACTATCTCATTATCGAGATAGGGGACCCTTCAGTGGATAATTCGGGACCTAATCTGGTGTACAGTTCTCATCTCTCTTTAAAGTTTGAAATATTGAAATGGATTGCTAAACTCACGAAACTCAGGATACAGAAGACGGTGTGAGCATCTGTGTGACCAGATCTTCCAATACAAAGACTTCCGCTGCATATCACATCTTGGGGCATATTGTGTCTAAGCATGGAGTCCGTATGGATCCTTCGAAAGTGGAAGCAATTCTTAATTGGCCAGATTTGAGGACCGTGCATGATATACGCAGCTTTTTGGGATTGTGTTCCTACTACAAGCGGTACATACGGTATTTTGCTGAGATTGCTTCGCCCCTTCATGCCTTAACAAAGAAGGCAACTCCGTTTAGATGGGCTGATCAGGAAATTACAGCCTTTAAAAAGCTTAAAGAAAAGCTTACTTCGGATCCTGTATTGGTATTACCGGATCTCCGAAAGGCTTTTGTTGTCCAGCGTGATGCATGTGGAAACAGCATTGGAGCAGTTCTCATGCAGGAAGGACATGTGATAGCCTATGAGAGTCGTATATTGCAGAATGCCGAGAAGCATTTGCAAGTTTATGAGAAAGAGATGTTGGCTGTAATTCATGCTCTTTCTACATGGAAACACTATTTGCTTGGGGCTGATTTCACTGTGCAGACAGATCATCAAACCTTGCATTATTTCCTCATGCAAACTAAACTTTTTGAGAAGCATATGCGATGGGCCAACTTTTTGTCTATGTATAGTGCTGAGCCTGCCCCACTGGTAATCAACGAAGAGTAAAAGGCTGAGTATTGAGGGGGCAAATGTCACAGCAACGTTATGGCCATATCCTCTGACGCTATCTCTTTCCCTGCCTGGAGAACTTTCTGCTGAAGAGCCTGCAGCTTGTTGATGTGCTCCCGCATCGTCGACGACTTTGCAGGATTCATCACCCGCATTTGAACTTCCAAGGAGATTCTCTTCATGGGTGATACCCTGTTGTAGAGAGAAGCCAAATGCTGCCAAATACCTCTCGCCAGCATCGTATGCTTTATATGATTGATTACCTGTGGTGTGCAATTGAGGAAGATGAAAGAACGAACTCTGGCATTGACAACACCTAAATCGGGCGAGCACACCCACAACAAAGGCCCTGGTGTAAATATACAGACAGGAGATGACTGCTAACAATTACAGCCGCAAATATTGTGCTTTAATTGCTCAATTGAAGGCTCCCAGAAAGGCAAACGATATGCACACAAAGAAATAGAAAAAGGCCCTGTAATTTTTAATTTATTTTTTGGAAAATCCCAAAATTGGGCAAAACGTCTTTGGCTGAGAGGTTTCAAAAACATTTTGAAATGTTTTGAGGTTTCGAAATGAGGAATCGTGTTTTTTTGTTATTGTGATGTGTAGTCGCCAGATGGACACACCACTTCTCTTCTAACCCATTAGCTGGTGCCCCCGGCTTCCTCGTCATTGTCTGCCTTCCAGGCCTTCCTGAGGAACATTTTAAGCTTCTCCCAGTGATCAAGCGCTGGACAGCCGCAGTGACTGTCGCCCCAGTGGTAGGACTCCGTATCCTTAGAGTGCTCATACCCTCCCTCCCTAGCACCTCACAATCCCGTGACGATTGTTCTAATTCTTACTGCTTATTGAGTTTTCAAAATTACTGGGGAAGTGTTTCGTCTACCATCAGATGAACCACATCACAGGCTCCTGCCCTCGTCGTCACTCTACTGCAGGGCAGCTGACGTACACACCCCCTCCCCCCCAACAGCATCATCCCCAGAGTTTTGGCGCCCCATCAGCTGCCCCGTCACCACCGCACCTCCCTGCCCCTCATGGGCTTGAGGCACCTCCTCTTAACCCGCACAGGAGGAGAAACAACAAACCAAGGTAGGTCATGGTCACTTAGAATCTCAAATACAGCGATGAGCCGATACTCCCTTATGGTCAATAACCCCATTTAGACTTGATTGGACCAGTCTTGCAGTATAACAACTTCCATGCATCTGCCGCCTCCAGCTCTCCTCTCTCCATTATCCATATATTATCTTTCTTCCTTACAAGCTGTTGAGCAACTTCTCTTCCTACACATAAATCTCTGCTCCAATGCATTACCCTATTGGAACAACAAAATACAGATAAAAACAGAGGCAGTTTGCATGAATTCAAGATATAAAGAATTGCTCAACATCTTACAGTTGGAATCATGTCTTCGCTGTAGCCACCAGTCTGCAAATGCAAACCAAATTGATGTCATGTTATCACTCAGACAAAGGTAACTCATTCACAAGGGAAGCAAGATCAACATAAGAAACATAAAATACAAAACAGTAATTGTTACCGCAATCACATTAACGAGGGAGGTCTTCCCAGCATTTTGCAATCCAATCAACGAAAGTTCCATCTCTTGCTTGAAAAAAAGGCTGCCGAAATTCCATATTGTGCTACATTGAAGGGGACTCTCTCTCTCTCTCTGTCTCTCTCTCTCTCTCTCTCAATCAATCAAAATTAATGTCCTCGCTGGATTCTTTGCTGATACTGTAACCCTAATTCTTTGACATAGAGTGAGGTTGCAGCCTTAGCAAAGGAGCATATGGCCAGAACCTATTAATACTTCCCAGTGCTTTTCTAAGATGTGGCAGGTAACACATCATTCAAATTTTCATTTCTTCATTGCAATAGCACTCAGGGCATGCTGGGCATCAACTATTCCAGATTGTCTACACATTGTGCTTTTGTGGTCTCATAAGCCATTTACACTTTCCACAAATATTAATAGATCTCTGTAACTCGCGGCGGGTGCCCGGGGGACTAGGACCTTTGACACACTTGTTGATACCATCAATGCATATTAAAACATTTAAACATGGCCACAGTCTTAACACATATCTAGTTGTGCTTGTCACTACCCTTTGAAGTGCCCATGTTACCTTCCATCTGCTCTCTATTGTTCCACCCTCACATGGTAAAAACAATCTTCAAGAGAGCACGTAGGACAAGAGAACACTACACAGGGTATGTGAATCATGAGTTTCATAAGTCCAATGCATCCCAAATAAAGGGAGCCAAAAGGAATAATCCATCCCAGTAAAAGGAAGCCGTAAACATAATCCATAAACCTGAGGATGGATCCAAATCCCTAGAAAAGAAGTCCAAGAATCCATAGACCTATATACCATAATCCTTGTATACCATAACTCTTACCACATACTCCGTGCTAACCACACACATTGGAGTCGAGGTGGACTTTATCCATAAAAGCATCATATCCATGAGATATCCAAAGATTTCTTCTCTATAAACTCGGACAATTCGTCCATAGAAATTGCTTGTGAAGTCCAATATCTATATAAATCTCGTCCAATAGAAATTGCTTGTGAAGCCCAATATCTTTATAAATCTCGTCCAAGAAAGAAATCTCCATAGATATAATCCATCCCAATAAAGGGAGCCATAAACAATGTTTCCCTGAAACCATCTCAAGGCAAACAACAACACCTTTCTCCTTGCATAGCTATACAAGGGTTAGTGAACATCAAGAACGCTTCATAGTAAATAGCAAAAGCACCAACTTTGCAAACTCAAAGTATACTTAGCTTTTCTTTGCCAGGTTGGTCATGAAGCCAAAAGAAATATCTGGTCACCATATCCTTAAGATATAATGAGATATATCTCCATATAGCTTGCCTGTAAGCTTGATAATATAATCCACAATATCCATATGGAAAGAGTGCTAAACGTGTGCACATAAAGCCAACTTCACACTTCCACGATAAAATTTTGTGAATTCATAAATCCTTAGATCAACAAGCTGTCTACTACTCATGCTCTTGCTTCATAAGCTATGAAGCGGCTGGCCATGCTTACCAGCAATGATGGTAAGTGTGGTCCCCACTTGAGATCTTTTCTCTTCCTTATTGATAGAAGGAAGCCTCCGCTTCCAAGAAAGCCTATGCTCTGATACCAATGTAACTCGCGGCGGGTGCCCGGGGAACTAGGACCTTTGACACACTTGTTGATACCATCAATGCATATTAAAACATGGCCACAACCTTAACACATATCCATCATCACTTTGCATAAAACATAACGCTGGACAAAACATCCACAAATGTTGAAAATGGAGCTTGCACGTGTGACACCGCATAGAGGCCAGAATGGGCCGACCCCCCCCCTTGGAGTATTTTATTACCCAAGGAGAATAATATCATGTACAAGCTTTGAGGGCCTTACTCTCCCCACGGGAGATGCCAGATTATCCATATACAAATGCCATAACACAGCCCAACACGAGGCAACCAAGCCGGAACACAGGCCGTAGAAATGCCGAGCCAACAATATAATCCATATACCTCCATGTGGGTACTGATTCTTCCCCAAAAACCACGGGTCTTCATGCAATAGAAAGGGTACAGCAAGTATAACTCTCCATTCAGCCGGTACATCCGGTACGGTGGCTGGTACAGCCGGTACAGCAAGTACAAAAGCTGGTGCAACCGGTACAATGGGTGGTGCAGCAAGTACAGAAGCTGGTACAACCAGTACAAGGGCTGATACAGCAGGTACAGTGGTTGGTACAGCCGGTACGGTGGCAAGTACAGCAAGTACAAGGGCTGATACAACAAGTACAATGGCTGGTACAGTCGGTACGGTGGCTGGTACAACAGGTACAATAAGTACAAAAGCTGATACAGCCGGTACAATGGATGGTACAGCAAGTACAAAAGCTAGTACAGTCAATACAAGGGTTGGTACATCAAGTGCAGCAGGTACAAATGCTGGTACAACAAGTACAATGGCTAGAAATCATAATAAATGATTAAATACCCTTGCCTTCAGTATTTCTTCTCGATGGAAGCCTCCAAAACAGTCCCCAACAGTCGGTATTCTTCATGGGCAGCCTTCAAGAGAGAGAGAAAGAGAGTAGCCATCATTAGGGCAGCCTGTAACGGTGGTAGAGGCTAGTGTGCAGCAAGAGAGCCTCCATTAATGAAGAGAGAGAGCTCCAATTTATAGATTTGGGCCTCCCATGAGCTAAAATGACAAGAGAAGGCTACAATGACACGTGGAGAGCCACACAATAGCTGAAGTGACAAGTGTGAGACCACTTGTCTCACTTTGATCCACTTTCTAACAAGTGTCAGGCCACTTGTCTCACTTTGGTCCACTTTCTTGCCACATGTCCCAATCTAAGAGATGGGTCCTTCCATAAACTTTATCTCTAAAAATATCCCAACTGGTAGACATTCTGTCATAGGCACTTTGCCAACTCTTGGTATCTCCTCGATTCCATATGTAATGACGCGAACAGAATTTCCATCGGAGTCGGGCCAAAAATAGCAACTCTCCTAAATTTTAGGAGTGTGGCTCCTTGTATTCTAGGATAATCCCCCATTCCCAAAGCTTGTACTTTCCAAATATTTAAACATCCTGGAGTCCACCAGACCCCTTTCAGACTGGGAAATGTCCAGGCTGGTGACAATCTCTCTCTCTCTCTCTCTCTCTCTCTCTCTCTCATAGTTAACAGCATTCTGGGCTTTTGTTCTTGTGTCTATAGCTTCATTTTGTATGGAGATGATGTAGCACTATTGTCACACACAGCAAAACGCTTAAAGATGCACTTGGATGCAGTACACTCCGTCTGTAGACAAGGTGGACCTGAGCGTGAAATCTTAACAGGACCAACGTTATATGAGCTATGAAGGGTTGCCAAAAGACATGTTTACATTTTGACAGCCAGCAAGTTGGGATAGTGAAAGAATATACATACTTAGTTGTGATATTCTTTCAGTATGAAACTGCATCTTTGGCACGCCTAGAAAGGCAGTGATTCTACATACACGTCATGTGCGGTACGTACCTTATTCCAGATGCACATGGACATGTTTCCTACTAACAGCCGCCTTCTAGGTAAAGTACGAGGCAAAGTAAGGCCCATTTTGGCAGGCCCAATAGGTCCTCCGAGCTGCCCAGGACATGGACCAATAGATGGGACACAACATGGGCACACTATGAACACAATAAAAGGCCTTTTGGATTACTGTTTAGGGTCATAAAAGCCCTAGCCAACCTGAATATGACTTCCTATCACTTCCCTATATAAAGGCAGATCAAGGATCATTCTTAACATTCAAATATAGAGGTTTCCCAAGCCAAGACCAAGGGCTAGAGAACCAAGACCGAAATTAACAACCACCAAGACATCTCGATCACCATAGAAGCTGTGAAGTAGTAGGGCTGACCAGCCCTCATGTGCGCATGCACAAGTGGAGGACAGCCGGTAACATTAGAAGATAGGTATAAGCTCAATCTAAGTCGGGATCATTCTTAACATTCAGATATAGAGGTTTCCCAAATCAGGCCATACTCTGTCTCATACTTTGCCTAGCTGCAAGTACGAAGCATGTCCATGTCATAGTCACAAGGGACGGGGGACGGGGACGGGACGGGGGACGGCCATAAGTAGGGAACGGGGACGGGGGAGGGAACGGCACTCAAAAAATACTTTTTTTTAAAAAAAATTCTACTATGCACTTATTCTACTTTGGAAGTACATCAAAATGAGCACAAATTTACACTAAAATGGTAAGCTTTTGAGTCATATTAATAATTAAGTAGATACAAAATGAGTCAAGACTCAGGAGTCGGGACTAAGCCTTAAGGAGGCAAAATACAAGGACGGACTCAAATGAGTCAATGACAAAAAGGTGCTGAAGACTAGAGGCTAGAGGCTAGAGGCTAGAGCTAAGTAGTAAGGCCCATGAATCATGATCCATGAATGATCATCCACGTGAAGTGCTCGCCTCATGGTCATGGGTAGCTTGTGCCAAAGAAGCATCAAGTTCATCCTCAGTCTCATCCTCACTGGCATGCTGCTCCTGCACCTCATCCTCCCGTTGCTCTTCTTGTTGACTCATCTCCCACTCGGTGAAGGAATCTGCCTTCTTGGTCACGCTCTTGCAAAGCATTCGCAAGTTCGCGCTGACAAAGACAAGGTCATTGGCATGCTCTACCCCGAGTCGGTTCCTCTTCCTAGAGGCAATGTGGCTGTAGGTACTCCAAAGTGGCTCCAAACAAGAGGAGCTGACGGCCTGGCTAAGTATGCGGATGGCAAGCTGCTGCAGCTCCGGTCCAGCTGAACCAAAGTCCTCCCACCATAGAGCAGCACCAACTTTGGAGCGGTCAACCTGTGCATCATGACAGCCATAGGAGCCATGAAATGACCTGTACATCAAAAGTTGGTCCCTGATCTTGCGCCTAACCGATGCATCAGGCACAAGACGATCCAAGATGATCCTCCATCCAGCGCTCACCTCCCGGTCGCTCTCTTGCTTGTTGCCTTGGAATTCTGGGTCCACCACATAAGCTGCTGCATGCAATGGAGAGTAGTAGGAATTCCACCTTCCTAGACACAAGGCATGGATCTCCTCGTATCTTTCTTCGTCAGGCACAAAGTCTTTCAACTTCTCTATCATGAGATCCATGGCCTCGTAGACCTTGCCTATGCATGGTTGCATAGCGTCTACAATCCTCAATAGGTGGACTATGGGCCTCACCATAGCATCTGTGGTCTTCACACGCTCCCACCAAGAGGCGTCATCCGCCCGTAACCTACACTCTTGGCCAGTGTTTGTATGGGACTCTTGCATGGCGACAAACTCGTCGCTAAGGAAAAGCCCCCTCAAAGCACCACTACAATCCTTCAACCGGCCCAACATGAGCAAGTTGTAGGCAAACCGGGTGTCGGAATATTTGAGGAGAGAGAGACAGGACCTCTTGTTGAACTCATGCCGAAGTCTTTGGTGGTTGAGGACAAAGGAGACTATGGTGTTGGCCTCCTCAATGAGCGGGCTGATCCATGGTAATGCCCCGATGTCCTTGAGGAGGTTGTTTAGGCAATGAGCCATACAAAAGAACACCGTGACATGTCCATACATACTTTGGAGAATAGCTCCCGCCGCCCTATTGGAAGGCTCCCCATCCGCAACAAAGCCCACTACATGCTCGGGGCCAACGATCTCCATGGTGGTAGCCCACTCCGCCGCAAGCACATCCGCGCTCTACATCTCTCCGCGGGAATATGCAACCATGCCGTGAATACTCCTCTTGCGGGTGTCACTCCATCCATCCACAATGAGGGAGACTCCGTTCCTCTCCCATTGCCGCTTTGTGTTGTCGGCCGCTTGCTCTACAATGCGCTTCTCCTTGTCGAGCAATGTAGTGCGCAAGCTCTCGGATGAGGGGGGCGTATAGGTTGAGCCATACTCCCCAATCTTCTTAACCGTGACCTTGAAGTATTCCGACCTATTCAAGAAAGTAATTTACTAATGAGAAGGAGACTAGGATGATGAAAACATGAATGATGAATTGGCAATGATCGATTGCACTTAGCTAGCCGCTTGAAAGGCAATGTGGTCGTGGAAGAAGAAGCGGGCCACCGCCATATCCACCTCCTCCTTCAACTTGGGGTTCCAATTCTCCCCAAGTGTAGATTGTCGCCGTGGGCCACGTAATGATTGAGAAGCCGTGGAGATGGAGGGTGCTGGTGTCGTGGATGGAGTAACATTCCGACTTGATGGTGAAGGTGATGGTGTGCATGATCCCGATCCACCACATGACTCCATGGTAGAGGCTTGAGTTCCTCTCCCCATCGTCGCGGGATCCACGGCCACTCGTGGTGTCCTTCTTGTCGCTTCGACCGCTTCGTAGACGCTAAGCTTGTCAAGAAGTTTCCGTCTCTTGTCGGGCGTGACATTCGTGCAAAACCTCACCTCATGCCCACTCTCATGCAAGAGGTGGGCTCGCACTTTGTCGGCGCCACCCGTTCGCCGATAGGGGCAAAGCTTGCATACCCATGGCCGAGAACCGCCTCCATGAACGGATGTGGTGTAGTTTACCTCCTCCCACCATGTCCATCCCGTTGTCCTTCTACGAGAAGCCCCGGCACGTGAGGAGGTTCATAAAAGTAATGTCTCCAAATTTTCAATGCGTGTATAACTCCATACACCTAATCTAGCTATCATCAAGCTTCTTGTTTTCAAATGCCACAAATCGCTCCCTTGCAACAACAGGGCAAACCCAATTGCATCAGTCACAACCACAAATGGTTGGCCAAGATCTGGTAAGGCCAAAATAGGTGCATCCTTCACCTTGAGCTTGAGAGTACAAAAACCCTCGTCAAGCCTCTCATTCCAAGTAATAAGACTATTGGACTTTCATCCCCATCCTCTCAAAAGGTTCATGAAAGGAATAGTCAAATTCAAATAATCCTTCACTGACTTTTTAAGAAAGATAATTCCAAGGACACCAGAAGTTGTCTCACTGTCCGAGGAACCGACCAATCCAACACCTTCTGCTCAAGATCAATGCTCATACCATCCCAAGAAATTCGATGACCTAGGTTGTGAGCTCCTTCCGAAAGGACTCACATTTAGAGAGTTTAGCATACAATTGCTCCCCCAAGACCACCCCGAGATGCTCAAGATGCTCCTCGAGGGTATGAGTAGAAACTAAAATATCATCTAAGAATACCACAACGAATTTCTCCAAATAATCTCAATCGAGATCATTCATCATATGCTCAAAAGTAGTAGGAGCATTTGTGAGCCTAAAAAGTAATACGAGAAACTCGTAATGGCGGAAACCTGTCCTAAAGACATTTTCCTCGGATATACATATCTCGTGATAACCAGTACAAAGGTCAATCTTCATATGATAGGCAACTCCTATTCTTAATCATAACTTTATTCAACTTTTTATAATTCACACAAATCTGCCTAGTACTGTCCTTCTAGTGGTTCAAAAGAACTAGAGCTCACAAGGAAAATTTACTCCTGCATATTTGTCCCATCATGAGACTCTCTATTTGCTTCAATGTCACAGCCATGTACCTGTTTAAGCTCCCATAGCTCTCCCTCTCATCTCCCCCTTTTTACCATCAATTGGTATCAAAACCACGAATCTGTTGTTGCTGATATGCTATGCACCGCCACCTATCAACTGCAACTACGTACATACTACTACTACCCGTGTTGCATATGTTGTTGTTGCGCCTATGCATTGTGTTGTTGCTCTTGCCACCTGCTACTGCTGGTCGCTAACTACTGATGCTGCTAGTTGTGTCAAATATTGAAATTGGCCACAGCCTTGAACATATGCCACTTAATCAACAAAACTATAAAAGAGAGATGTGCAGAGCTGACACTGCATAGAGGCCAAAATGGGCCGACCCCCCCCCCCCCCCCCTTGGAGTATTTTATTACCCAAGGAGAATAATATCATGTACAAGCTTTGAGGGCCTTGCTCTCCCCATGGAGATGCCGGATTATCCATATACAAATGCCATAACATAGCCAACACAAGGCAACCATAAAGTTCAGCCGGTACACACGCTGTAGAAATGCCAAGCCACCAATATAATCAATATACCTCCATGTGGGTACTGATTCTTCCCCAAAAAAACCATGCAATAGAGCTGGTACAACAGGTTTAGCTCTCCATTCAACCGGTACAACAAGTACAATGGCTGGTGCAATAGGTACGATGGTTGGTACAAGTATAGTGGTTGGTACTAGTACAAGGGCTGGTACAGCAAGTACAAGGACTGGTACAACAAGTACAATGGCTGGAAATCATAATAAAATGATTAAATACCCTTGCCTTCAGTATTTCTTCGAGATGGAAGCCATCAAAACAGTCCCCAACAGCCAGTATACTTCATGGGCAGCCTTCAAGAGAGAGAGAGAGAGAAAGAGAGTAGCCATCATTAGGGCAGCTTGTAACGGTGGTAGAGGCTAGCGTGCAGCAAGAGAGCGTCTCATAATGAAGAGAGAGGGCTCCAATTTATAAATTTGGGCCTCCCATGAGCTAAAATGGCAAGAGAAGGCTATAATGACAAGTGGAGAGCCACACAATAGCTGAAGTGCCACTGAAGTGACAAGTGTGAGGCCACTTATCTCACTTTGATTCACTTTCTTGCCACATGTCCCAATCTAAGAAATGGGTCCTTCCATAAACTCTCTCTAAAAATATCCCAATTGGTAGACCTTCTACCACATGTGCTTTGGCATGTCCCCCCATTTGCTCAATTCCAGACGTAATGACGTGTACAATTTCCATCAGAGTCCGGACAAAAATAGTTTACCTCCTAGATTTTAGGAGTGTGATCCTTTGTATTCCAAGATAATCCCCCATTCCCAAAGCTTGTACTTTCCAAATATTTAGACGTCCTGGAGTCCACCAGACTCTTTTCATATTGGGAAATGTCCAGGCTGTTGACATGGCATCCAGGCAGGAAGGGCACATGTAAATGCGCCTGTCGCTCGCTTCTTTTATAGCTATGGCATATCTTTCAATGCCGCAAGATCTCCTTATTACAAGGAGATGGTTCAGGAGATTACAAGGTTTGGTCCCACTTATGATCCACCAAGCTTTGAGGCTTTGAGGACCAAGCTTTTACAGGATGAGAAGACATCCATTGAGCTAGCATTGGAGACTATCCAGGAGAGCTGGCAGAAGCATGGGGTCACTCTCATTGGAGATTATTGGAAAGACACAAGGTCTCGCTCCATTCAGGGCATCGTTGCATACTCACAGAGTAAGTCATACTTTGTCAGTTCCGTTGACAACTCCGAGGCAGGGAAGACTGCAGAGAGACTTGCTGATATTTGGAGTGGGGCCATTGAGTATGTTGGAGCCTCAAATGTCCTGCAGTTTATTGGAGATGGGGAAAATGCCAACAAGGCAGCAAGAGCAATCATTGAGGCACGCTATCCCCCCATATGTTTTAGTCCATGCATTGCCCATTGTCTTAACAATCTCTTGAAGGACATTGGAAAATTGCCTTACTACTTGCCTGTCATTGAGATGGGGAGAGAGATGGTGACCATCACACGCCATCATTATATTCTTGCAAGCTATCGCAAGAGTGGCTCCAAGGATCTATTGAAGTACTCCAACACACGCTTTGCTTATAACTTCTTGATGTTGGAGCGGTTAGATGAGTGCAAGAATGCATTGAGGCAGCTTGTGGTGAGTGATGAGTGGGTGCATTGGCCATAGTCCCACTCTTACAGGTTGCTCTCAGACTATACTTGATGAGAGCTTTTGGAAACAGGTTCATCATGTGCTTGCTATTGTCTCACCTATCATTTGCATGATGAGACTTGTGGATGGTGATGACCCTTGCATTGACAAGGTATATGAGGGACTAGATAAGATGGTGGATGTGACCATTTGGCCACCCAATTGGTCCACCCGTGCTTTCTTATTATGTATGTACATTGAACTAGTGTCCATGACAGTTGTATATGTCAGGGATTGATGCCACTCATGTGATGGCTTTTCGTTGGGACTTGTACCTCTGTGTACATGCTCGGAAATGCCTGGTGGATTGGTGTTCCATTGGGTCTAGTACTTCATGTACTTGCCTGGAGCACGTCTATTTTGGTAGTCTCATTACTGGGGATTGTCCATACCAATGCTGCATTGCATAGCATCTTTATGTGCTTGCTTGCAATTGAAATTGCATGCTGTTTTCATGCTTGCTTGACCAATGTGTACTTCCAGGTAAGGGCGAACCATGCGTGTGAAACTGTCTGCTGACATCCACAAGGAGTAGTTCGTGCCATCCAATTTGTCTTCCTTAGACAAATATGTGAATACATCACTTTGCTGTTGATTTGCCATTATGCTTACGCACAATGTTGTACCTGTTTATCAAAAAACCCAATAGCAGAAACCCAAATATGCCTGCACTCTCAATCCTCTGAATGTGCAGCTCAATGCACCAATGACTGAGTAGAGCAACAAATGGCGTACACAATGCCAAAATGCCCCAAAAATGCCCAAATTTGCTGCACCCAAACTGTACAAAAAACCTGTATAGTTCTTTGCTAGAAAATCTGCCTATTGTGCCTGTATATTTTTCACAGAGAAAATAAAAATGCCCAAAAACTGAATTTTAATGCTTACCACTGAACGACTGAGTAGCTTGTGGTATTTCTGCAGGTACAGATCACCAAAGTGCAAGTACAGTTAACTGTACTTCACAGGACTGATGATGTGGAAGTACTGTGCAGGTACTGAAGGTACGGAAGTTTGAAGGCGGCGCTTACTGTACGGGCAGGTACAGTACTGTGTTGGGCGAGCAGGTACACGTCAGGTACAGAAGCAAGTACGCAGCCTGCGCAGGTTTGTACAGTCGCCAGGTACGGAAGCAAGGCCACGCGTTGCACAGTACCTGAAGGCGGCGCTTGACTATACGGGCAGGTACAGTAACTGAAGGCGAAGATTTGCAGGCGGCGCAGACTGGGTGTACGGGCAGCAGGCGCACAGGTGTAGCTGAAGGCGGCGCAGACTGGGTGTACGGGCAGCAAGCGCAGAGGTGTACGGCGCTCAGAAGTACGGGCAGCAGGTACTGAAGCTGCTGTACGGCGCACAGATGTACGGGCAGCAACAGTACTGTACGGCGCAGAGGTGTACGGGTGCTGTACGGGCAGCAGCAACAAGAGCTTGGCAGTGTACGGGCAGGGCAAGGCAGAGCTTCAATGCTCTGATACCAAATGAAGGTGTTGCAGTATTAGGGTTAGGGTTTACAGGAGCTTCAAGCGTGGAAAACCAACAGTGAGAGAGAACACGACTTCAGTGTATGCTTCATTGATCAAAGTGAAGTACAATAGCCACATAATAGTGACCCTAAAGATAAGTGTTCACATGTCCGGCCATAAAATGTGCCGGGTGGACCAAAACACTTATAAACTGCATATAAGTGAAACTAAACTAAACTGGGGGAAAAACCCTCCACTAACTGAAGTAAAAAGTGCCCCAGTAATCTACTGATGATCACTAGCACTCCTCTGGGTGCATACACAGCATAAAACCCAACAATTAAGTGTATTGATTGATTAGAATTGTGTTCAACCAAGTTACATTGGTATCAAAGCATACGGTTCTCTTTCACTTCTATCGTGAGAGACGATCACCGTGAACACTAGCTATCTCTACACTTAGAACACTATGGACAACCATACAGTGAATGCTGGAGATGCTAACTCAAGAGACGGGGACAATGAATTGCATGCCTCCAATGCTTTACAAGATGAACAAACTCATGTGGTGCACAATAGGGAATATGAATATGTGGGACAGCCATCCCGTGGCAAAGAGAAGATGCACGAAGAAGAGTCCATAGTCTTGAGGGCTGAACTTACCCGTATGCAGGCTCTCCTCCGTGCACAACAAGAAGAATTGAATCTCTACCGCCGCGAGGATCCATTGGTACATGACCGTTTGAAAGCCAAGAAAGCTGAATCTTATATGGATCCTGCAATGGCAATGATTGCTCAAGAGTTACACATGCAACCGAGAGATGCAACACGTGCATACTTGGCTCGTACTGAGGATGCCTATGCAGAAAAGGCAACCATCCCATATGTCTTGGAATCCCCACAAGTGCCTGAACAAGAACTTATGTCGGACGAATCTCCATGCTATGGGAGAGGAACAATCAGTGACTTCACGCCATGCAGGAATACCTTATGTAGCCCGTGAAGGACACAATGTTTATGGCAATGGTCAAAATGTATGTCAAATGCCATTGCCGGTTGAAAATGTGCATGCACAACACATGCAACATGGACTGCAATTTTTTGTTGGTGCAGGTATTCCACGTCTCTCTCATGCCACTCATGCCTTCGAGTGTGCTCATGAGGAAGAAGCTATGGCTGAAAATGTACCAATGTATGTTGAGGGGCTAGCCATGCCTCATGCTTACAGGGCACATGTATCTATGCCTTATGCATCACCTTTTGCTCCTAAAATGATGCCAATCACAGGGGCTGTCCCAATGAACAAACATGGGAGAAAACATGTTGAGATGCAAGCACATGCATCAAAGTCTCGTGACTTCAAAGCCGGAGATAAATCTGTGAAGTTTGACGCATATCATGGAAAATATGATGCATCAAAGGCACTTGCTTTTATTGCCCACTTTGATATTGCTTCCAGTGATGAGGATTTCACTCAGAAATCCATGATCCGGCATGTAAGCATGTTCATGAAAGGCACTGCTGCCCATTGGTGGCTCACGGAGAAGCTCTCACCGAATCCTGTTAGATCATGGGAAGAGTTCAAGGAGAGGTTCTATGCTCACTTCTTGCCTCCCAATGCATTGAATGAGATAACAATGAAATGGGATTGGGTGAAGTAAAATGAGGGGGAAACATTGAATGCATATGTACAAAAGTTTTGGAAAGTGCTTTTGGAGCTGTCTCCATTTATGCATGTCACCGAGGCGGAAAGGAAGAGAAGGTTTCAATCGGCATTGCAACCCATGTACACACCGGGACTACAAATGTATCCTGGTCACACCTTACACCAACCAATCGCAGCCGCCACTGCCACCGAGCAATTGGAACTCAAATTGAGTTGATCCAATAAGGCTAAACCCTCAGTTCAAGGCAAAGAGAGGACTGTCCAAAACTTGCAAAATAATGGACAGCCACCTAAAAAGGACCAAAACCACGATAAAAATGATCCAAAGGCTAAAAATAACACTACTAAGAAGCGTCCCTTCAAAATGAGAGACTATGGTCTCACTCCGGAGCAGAAAAAGTAATATATGAGCAAGGGAAAATACTTTACTTGTGGTAGTACCGAGCATATTGCAAAAGCATGCCCAAACAAGAAAAAGTGTGATAATGCAAATGCACCAAAGCCTAATGTGTATATGGTTCCGGATGTGCAGGGCAACACTTCACATGATAGCAAAGACAAGGTTGTATGTAAAGCTAGGGGACAGCTTAAGGATCAGCCCACTTTGTTCATGTTTGATGATTGTGCAACTGAGTACTTCATATCTACAACACTGGACCATGAGTAGTTACATCTTTCAATTTGAGGAATGCATCCCTCTCTACATTAGTTCATTTGAATGTGGCCTTCTTCTTTGTCAAATCATGCAAAGGAGAAGCAATCCATGCAAAGTGCCGAATGAACCTCCGGTAGTAAGAGCATAATCCAAGAAAACTACGGATCTCATGCACCACATTCCGGATTTGCAAAAGCCTTTTAGTGTGGAATGTGATGCATCTGGAAATTGCATAGGAGCTGTCCTAAATCAAGAGGGACATGCCGAGGCTTATAAGAGCTGTAGATTGCATGATGCAGAGCTATCTCTTGGCATTTATGAGAAAGAGCTCTTGGCTGTAATTCATGCACTTACTATATGGAAACATTATCTTCTTGGGACTGATTTCATTATGAAAACAGATCACCAAAGTTTGAGGTATTTTCTTACCCAAACTAAATTATCATAGAAGCATATGAGGATGGTCAATTTCCTCTCTATGTTTCATTTTCAAACCTTGCACACCCCAGGAAAGAAGAATGTAGTGGCAGATGCATTGTCACGAAAGCCGTATGTAGCAGCTATCTCGATTGCCTCTCATGGGAACTTGTCTGCCATGCGTGATTTGCATCATACGGATGCTAATTTTGCCACTATTTGGGCAAATTTGATGGCTGGTCATGCACATGATCAAAGAGGGTTATCTCATGAAAGATAATTGCCTATGTGTGGTGAGGCAAAAGGTTTTGGATTAGTGCCATGCTCCTCCATATACTGGTCATAGAGGCATAATGCCTACTACGCACATGATTGAGCGGTATTTCTTTTGGCCATGTATGTGGAAGGACATAGAGGCACATGTACGTGCATGTATCACCTGTCAAAAGGTGAAATTTGATAGGCAAAAGCCACCAGGTTTGCTTCAGCCATTGCCTATTCCCACGCAACCATGGGAAAGTATTACAATGGACTTCATTATGAACTTGCCACGGAGCCAACAGGGTAATGATGCAATTTGGACAATTGTGGACAGGTTTAGTAAGCAAGCTCACTTCTTGCCGGTTAAAAAGACCATCAAAGCTGAGCATATGGTTAAAATATATCTCGCACAAGTGTTCAAGCATCATGGACTGCTGAAGTCCATTGTGAGATTCCAAGATAACAAGTCTCTTTTGGCAAGCCTTATTTGATAACATGGGCACCAAATTGGACTTTTCATCAACTTATCACCCTTAAACGGATGGACGTAAATTCAGCCGTGTTGGATCTCTTGAAATGTTATGTGACGGATCAGAAGTCTTCTTGGGAGAAGTACTTACCGCTTGTGGAATTTGCATACAACAACACGGTGCATGCATCTACAGAAAAGGCCTCGTTTGAGATTGTTTATGGTAAGGTGATTTTGCCACCCATCCTTTGCACAAAGGATGAGATATTTGCAACTGATGAGTATGTAAGAGACTTGGATATTGCTTTTTCTCAAGTGCGGACAGCCATTGCAAGGTCATAAGACAAGCATAAAAAGGCTGCCGACAAGCATAGAAGGCAATTGGATGTTAAAGAGAATGATTGGGTATTGCCGAAATTTGAGAAAGCAAGACTTGCAAAGAGCCCTAGCAAAGAGGGTGCATATCCTAAGATTGCAACCAAGTACTATGGACCTTTTCGAGTGATCGAGAAGATCAATGAAGTGGCTTTCAGATTGGCATTGCCTAGTCATTGGTATATACACAATGCTTTTCATGTGAGTCTCCTTCGCAAGTATGTAGGACCGGAGCCCAGTGAAACGGTCACTGAGGATCCACCAGAAGTGGATGAGCTTGAGGAGATTTGCAGCCTGAGCAGATTGTGTATCACAAGGAACACAAGCTTACTGCAGGCAAAGTTGTCAGGCGTTACCTTGTGAAGTTTAAGAACTATCTTCCCATTTGTCATGTGCACAGTGTGTATCTACCGTGTGCTACACGCACGCAAGACTAGCTTCGAGGTTTGGGAAAGCTTGGAGCCAGGCGAGCTGATAGGCGAGCTGAGTTAGGGATAGACTAACAGGCGAGCACCCAAGTATGGACGGGCGGGGGCCCAAGTGTGGACGCCCGATGACCGGCCAAGAGCCTATAAAAGGGTGGCCAAGGTTAGTCATTAGTCATATAGAGTCTCGCGAGATTTGTGAGAGCTCTATGGTCTGGAGCCTGGATCTAGTGCAAACGTGCACCTGCTTTACGCGCCGAGACCGGTAGCAATCTCGAGGCCCGCGAGGGTAGCTTCGTGGCGGTATGGGACGTCGCGAGGTAGAGATTGGTCGGTGCGTCAACCTAGTTAGCTCAGCTCGTGGCTCGATGGGGACAGCCAAGATTGTGGGCTTGCCCACAGCTGTCATGGTTGGGAGGTGAGTCAGGCCTACACCCCTTTGTTGTTTATTTGTTTGTTTGCAGGTTTCAAGTCTCGTACCAAGAGCGTTCTACGAGGAGATCCGGTGGGGATTTGACACCATTGATGCTAAATGGGTAGATGAAGAGTTCTTTAGAGATTACCCGCATGTGCTTCAGACATATTTGGATGCTTTTCAATTGCGGACAACTGTTTAGAAGCCAGGGGGGATGTCACCATTTGGCCACCCAATTGGTCCACCTGTGCTTTCTTATCATGTATATACATTGGACTAGCGTCCATGGCAGTTGTATATGCCAAGGATTGATGCCACTCGTGTGATACTATGGACTTGGCTTTCCGTTGGGACTTGTACCTCTGTGTACATGCCCGGAAATGCTTGGTGGATTGGTGTTCCATTGGGTCTGGTACTTCGTGTACTTACCTGGAGCACGTCTATTTTGGTATAGTCTCATGAACGGGGATTGTCCATATCAATGCTGCATTACATAGCATCTTTATGTGCTTGCAATTGAAATTGCAAGCACATAAAGATGCATGAACGGGGATTGTCCATATCAATGCTGCATTACATAGCATCTTTATGTGCTTGCTTGCAATTGACATTGCATGCTGTTTTCATGCTTGCTTGACCAATGTGTAGTTCCGAGTAAGGTGACGCCTGCCTACGAACCGTGCGTGTGAAACTGTCTCCTGACATGGTTATGTGGCATGTGACAGGTCGTAAGTATTGGTCATAAACTTAGTCTTAGGAGTTAACACTAATTTATAAGTGAGTGTGTACACACTTCATTAAGTTTTGGGTGACCAAAACTCACTTATAAATTATGACCAGTCCCCGAGGTGGACAAAACCCAATGTCCACCGCCCAGACCTTATCCCCTTTGTACAAAGGGAGTAACCAGCCATGTGTCCTCTCTAGCTTGCTCCACAAAGCACCTACCTACCACCTACACTAGACAGCTCACCACTTCACTACTACTACTCTCTCTAGAGATAGGCACCTCCTTCATGAGGGCATTTGGACTGTAATTTCTGCACTTTCTCCTTCCCAACTCCATATCCAAGCTTGCTAAGGTGTTTCTCAAGCTTCCAAGAGTGTTCCTGGGTGCTTATCACTCTCCTACACACTCCCAATGACTGAAATTCAGCAAAACAGCTCTCTTTATTGCTGTATTTTTCTGGTCTTTTCGCTGAAAACCCTAATTTCAGCCCTCCTTTCACAATTTGAACCATAGGGAAAGCTTTCGCAGGGTTCCCTTCATCCTCTTGAAGACCTTTGTCGCAAAGAAATGCGACAAATCGAAGATCTCATCACTCCAAGGACTTCCATCGCGAAGACTTCTGCTGTCATCGACTCTACTTGCAGTTGGTAAGCTTTTATGCTTAAATATGGAAGCAAGTAGCAGGAGAGAGAAACCGAATTACAAGATCACATACCCAGTGTAGTGTTTTCTTGTCCTACGTACTCTTGCAGATTTTTGCTAGTGTTGGTGGAACAATAGAGAGCAGATCATAGGGAACATGGGCACTTGAGAGGGTAGTGTGAGTTGCAAGTCTACATGGACAACCACTTGTTTGCAATACTGTTTTCATACGCATTGGTATGGAAATCTGGTCAGAAATGCCCATGACACTATGTATATACCTAGATGAATCCAGGAACATGCCCAAATTCACCTTTTAGGAACGTGCATGTTATATACTCATGGTAGTCAACCCACAAGACTATATAGCTATCAACTCCATTATGCATAGTATAGACTAGATACTACGACATCCCCACTAACGTCATCAGTGCCCAATAGAGGATGTAGAACTCTGCATCAAGATATATTCTCACACACGCACTCCACAGACACACACACATAAGAGCATATATTCACACAAAGCCCTTCGTACTGAGTTTCTATCAGACCTCCGGAGATGCAGGGCAGACTCAGCCATGATGAAGCCTAGCACTAAGGGAAGTAGCAAATAGAAAGAATTAGTACAACAAATAAGTAGTTGATAGGGCAAATGCACCGCTAAAGATAGAAAGAATAAGCACAATATCAACTGGCCGCAACTCGGACGAAAACTTAACAGTGTGAAATCTCCATGTCCGCTAATACGGCTTAATTATATACCTAGATGAATCCATGAACATGCCCAAATTCACCTTTTAGGAACGTGCATGTTATATACTCATGGTAGTCAACCCACAAGACTATATAGCTATCAACTCCATTATGCATAGTATGGACTAGATACTACGACATCCCCACTAACATCATCAGTGCCCAATAGTGGGTGTAGAACTCTCTATCAAGATATGCTCTCACACACGCACTCCACAGACACACACACATAAGAGCATATATTCACACAAAGCCCTTCGTACTGAGTTTCTATCACCTCCGGAGATGCAAGGCAGACTCAGCCATAGTGAAGCCTAGCACTAAGGGAAGTAGCAAATAGAAAGAATTAGTGCAGCAAATAAGTAGTTGATATGGCAAATGCACCGCTAAAGATAGAAAGAATAAGCACAATATCAACTGGCCGCAACTTGAACGAAAACTTCACAATGTGAAATCTGCATGTCCGCTAATACGACTTAATTATATACCTAGATGAATCCAGGAACATGCCCAAATTTACCTTTTAGGAACGTGCATGTTATATACTCATGGTAGTCAACCCACAAGACTATATAACTATCAACTCCATTATGCATAGTATGGACTAGATACTACGACATCCCCACTAACGACATCAATGCCCAATAGTGGGTGTAGAACTCTGTATCAAGATACTTTGTGGAAGTGCCCATGATAGTATGTACTTGATTCTCCCAAGATCAATATACTTTATTTGAGGGAGGGGCCGGCTGTTCCAACTCATTGTGTGTGTCTTGTCGATTCAGCAAATTACTTCTTGTATTGAGCATGTGTCCATCAAATCTTAGTGTATTTAAGTGTATTGATTAGCATTGTGTTCAACCAAGTTACAATGGAGCACATTAGGAAGATTGAACCAAATGCTGACAGGTTTGAGGACTTGAGGGAGCTATGCCAATCACGGTGGGATAGTTACCACTCACATTTGGAGGCGACAGCATTTGTATTGGATCCAGAGTTCCAGGACAAGGAGCAGGGTACTAAATCCTGAGAGGTCCCCAGAGGTTGAGAGAAGACTCTCCAGAGATTGGTGCCGGATCAGACTCGAAGGAGAACCATCAAAACTCAGTTGGACTTCTACAGGAACAAAATGGACCTATTTTCATATGCAGATGCCTTGACAGATAGGTTTGTAGTTGGATCAGCTTTATGGTGGGAGGATTATTGAGCTGACACCCCGGAGTTGCAACAGTTGGCCATTCGCATTCTTAGCCAGGGGGGCTAGTTCCTCCTCGCTGTGAGCGCTTGTGGAGCTCATTTGGCCACATAGTGTCAAAGAAGAGGAATGGCCTTGGCATAGCAAAGGCGAATGATCTAGTCTTTGTTAATGCAAACTTGCATTTGCTTAACAAGGTTGTTGGGGAGTTCATGGAGGAGCGCATCATCGGCTTTGGGTCTCATAGCGATGATGACTCAGCTGGTAGTCCCAGAGCAGAGGGAGATGCAGTTGATGCGGCTTCTGCCGATGCCACATATGCAGACTTGTCATTGGCAGACTGCGTCCAAGAGATCATGAAGACGATGTGCACGAACATCTACGTGCAAGGACATTTGCAGACCATCCACAAAACAGTCTATGAGGGCAAAAGAGACCAAAGGACCAAATATATGAAAGATAAGAGCAAATCACACAGCATGCAATGGTGATATGTATATAAATGATAAAGTCCAGTACAGGAGCTCTATGTTGTTAGCACATTCATCCCCAGTTTTGCCCATGTCTGGTGTCTTTTTGGTCCCTTTTGCATGGCCCTTGATTGTGGACTGGCCACCCTTATTTTATATATTTTTCTGGGATTTATCCCAGCTTGGATGCCTTTTTCCCAGTCGGCCAGCTTCTGCAGTTCTAGTCAGCCAACTCTCCCCACCTATAAATAGGTGAGCTGGCCTCAGTTTTGTATCTTACCTAGTCTATCTTTTGCTCCCTCACTTATGAGACTACTTCTGTCTCTTGCTTGGGACTGTATTACCTAGTCTATCTTTTGCTCCCTCACTTATGAGACTACTTCTGTCTCTTGCTTGGGACTGTATTGCTTCAGTATATTCAGCATAGTTGCTCCATATCTCTCTCTCTCTCTTGCACTCTCTACTCAGCACACTCTATTGCTTATTTGCTTCCGCTCTAAGCACTCTTTCATGGTATTAGAGCTCCCGGCTCAGCGATTCCCTCTGCTGCCCCAGATTCAGCCCTATTTACAGCCCCTTAACCTTTGCATTTTTCTCAGATTTGCAGCCCTCTTGTTGCTGCGTTTTACAGCTTCTGCTGATTGTTTTCCCTTCAGTTTGGCTTCATCGCTTGCAACCAGAAGGTAATTTTCTCATCAACGTTTTACTTCTACTTGGAGTTTGGATCTAGGCGGCCTATTTTTTCAGGACAACAGCCCCTCTTTGGTTGCGTTTTCCTCTCCGGTGGACAGCAGCCCCTCTTTGGTTGCGTTTTCCTCTCCGGTGGACATTCCCTTCTGCAGAGGGGGATTGTGGTGCTTCGGGCTTTGGTGGCACCCTTGGTGCTTGTGGAGGACACTTTCTTCTGTGATTGTATGTTTTTTTTTCTTGGGGAGAGCCCAAGCTACAGTCCTAGTTGATGCCTTTTCCTCTTGCACCCTCTTACAGCATATTCCCAAGCCCTCTGTGGCTGCCTTTTCTCTCTATATCAAATCTGCATTTTTTGCTTCCCTCCTCTGGTGACCTCAAGGTTGGAGGTATAGTCGACAGAAGCTTCTGCATTTTTTGCTACAGGAGGATTTTCGGATGCTGTCCAGCCTCTTAGGGCTGCGTTTTGGTGGGAGGAAGGGACCTACATCAGCATTTTCTAATTTGGAGAGTTTTTTTTATCTTATGAGGTTTGGTCCTATTGATTGGATCAATTATGACAGCTTCAGATTTGACTCCCGTACCACTTTCTTGTTATTTCCTAGATGAGGCAAACAAGTTGGATGGTGGTAACTTTCAATCATGGAAGTTGCAGGTTACTTCTATTCTCAAGGAGTATGGTTTGATGGAGTTTCTCTCGTACAAGAATCGGTGCTTGCCAGACCTTGCCTCTGCGGAGGATGTGTGTCGATGGAGGAAGACTAATGGACATATCTATGCCTTTCTCCTCCTGAATTGTCAGGATTCCGTTCTTCGACACTTCATCTATGCTCTTGATGATGCTTCTACTTTCTATGTGTGGCAATTGCTTTCTGAATGGGAGAAGAATTAAGAGTTAGGGTTAGGTTTCATGTGGGAGACATACACACAGGGAGAAGAAGGGAGAGAAAGAGAGAGACCTATGTGGGGATAAGTCAACTCATGAGAGATAAGTGTGTGACTCCCCTATCACACATGTATATTGCACTAGTACACATAGTGCACTTAGTACATTAAAAGTACTAAGTGTACTATGTACTATAACTTATGGGCTTGTACACACTATAAGGGTGGGCATAATGCCTTTACCCCAACAACCTCCCACTTAAAGGCAAAGTGCCCTTAAGTAAAGGAAAAGAAAAATCAGCATGTACATGATAATATACAAGGCCATATCAAGGCTGAAACTGGCCTCATCCAATGCCCATCAAGTGTCTCCAATGAGCAAATCGCTCCGGAGGCAAACTCTTTGTCAACAGATCAGCCGGGTTGTCATCCGTATGAATCTTAACAAGCTGAATTTGCTTGTTCTCTATCACCTCTCTGATGAAGTGATACTTCACATCCACATGCTTCGTCTTTGCATGAAAGACAGGGTTCTTTGCCAACTGGATGGCACTCTAACTGTCACAATGCAACAATGGAATATCCCCTGTATAACCCAAATCAACCACTAACCGAGATAGCCATAATGCCTCCTTGCAAGCCTCTGTGGCTGCAATATACTCGGCCTCTGTGGTAGATAAGGCAGTGCACTTCTGCATCCTGGATATCCATGACACAGCACCTCCTGTGAATGTAAACACATAACCGGTAGTAGACTTCCGGTTATCTGGATGACCGGCATAATCCGAATCCGTGTAACCATGCACTAATGCATCCTGTTTGCCAAAGCATATGCACATATCCTGTGTGCCCTTCAGGTATCTCATGACACCTTTCACTCCTTCCCAATGCTTCTTGCCAGGTTTGGCCATGTATCTAGAAACCACTCCCACTGCAAATGCAATGTCCGGCCTAGTAGCAACCATGGCATACATGAGACTGCCACAAGCTGAAGCATACGGAATCTTGGCCATATCAGCCCTGTCTCTATCCGACTGTGGACTGTCCATAGCACTGAGTTTCACATATGGAGGCAAAGGAGTACTAGTCTACTTCCCCCCGTCCATATTGAACCTCTGCAAAACTTTGCCAATGTATTCCTTCTGAGACAAATACAACACATGCTGATTTCTGTCCCGAAGTATCCGCATACCCAAAATGTGATTTGCATCACCCAAATCCTTCATATCAAAGGTCTGATGCAGCCTCTTCTTCAAGACATCCATCTCTTTACGAGATTTCCCGGCAATCAACATATCATCAACATACAAGATGACGATCAATAGACTGCCATCCAAAGCTTTCTTGGTGTATAAGCAATGATCTATGTCACTTCTCCTGAAATCCTGGGATTTCATGAATGTATCAAATTTATGATACCATTCCCTTGGTGCCTGTTTGAGCCCATAAAGACTCTTTTTCAGCTTGCATACAAGCTTCTCCTTTCCATTCACTGCATAACCCTCTAGCTGTTGCATATATATCTCCTCATGGAGATCACCGTGAAGAAAAGCAGTCTTCACATTCTGCAGTCTTCACATCCATCTGAATCAAATCCAGATCATCATGAGCAACCAAAGCTAATACAGCTCTAAGTGTGGTCATTTTGACCACTGGAGAGAAGATCTCATCAAAGTCCACACCATATTCCTGCTTGAAGCCCTTAGCCACTAACCTGGCTTTGTATCTTGGCTTTGCATCAGGTGCAACTTTGAGCCTGTAAACCCACTTGCATGGCAAAACCTTCTTGCCTGCAGGTAAATGCACCAACTTCCATGTTCCATTTTTGTGCAGAGAATCCATCTCTGACTTCATAGCACGCTCCCAAAGAGCCTTGTCTGCCCTCTGTAAAGCCTTCTTATAACATGAGCGCTCCCCACAGTCAGTGAGCATCAAGTAGTCAACCCCTGGAACAAACCTGTCAGGGGCTCTGGAGGGTCTAGTGGACCTCCGTACCCAATGACCATCATTTGCAGGTTGCTGTCCAGCCTGCATATCACCTATTGGTGGCTCCTGTTCCATGCCATAAGGCTGAAATATCATGCCCGGTATTTCCTCTAACTGTGGTATATCCAAAGGGATATCTTCTGCCATCTCTGGCTGTCCATTTGGACCATTTTCAGCACCATTTAAGGGCTGGTTTTGCTGCTGTAATGGCTGATTTACAGCCCTTGGTTGTTGTCCATGATGTCCATCATCATCAAAGATGACTCTGCCAGGCTCCTATTGCCTTGCAGGCTCCTTATACATGCATGTTTCATCAAAAATGACATCATTGCTGCGTATAATCTTTCTATTCACGGGATCCCAAAGTCTATACCCCATTTCACCTCTGTCACCATATCCTAGGAATATGCATTTGTGAGACTTAGGATCAAGTTTGGTGCGCATTTCCCTACGTATGTGCACGTACGCAACGCAACCAAACACTCTCAAGTGCTTGTATGATGGAGGCTTCCCTGTCCATACTTCTTCTGGCACTTCTCCACCAAGCCTCGTGTTAGGTGACCTGTTTATAAGATGAACGGCTGTCATAACAGCTTCAACCCAAAAACCATGAGGTAACGCAGCATGTGACAACATAGAACGGACCTTCTCCTGAATGGTCCTGTTCATCCTCTCTGCTATCCCGTTTTGTGGAGGATCATAAGGAGTAGAGAGCTCCCTCTTGATGCCTTTAGCATCACAAAAGTCCTGAAACTGTTAGGACATATACTCTCCACCATTGTCGGAACGCAAAGCCTTCAGTGTTTTGCCAGTTTGATTCTCAACATGAGCAACAAACTTCTGAAACACTGAGAATGTATCACTCTTCAAACGAAGAGGATAAACCCACACCTTGCGTGTGGCATCGTCAATAAATGACACAAAATATTTTGCCCCTCCCAAAGAAAGCTGAGGCATCTCACATACATCTGTATGCACAAGCTCTAACTGAGCATCTTTCTGTCCAAGAGCTTTCTTGTGGGGGCACTGGAGTTGCCTGCCATATATACAATGCTCACAAAACTGAAAACTTGAAAACTTTAGAGAAGGCAAGTAACCCAAACGAGACAATTGCTCCATTCCTTTGACACTCATGTGTCCCAACCGGCTATGCCACATAGAGATTTCCGGCAGCTCGGTTGCATTTACATTAGCATGGTGACAAACACCTGCATGCATGCAATAAAGAGTGTCCACCTTAGAGCCTCTGGCAACAACCAGTGAGCCCTTACTAATCTTCCACTTTCCACGACCAAATGTGGTAACATAATCAGCATCATCAAGCTGTCCAGTAGAAAGCAGGTTCTTCTTGATCTCAGGCACATGCCTGACATCATGGAGCATAAGCTGTGAGCCATCTGAAAACACAAGCCTCACATCACCTCTGCCAAGAATCTTGCATGCATGGTTATCACCCAAATAAACTACTCCTTCATTGCCAGCAGTATACCTGACAAACAAGTCTCTGCAACCTGTGACATGAAAGGAGGCACCTAAATCAATGATCCATGAGTGCATACCATGACCATCTCCTGTAAGAAGTGAATGGGCATCAAGTGAAGACGTGAATAGGACTTCATCCTCACTGTCACCTGCATGTGACACATTGACTTCTTCAATTTTGACTCCACTTTTGCCCTTTGGCTTCGCATCTTTGTCTTTGTCCTTTCCTTTGCCCTTTTCCTTTTGATCATTCTTTGATTTGTAGCATTGCTTTTTGATGTGTCCCTTCTTGCCACAATAATGGCATTCCAAGTCCTTTTTGGAGCGGAACTTGCTCCTTCCCCGTTCTTGGCTTTTACCCCTTTGCTGGGATCTCCCACGTGCATTCATTGCATTGGACTTTCCAACAGAGTTGTTTTTCCTGTTCATCTCTTCTTGAAGAAGAGCACTCTCAACATCTGCATATGACAGCATAGCATTCGAATTGCTAGTGGCTGTCCTGAATGTGTCCCAACTCTCTGGCAAAGTGCATAAGAGAAAGGTGGCTTTGAACTCATCGTCCATTGCCAACTTTTGATTTATAACTTGGCTGACCATACCATTAAACTCATTTAGATGGGCTGCCATAGACGCCCCTTCCTTCATCTGAAGACCTATGAGTTTCTTCAACCAATACACTTTGCTTGAGGCACTTTGCTGGGCATACAAGTCCTGCAATCTTTGCCACATTCCCCAAGCTGTCTTCTCTTCACGAATGCTGAAAAGTAAAGTGTCTGACACAGACAACATGATGGTGGATCTTGCTAGCTCATCCATATCTTCCCACTCTTCAGCAGTAAGAGAAGCGGGCATTACACCCCTTTCTTTGATAGGCTTGTGCTGCTTCTTCTGGAGGAACACATTATAGCACTGGGTTTGCCAAATATCATAGTTATGTGAGCCTTCAAGCTTCTTGATGTGAAGCAATGAAGAGCTCTCACCTGTGGTTGCCATAGCAATATGCAACCTGTCAATGCCTGACTCCCTGCAAAATGTGCAAACACTGCACCAAAAGCACACAAAGTGCTCACAGTTGTTCTCCCAAAGTTTATCTCCCACTGCAGAAGCACAAATGCAACTCTACTCCCACTGTATGTGATAAAATCACCAAAATCTGGTTGCTGCAGATTTAGGACAGCACCTTAAATGTGCTTTGTTGCCCTTCCAAAGTACTGTACAGCAGTACTAAGTGCTCACCAATGATGTACCAAACCTGTACCGGCAGATTTTTGCTCACTCAAATCAATGTGCAGCCATGCCAAAACTTGTACAAAGCTGTACCAAATCTGTACCAACAGGTACAGTAGCAATAAATGCTCTCCTGGCTGTTTAAATGAGTGAAAATCATACTTTTACATACAACAGTCCCGGACTGAAATTGAGCAAAAGCCCCTTGACTGCAAGTGGATTTCTGAGGATTCAAAGCATAAAAGTCTTGCCTGCTGCTTTGCCAAGCTCAACAAGCATAAAATCTTGAAAAGCCCCTTGATTTAAGATCAATTTCTGATCATACATGGTACATTAACGCACATGAAGGCATCCAGAGTCTTCGCAATGCTTCCCCCTGGCCACATATACATCCAGTACATAAAAGCCCCTTGATTTACAGGCACATTGAGTGCTTGACAGGCATCAACACATTGCCCAAAGCATCAAATGCGAGTGCCTGCATGCATATCAATCCAATCCGCACAAAAGCCCCTTGATTTGCACTGCAATTTGCTGCAATTTTGCCCGAATGTGCGATTTCTCACATCATACAGCATGTATGAATGCCCAATTGCACAAATACATCAAAAGCCCCAAATTTTGACATCCAATTTCCTGCAAATTGATCCTGATTGTGACCAATGTCACCCAATTTTGCCAATTTCGCTCAAAATTTGAGCAATTTGGCACCTATACCTACTCAATTGATTGAATTGATAAGAAATTCCCAAAGAATTAAAGCAAATACCTCTTAATTTTTGAATTTCTTTGAGATTTGCAGACTGAATTTTGTTGTTGCAGGAGAAGGGGGGGGCACGTCTGATGCTGCTGCTGCTGCTGATGCTGATGCACGGATAGCTCGGCAGCCCTCTGCGCTGCCTGGTTGGGCAGCGTGGCTGCTGCTGGGCAGCAGCTGAGCAGCCTACGCTGCTGGCTGCTCCTCACGGTTGATGGTCGACGGCAGCGGTTAGCTGCACACTTGCGCCGCCATCACATAGTCGCTGCCCAACTTATTCACAGACTGCGCCCAGCACGTTGACTCCTTGCACTTCAACGACCTGCTGTCTCAACGACCACACACAGTGCTCTTCTACAGTCGATTTCCAGCGTTGCAGTTCTGCCCGTGGCTCTTCCTCTGCTCGTGCCAAACTCAAGGCTCCATAGCCGAGCTTCTTCTTCGCGATGAAGACGACTCCGCACACCCGCACACACACGGACACAACCGTGGCTCTGATACCAGTTGAATGGAAGAAGAATTAAGAGTTAGGGTTAGGTTTCATGTGGGAGACATACACACAGGGAGAAGAAGGGAGAGAAAGAGAGAGACCTATGTGGGGATAAGTCAACTCATGAGAGATAAGTGTGTGACTCCCCTATCACACATGTATATTGCACTAGTACACATAGTGCACTTAGTACATTAAAAGTACTAAGTGTACTATGTACTATAACTTATGGGCTTGTACACACTATAAGGGTGGGCATAATGCCTTTACCCCAACACTTTCTGACCTGTATGGTGATGCAAGTGATTGGCAGATGGTTTCTGCTTCTGGGTGCGCTATGTAGCCAGTGATCTTATGGATACTTCTTTTGGAGATGTTCCTGCAGCGAAGGATAGTGGGTCAGTACAGGGAGTAAAAACACTGAGGTACAGTCCTGAAGTAGGCGACCAATCCAGTAGCAGCAGGGAGTAAAAACGCTGAGGCACAGTCCTGAAGTAGGCAACCAACCAGTAGGGAAGTACTCGTGATGGCTAAGTTCATAAGGAGGCGCCTCATATTTATATGGAAAGGCAGGGTGCTGGTCGGCCAACAGATAAAAAGTAAAGTTTAAGTGAGTAAATAGCCCTTTTTGGGCTAGGTAAAATACCCTTTTGGGTATATTTTCACACACCCCCTCTCAGACCAAAAAGGGATCATGAGAGAAGATGAGGGGAAAAACAACTTTGGTTGTTGAAGATGAGGATTCATGTGATTTGAGACCGGAGTAGTGGCTTCTGAGTTTGGGAGGTACGGGAAGAATGCCACAATGCAAGACGTTTTCACATGCATGAACGCCTATTTTTGGGTTTTCATTCATGCATGCGTCCCAAACACAAAAACAGAATGCTGTGCATAGGGAATGCAAGATGGAAAAAAATGCAATGCAATGGGTTTTCACATGAGCCGTGCCCTCATGGAGTTTTCAATGACTCATGTGCCCAATACAAAAATGATAAAAAATGTGAAGGGAGAGAAAGATCCCCCTCTCAATGTGCAGAGGATGATGGTGGACCGATGCCGATCCGATCACGAAGACGCTCGAGAATGTCTGCATGGTTTTCTGTTGTAGGAATGTACTTGAGTCGGATGGTACCAAGCTCAACCTGTTCCCTGGTAAGATGAAAATGGACACCCACATGCTTGGTACGGTTAGAAAAAACAGGATTGCTAGCAAGGGCAATCGGACTCTGACTGTCAACGAAGATGATAGAAGCGGTGTCAATGGGGACGCGCATCTCCGAAAGAAGCTGACGAAGATACATAGCCTCAGTGGTGGCGTCATAGAGGACCCGGTATTCGGCTTCTGTGGAATAACCTTCAACGGTATCCTACTTTTTGCTAGACCAAGAGAAAGGGGCAAATCCAAGGGAGTACAAATAACCACCATGAGAACGTCAGGAATCGAAATCACTAGCCCAGTCAGAGTCCGTGTAACCACGCAAGGTGATCCCACGACTATAGTGAAGTCCATACAAATAGGTACCTGCTAGATAGCGAACAACCCTCTTGCTGAACTCCAATGTGGCCCCTTAGGAGCATTGAAATATTGACTTAAAATGGATGTGCAATAGGAGATATTAGGACGAGAATTTGCGAGCCAAATATTGGCGATAGGCTCGCTCTTCATGTGGAGGTGAGTCCACTTCCTTTGACAGTTCGACGGTGGGATCCAATGGAGTAGCCACAGGGATAGCACCATCATGAAAGTAGGAAGTAATGAGTTGGAGACAGTACTTTTGTTGAGACACAAAAATACCATCAGGATGTTGGATCACCTCCATGCCAAGGAAATATGAGAGAAGACCAAGATCAGCCATCTCAAAAGTTCGCCTGAGCTGTGCCATGATATCAACCATTTTGGCTTGATGTGAACCTGAAATAATGAGATCATCGACATATAGTACTAGGTAGCAAACCATCCCCTGATCAATGTAAATATAGATATTGGGGTCACAGTGAGATGGTTGAAAACCTTGGCTGTGAAAAAATTTGTCGATGCGATGATACCACGCCTGGGGGGCTTGCTTAAGCCCATAAAGAGCTTTATGTAAGCGAAAGACTGTCCTCAAAGCCGGGAAGCGAGAAACCCGGAGGTTGGTCAACGTAGATCTCCTCTTCGAGAATGCCATTTAAAAAGGCACTCTTAACATCCATCTAATAGACTGGCCATTTGTGGTGAGCAGCCAGATTGAGTAAAAGACGGATTGTCATCATTCGAGGTGCAAAGGTCTCATCGAAATCAATGCTTCTTTTTGACGAAAGCTTTGCACAACGAGCCGGGCTTTGTATTTGTCCAAGGTACCATCAGCTTTAAATTTGGTACAGAAGATCCATTTGGTTCCAATGACCTTCTTATGACGAGGGCGATCCACAAGGGACCATGTGCCATTACGGTCAATGCTTTCGAGTTCTAGTTCCATAGCCTGTTTCTAGGATGGAAGTTTGATAACACCTTTCCACGATGTTGGCTCATCATGCGCCACGTAGTCTGCGAAAAAAACAAAGGCGAATGAGGCACGAGGAGCAAGTCTAGTGGACCGACGAGGACCATCCAAAGGGATATCAAGGGGAAGCATGCCAGAATCACGCATGGTTTGTTGATACCAGGGAAGTAAAGGGTCCCTGGGTGGCTGTCGGGAGGAGGAAGCCTCCTCAAGAGGTGAAGTTGTAGGTGATTGATGGGGTTCATGTGGCACAGTTTGAGATTCTTGTTCAGTTGATATGGGCAACGGAAGGCGAAGTAAATCTTACTCATCAAAGACAACATCTAGACGAACGAAAACTTTGTTTGATCGTGGATCAAAAACTTTGTTTGAACGTGGATCAAAAACTTTGTAAGCCTTTGATTCAAAAGAGTAGCCCACAAAAATGAGCAACTCACTCCTTGGCTCAAGCTTGCCCCTTGTGTCATTCGGAGTGTGAGTGTATGCACGACACCCAAAGAAACGGAAATGGAAAACGGTTGGCTTTTCGCCAAAAAATGCCTCGAACAGAGTCCTGTGGGGAACAACGACCGTGGGGCAACGGTTCAGAAGGTACACCGCAGTGTTGACCGATTCTGACCAAAGGCGTTCAGGTAGCTCAACTGCAAAGAGCATGGAGCTTGCCATATCCCCAACAATCCAGTTCTTGTGCTCGACCACTCCATTTTGTGAGGGAGAGTTGGTGGAGGTGAGTTGGTGTTGAATGCCCTGGTCTTGTAAGAGCTTAGTAAATTGATGGGAGATAAATTCACCACCGTTGTCACTACGAGCAATCCCAATTGAGACGCCCATTTGATTAGTGACTAACCGAACCCATGTGGAAAAGTATTGGAAAGCGTCGGATTTATGCTTTAGGAAATATACCCACATGTACCTTGAATAATCATCAACAATCAGCATGTAGTAGAGAGATCCATTCAAGGAGGGAGTTGGGGATTGGCCACTCAAGTCGAAATGAATCAACCTGAGGATTCCCGAAGCACGATGAGTAGCATGTTGTGGGAATGGGAGCGATGTTGCTTACCCATTTGACAGGGCTGACAGACATCCTTTGTCAGTTTGAGGCTGGGTATGCCTTCAACTAACTGGTCTCGAGATAGTTCTCTCCAGCCTCCCCTGGGGGGCCCCCGCGAGTGATGGGGCTACCAGTGGATTACGGTTTTTTCAGGTGCCTCCAGCTGGATGCTGGCCCGTTCGAGACACTGGTCGCGCCCTTGCGAGTTTGCGTGGTGTGCCATCCCTCTCGTTCTCCCTCTGTGGTGAGCAGCATGGTGGCTTTCTCCTTTCCTCTCAGTGTTGCCCCAGACACAGCATGGGATTGCAACTCTGTAGAGGAAGTTTTGCGTGATCAGATACTGGAGTTTTCTCATCACTTCAGTGACTTGGGGCTCACGGACCTATTGCAGACCCGATTACACTCAGCCCGCATGAGCCTGTTTGGTATAGGAGACTGGCGGGCGGATCCGGTCCACACCTCAGTTGAGGCGGTGCTTCTGATTCTCCTCCATGCCGCCCCGAGGGTGCAGCCTACCTTTAGATACATATATGCAGAGGATTGGTCTCACGCCTATGCCCTGGACAGGGCGAAGGCGGAGTGGGGCTGGACACAGAGACAGGTCTCCCTCTTTTTGGAGAGACTCCGCACCCGGACAGACAGTGATTATTCTCCCTCCAAGCCGGCGCCCAAGACTCACAGAGTGGAGGGCAGATCATCCGGGCCGGCTGAGAGGGGTGAGCCAGTGGAGGCTGCTTCACTTGCCATAGCTCATCCATGAGGATCCTCTCATGGAACATCCAGGGTCTCGGTGGACATCGCTGCTACATTGGCCGGGGCAGACTTCGCCAGGAGATCCAGAGGGCTCTCGTTGGAGGACCCATCGATATCCTTTTCATCCAGGAGCACCACCTTTCTGCGGGGCGTACCCGCACCTGCGGGAAGATCTTGCCAGGCAGGAGTCACACTTTTTGGTCACCGGCATATGGCTCCCAGGGGAACCAGGGTGGAGTATGCATCTCAGTCAGCGAGCAGCTTCTATCTGAAGTTGTGGACTCTGGCATTCTGGTCCAGGGTCGTGCGCAGTGGATCATCCTTCGGGTTGGGGAAGACCGCATTGGCTTCCTCAACTTCTACGCCCCCAATGGGGCGACCGGGAGAGCCGAGTTCTGGAGCACCATTAGGCAGTCCCTCCCCTTGGCAGACCACTGGTGCCTCGGAGGGGATTGCAACATGCTGGAGGATGCAGAGGACAGGATGGGGGGCAGCCAGGAGACCATTCATGGGCCGGAGCTAGCTGCCTGGGAGGAACTAGTGCTTCAGGTGAGAGGCCAGGATCCGTGGACTCTCCCGGAGTTTGGCAGGTTGCAGGGGAGCCTATCTTTCTCGCGCTCGGATA
The DNA here is from genome assembly GCF_041138505.1 of Cibotium barometz. NCBI lineage: Eukaryota > Viridiplantae > Streptophyta > Polypodiopsida > Cyatheales > Cibotiaceae > Cibotium > Cibotium barometz. The sequence continues at coordinate 9,362,266 of NC_141065.1, read as the reverse complement.
GACGGGCCACAGGGGTTAACCTATCCCGCATCGACAGGTTTTACATTGATGAGTGGGCCTGTGCTAGAGGTGGCACAGTGGGCATACTTGCAGGCTCCTCGTTTTCAGATCACTTTCCAGTGCTTCTCCAGATTGAGGACCCCACGAGAGGAGAGCAGAGCCAGAGCGTCCGGATTCCAGATTGTCTCATAGAGGAGCCCGAGATCGCGATCGGAGTTGAGCAGGTCTGGCAGGAGCTGCAGTTCAGGAGAGGATCGGCAGCCAGCGATCTTGCCAGTGGCTTGCAGGAGATTAGCCAGATGCTCAGACAGGCTGCCTTGGACCGGCTGGAGGCTTTCAGAGAGCAGGAGAGGAGCCTACGGAGGAGTCTAGCGTCCCTCCAGAGACTCCAGGAGAGGGATCCTACGAGCCCTTGGATCTCAGAGCAGATGGAGTCAGCTCGCACGGAGATCAGATCCATCGAGGAGAGGAGGGTGGAGTTCCGATTCCATGCTCGGGCTTCCTTTTGGACACAGGCTGGGGACAGAGTGACTCGAGACTTTTTTGAGGCGACAGGGCCTCGCTTCAGACGGGAGGGTCTCAGGCGTCTCCGGCAGGCTGATGGCCAGGTTGTGGTGGATCCCCCCAGGGTTCGGGCTATAGCCACAGATTTTTACAGGGACCTTCTCTCTGCTGAGCCAGCAGATGACAGGGTGAGAGAGGCTCGAGAGGCAGTCTGGAGCTTCACGAGACCGGTTGTGCCGGCCCATTTACAGCACTCCCTTCTCTCCCCCTTCTCGGATACGGAACTGGAGGAGGCTCTTCAGGCATTACCTCGGGGCAAATGCCCAGGAGAGGACGGTCTTTCGGTGGCTTTCTTCCAGAGGTACTGGGGCCTCTTACACAGGGGCTTCAGATTGGCATTCCAGGAGATTATGGAGTCTGGAGTCATGCCGGACAGCATGGCTGAGGGCTTGATCCACTTGATCCCCAAAGAGGGAGGAGACAGACTGGAGATTAGACAGTGGAGACCGATCACCTTGCTAGGCACGGCCTACAAGGTCCTAGCTAAGGCGATCAGCAGGCGGCTTCAGCCTCACCTTCCGGACATCATCCACTCCACGCAGACTGGCTTCATCCAGGATAGGAGCATTCTGGATAACATTTTCTCCTTCTGGGAGGCTACGGCTCTGGCTAGATTTCGACAGGAGGATCTGGCAGTGCTCCTTCTCGACTTCGAGAAGGCATATGATCGGGTGGACTGGGCCTTCTTGGAAGGCACTATGGAGAGGATGGGCTTCCCCCCTCAGTGGATCCGTGGGGTCTCTGCACTCTACTCATCGGCTCATAGCCAGGTGCTGATACAGGGCGTGCGCGGAGAGAGGTTCCAGCTCTCGCGCTCGGTGCGGCAGGGGTGCCCCTTAGCGCCCTTTCTTTTTCTTTTTGTGGCGGAGGCCATGAGCACTTTTTTGACGGCTCAGGATACAGGTTTGCGGGGCCTCCAGCTTCCCATCCGTACCTCGGAGGAGCTCCTAGACTCGGAGTTTGCGGATGACACTGCTGTCTATCTTCAGGGAGGTGAGGAGAACCTCCGCCGCTTCGCCTTAGCCATGGACAGGTTTTGCAGAGCTTCGGGCGCTTTGATCAACTGGCACAAGTCGTGTGGGCTGTGGGTCAGCTCTATGCCCCCCCCGACTTGGAGGCCAGTTGACGGTTTTCAGTGGCTGCCCCCTGGCACTACAGTGCGTTATTTGGGATGTTATGTGGGCATTGACATATCTCCGGAGCAGCAGATAGCCCCCCTTCTTCTGAGCATTCGGAAGAAGCTTCTGTATTGGAGTACCGCTCGTTTATCTCTGGCTGGCCGAGTAGTCGTGGCCAACCAGGTTCTGCTTGCTACTATGTGGTACATCACTTCCTGCTGGGCCTTCTCTCGGGCATGCATTGGCCAGGTGCAGCGGCTCATCAGGAACTTTCTTTGGTCCGGTGGCGACGGGCGGCCCGCCAGGGCCAAGGTGGCATGGGCGGTGATCACTCAGCCGAGGGAGAGAGGCGGCCTGGGCATTGTTGATCCTATTTGCCAAAGCCGAGCATTGCTTGGCAAGTTGGTAGTTCGTGGCCTCCTGCCAGGCGCTGAGCCGTGGAAGGAGTTTCGTGTTTCCAGGATGCTCAGCCGCACCCCCTCTCTTAGCGGCCCCTGGACCCCCAGCATTAGGTGGATCTTTACAGAGCAGCGATCCAGAGGAGTGGGCCTTGGCTTCGAGGAGCGTTTTGCAGCTAGCCTTCTGAGGGCCTGGTCGCATCTGAGGCCGTCACTCTTCCAGACTCCTCCGGGCACCGATGAGGAGCGCCTGAGGCAGCCATTGATCTGGAACCCCTTGATTCGACTTCCCAGTGGCCATATGGTTGGATCGCGGTCTCACGTGTCGTGGGGCCCTTTGAGCTCCGGCCCAGCCCAGTCCCTGGACGACTGGATATGTTTTCAGCAGCTGCCTCTAGAGGCCCAGGAGAGGAGACTCAGTGGGATGAGGGGCAGAGAGTTGATGAGACAGGACATTGAGGCGGCCATCCCTCGGGAGTGGCGGACCCCAGTACAGGACCCTCCACCTCCACAGTGGATGGGTGTCTTTACTCGGCATGAGATCCTTCTAGCGGTCTGCGGCACAGCGGAGAGAGTCGCCCCACTCACTTTCGAGGTGGGAGAGGGTGGCCAGCTTCAGAGGACACGACTAGATTTGGATGGGCTCCAGGGTTGTATTCTTCAGAGGGTGCGGGTGGTCGGCTTTCATCAGAGACAGTGGCATGTAGACCCCTCACCGGCCTCGATAGGAGAGGACTGTTCTTGGAGATTATGGGCTTGGGACAGCAGGCCTCTTATTCGCCTTCAGTGGGATCCAGGTGAGTGGTTTTGGCGAGATCCCTACTTGGCCCCTACCAGCCCAGGCATCCCCTTTTTTCAGTACACAGCGAGGCTGGGGCGGCGGATTCAGAGGCACAGGATAGCGAGCACCCCGGCGGCGGCCGAGCATTGGCGGCGACAGGGGCTCTCCCCTGCCTTTCTTAGGGACTTCTGGCAGCGCCTTTGGGCCAGCTTCCGGCCCCGGAAGGTGACGCTTTTTCTCTGGCTCACAGCGCATAGAGGACTGGCTGTGGGGGCATGGCTAGCTTTTGGCAGACACCCAGCGTCCTGCCCTCGGTGCGGCCATGCACAGGAGTCGCAGCGGCACTGCTTATGGGATTGCCCACAGGCTCAGCAGGTCTGGCAGCGCGCTCTCAGGATGGTTTTTGCAGGCTCACCAGGTGAGATGCTGGTGACGTGGGGTGCGGTGGCTTGGGCCACGGACAGCGGCCCGGCCCTTGGATATGAGGACGTCCCTGGCAGCGCGACCATCCAGGTCTCTGACAGGGCGATGGCGGTGGTTCCGACGCCAGACTTCTCATCGGCAGCCCCTCAGGAGGGGGTCGGGCACAGATGGGAGATGCTCAGCAGCATGACAGCTTGGCACATATGGAGAGCCCGATGCAGGGAGGCCATTGACCGCCAGGCGACTCCACCGGCAGAGGTCATACAGGCCCTCTGGGTGGACATCATTCACACATTGAGAGGACACTGGGGGAAACTCCAGGGCGACTCGGATCGCATGAGAGGGCGCCGCAAGGCTTTCCTCCGCACTTGGCACCCTGGCCCTTTCCTCACCGCGAGGGGCGAGGATGTCACTTGGCACTACAGGCCTCCAGTCTGGCTTTTCTCACCTCCCACATGTACTACTAGGTAGCCCCCCCCAGAGAGCGGCCAGCCACGGGGGTGGAGCTCAGGAGTTCACGGTGTTTTATCCCTCCTTGCGAGGTGAGCTTTGTAGCCTTATGGCGTTTTCTCATTAACTAATAGAAGGATCTTTTTCCCGGAAAAAAAAAAAAAAAAAAAAAAGCTCGTAGAGTGTAGCATAGGGTAGATGACCATAGCGAAAGTGCCATAGTCATTCAATGTCGGATGGAGCTTGGGTCACATGGGCACGAACCCGATGAAACTCTGAACCAGCAGAAGATGGCTCGATAAAAAAAGTAGACATCCGGTACAAACCATCCTTCTAAGTTTGACCTCCTCTGGCAACAACAAGACTGGTAGTTTCATCAATTACTTCAACAACTCGTTTGTTGAAGTAAACGCCACTATTGAGTTGGGTCAACTGGGATACAGAAAGTAAGTTGAGACCTAAATTAGGGACAAGATAGACATTGTCCAAGGTAGCCTAGTCGAGGCCAGTGCTGGTGTCAAATAAGACAATGCCAATGGATTTTATGGGCATCATTGTGTGTTGTTGCCACATCGAACTTCTCCCTTAACGGGATGTTGAGAGATGAAAATGTTAGCATTGCGTGCCATATGGTGAGTAGCTCCACTGTCAACTACCCAAGTGATTGGATGACCACAGCGAAGAGTTGGATGGGCCTCAATGATGGGCACAGAAGGACTGTCAGGTAACTGACAGATCTGAATGAAGGCAGAGGCTTTCCCCCGCGGATGGCCTCATTTAGGCCTTTGTTTCTTCTTCTTTCTGGAGGAGTGGCTAGAATCAACCTTAAATGTGACCTGAGCGATATTGGCCGAGGGGCCGGGATAAGGCGTAAGGGAAGACCAGTCAGACATCTCTTCAAGGGTAGTGAAAGAAACTGACTGGGAGGGTGGGGCTTGAGCAACCTGACCAGTGAATCTCCACTGAGAAGAACGCAGCCAAGTAGAACCATTGCCTTGTTGTTGGGTCCTTGGCAGGGAGCTCGACAGAGCAGGTGTTGGATTACTACCCCCTCTAGATCTCCAATTTGGGGCATTGCTACCACCTTGGTTGTTTTGGCGGCGGGTGGAGGTAGTGGGGTTGGAGATGTTGCCTCTATTTTCCTTGGCTTTAAAAACACACTCATCATCAAAATGTCCAGGCATTTGGCAATAAGTGCAAAATCTATTCTTTTTGGGAATATTTTGCCAGTGGGGAATGTGTGTTGAGGCAGGGTTTTTGGAATCAATATTGCAGCCGAGAGGTTTGCCTTGATTTCCTGAGTTGTTGTTCCCCTTCCTTTGCTGTCCTTTTTGAGTAGAGGTGGTATTGGACACAAGGGCCCCCTCTTGAGTGGAGGAAGAGGATGACTTCTTGGGATGAAATTGGTCATGCAACCGAGCGAAGCACAAGAGTTGGCACTCACACTCATATAGGTTAGGCATAGGTTCTAGACTAATGGTTTGTGTGACAAAAGTAATGAAACTAGGTGGAAACTTGTTTAGTAAAGTGATAAGCTGGTCTTCCTGTGACTTGGCAGAACCAATGGTGGCATACTCGGTGTTAATGCGCCAATATTCAACAACTTTGACGGTCAGGTCGTCCCCTTCTTTGATAGAGAAAATTTGAATTTGATGCTCGAGATCAATGCGACGCATGCGATCACGTGCAGCATCTCTCTCTGCAAAGCGTGCCCATCTGTCAGAGACATAGGAGAACTGCTGGAGTTGAGAATGAAACTCTGGCAGAAGGCCTTGCATGAGCTCCACTATAGCAGTGGCATTTCTAGCTTCCCAATGGAAGATGACTTCAGGAGGTGCTAGGGAAGGGTGGGGTTTTGGTTCAAATCCCTTTACTAGGTTCCATGAACCTTGGAAAGTAAAAACTTATTCCATAAGATTAGCCCAGGTTGTATAATTAGACCCGTAAAAATGAGTCTTTTCTATGAAAGCATTTCTGGACATAGAAACATGAAAGAAAGATGGTGGGGGAGTCCGGGATGGTTGGTGCCCATATCCAGAGTGTAAGGTTAGAGGGGGGAAACCAGAAAATCCACCAGGACCAGGCATAGGTGTAGGACCTGTCGAGGGTGCTCCATAAGATGGAATATAGGTTTGGGCACTCAGCATCGGTGGAATACCTGGTTGAGGCACAAATCCTGGAGAGGCCTCGCACATAATTAGGAAAAACACCAATGCCAAAGATGGGTTGGTAAACTACCTGATACCTCGGAATGCTGGGTGGCACCGCAGTGCCAGAGGGCATAGAGCTAAAAGATACCTGGGATGGGTAGAACCCATACGCAGGACCCAAAGGAGGTGCAGGCGGTGATGACTGCACACCAACACTAGTAGGAAAAGATATGGGTTGGGTGGGAGGGTTTTGTGCTTGAAATTGAGCAGTATTCCATAACACATTAGGAGTAGGGACAGAAAGTGAACCACAGGAGAAAACATTGTTACCTCCTTGAACACCAGAAGTCTAAGAATGAATTATACTCCTAGACCCTCCTCTGTTTGGGTTCACAAAATGCCAGGGATCGAGAGTAGTTAATGGTACCGTTTGTTGAACCTGTGCTATAGAAGAAGATACCCAGGTAGAGTTAGGAACATACGTACTAAAAAGACATATACAAACCTGACGTGGTCACTGGTAGGGTTGATGATGATGGATCTCCAAACGACCGAGGAGGTACGTGTCCTTCCTGAGAAAAAGTCCCATACCAAAGTCCAATTTGTCGGCTAGAATGAGAAGCAAGGCTCTCCAGTTGAGGCAATACTGGCACACTGGCTGTGGGCATGTATCCTCCTCTGGAAGTAACGGCTGATGAGCTCGGAGAAGAAAAACCATATGCCAAGGGTGTAGAAGGTGAGTGGGTAAAAATAGGTTGGTCGTCTCCCAATGAAAGACCTCGAACAGGGCTCTATAGTGAATGAGGAGTCCCATCCTCCGTGTGATCTATATCTGAATAAGGAGAGTCAATATCTTGTATGATAGGTTGATCCTCCGGAATCGCGGGTAGACGATCCATGCTGTGTGCTCTCAAGGTCTTCGATCCTTTTGCTCATGATAGCTCTAATACCATGTGAGGGCAAAAGAGACCAAAGGACCAAATATATGAAAGATCAAAGCAAATCACACAACATGCAACGGTGATATGTATATAAATGATAAAGTCTAGTACAGGAGCTCTATGTGAGACTCCAAACGAGCAGAGACGGCTACTGTCCCAAAAACGCAGATAACAGTCCCGAAGTAAGCCTTATGTAAGCGCCGATATATGCCTAATGTAAGGCTGATGTGAGCTGAGAAGTAAGCACTGATGTCTTGATGGCTGCTGAAGTAAAACGCAGAAGTATGCTGAAGTGAAACGCAGATATATGCGGCCTGTACCAGCAGCAGCAACTCAAGAGGAAAAACGCTGATGATCACCCCTGATGTAGGCGACCAGTTCAGCACCAGCAGAGAGAGGTTCCACCTGTACCAACGGCAGCAGCCGGAGCAGAAAAACGCAGATGATCTGCCCTGATGTAGGTGACCAATCCAGTAGCAGCAGGGAGTAAAAACGCTGAGGTACAGTCCTGGAGTAGGCAACCAATCCAGCAGCAGCAGCAAGGAGTAAAAACGCTGAGGTGCAGTCCTGAAGTAGGCGACCAGCAGGGAAGTACTCGTGACCAGCAGGGAAGTACTCGTGATGGCTAAGTTCATAAGGAGGCACCTCATATTTATATGGAAAGGCAGGGTGCTGGTCGGCCAGCAGATAAAAAGTAAAGTTTAAATGAGTAAATAGCCCCTTTGGGCTGGGTAAAATACCCTTTTGGGTATATTTTCACACACACTCAACTTGCTTCGACCGCCCGGACGGTTCTTGGGAGTGACCAAAAGCTTACACAAACATGCCAAAGTTGGTTATCAATTCACCATGTTTCTCCATGAAACACTCCCATTGTTTCTTGAAATCACATTGATGAATCCACACCAATTTGTTCCTCGTGAGGCATGGATGAAGAGCTCCGTAACCTAGTAGTCCCGTGGCGCCATGCCAACGATCGAGAGTCGGAACTATATGGAGAACCTAGTGGAGAGGGTCTCCATGAAGAAGATAGTCGATGACGGAAATGATGTCTCTCCTGTGAACCACCCGCAAGTTCACAATGACAACTACCCAATAGAGCGGGGCTCGTTCAATTGATCCAGTGTGTATCCAGGGGAGCCCAAGGGAGCAAAGCAGCTCCACCTCGGAGCGGGATGCGAGCGCATTTCATAGCTCTAAAGTTAAATTGGCAGCGGGCCCAACTATAGAGTGTCCAAGTATCTTGCCATTTCTAGTATACTGTGTTTGCACTCCAGGACCACCTACGCACAAATCTAGCTGAAGCAAGGTCAGGCATTATTCGTGCCCCAGCATATCACTGTGTCGTGCTGTCCAAGAACAGCAGAAAAACAGCGTGATCTAGTCAAGCAGCAATGGTAACAAGCGCCCCAGCACCTGCTGAAGCTCTAGTGCCTGGGTAACGAACCCACTTTCACCTTACCATTGTCACAGGTTGTGAAACACAAAATTTCCTTGTAGAAGCAGTATTTAACTGAATGTGTAAACGCTGGCCATGTTTCCCCACCCCAAAAAAAAGGCCCTATCCTTGACGCCACTTGCTCAGAAAAAAAGCCTCACCCCCTGTATCGTTAAAAAAGCCATGCCCGGTGCCTCCCGATTGGATACAACTAGCGCTAGACTTTGCCATAACATTATGGTCTTTAGGGCTAGCATAACTGTCTTTCTTCATCCTTGAGAGTCTCTGTCAAAGAGATACTAGCCCGATCCATTGATTATGCGTATCCTTTGACAAAAGGAAGTGCATTGTTTAGTAAACCTGGAAAACGCCCAACAAGATTTTCTGGCATTTAGGTGATTTTACACTCTAAAATAAGACCCCAAAAAGCTAGATGCGCCCTCCGAAAGCTTGGAGGTAGACGGAAGGGAGTTGTAATTTTGACGATTTTTTTTAAAACCAAACCGATCTCAGTGGAGAAATGGATACATACCTGCGCAGCCAATTGAGGAAAGCTTCCCACAGGCCCATGGCGACCACGCTAGATGGTGCCGACGACGAGGACAAGTGCAAAAGCAAGAAAGAACAAGGCACTTGCAAAACAAGGCTACCTACCTAGACTCTCATCGCTCGTCACGTCGAACCCTTAGGAAAGCACAAAAATGATGCAGGCTCACACGTGGCATCCACACACATCTGGATTTAGGCAAACCGGCGGAAAAGAAGCAGGCGGCCAACAATGTGGCATGAGCAATTCACACCGGGCGGTGGACCCGCGGCTCACTTTTTGTCCGGTGGACACAAAATGGGGTGCGTGGTAACCTCAACTTTATTAAATTTACTTTAATTTAAATTCATATACTACAAACGCGTGGGGCCAAAAATAGAAAAGCCTTTACAATATAGCCTTGAATGTTGCTCTCAAAACCCATGCACATTACATCGAAAGAAAAGTCTCGTATAAAAGCTAAAAGTGAACAGTTCAAGAACATGGAATACTATATCATTTTTCTTGCACAAATCCTACTAAACATATCTACAAAAACTAAGGTTCTTCTCACATCTCTATTGGTTTCACCACTATCAATTTGGGGATATTTTTGGGGGATTGTTGCTACATATGGTGGCCACTTTGTTACATCATTATATGAACGTTTGTGGATGTTAATCAAGGGAGCTCAAAAAGACCAATAAAAATAAATCACATGATAGAAATGCGAGGAACTCATATTGACATCTCTGTAACCATGGGGTTAAGAGAAAGCCTTGTTTGTATAGATGTACATAATATTCAAAATAACAAACACAATGTAGCTTAATACATGAAGATCAAAAATGGGGTGAGAATTATTAGTATCACAACCAATGATAATTTTTTCTTTGACAACATCCCACACATTACTCATAATTCTAATCCTCTAACAAAAACCAGCATGTGATCCTTCATACTAATACCTTCTTGTTAAAAAAATCACACAAAATTTAATAAAGAGTGAGGCTGTTTTCAATTCTTATGTTAACCTTTGGACATTGACTTGCAATTCAATATCATCAGTGAATTCATCAAACTAACCAGTGAGACCTTAACAAGGTACAAGTAATAATATTAGCAAAACAAGCCAAGGACAAGGGATACAAGAAGGATCAACCATAGCACTGCAAATGCATGGAGGTAGACCATCCGAAATGGTCAAGTTTAAGAATTAACAATTAGATGAATAATGAGCTAATACTACACACTCTCGTGACAAAACTTTAACTAAGTTAGTCTCAAGTCCCCCAACCAATCATTGAATTAAGGACTTTTGTATGCATCCATGACTAGCCATTAGATCCATGAATTTTGTCATTGGTACCCACGTGATTAACGATAGAATCTCTCCACTATACTAAAATGTGCTAATGATGGAATGTAGCACAAGTTAATATGAACCCAATTATAGCTATATGCAATATAGCATGAGCTGATATGAAGCCAATTATAACTATATGGAATAATGCATGAGTTGGTGTGAAACCTTGGGTTTTTTTTTGGATTAAGTTTATAGTGAACTAATTGATTGGGTGATTAGTGGAACTAAAACTAGGCCTTTCCTTAAATCTATTTTCACCACGAGTAGCTAAGAATGACTTCTATTCCTGGAAGTTCAGAATGACCAACTTCCTAATGGGTAAAGGATTTTGGGATTATGTAGAAGGAGACAATGAGGAGCCTCTAGAGTTATCTAAGGAGAATGCCACTCCTGCAAATATAAAGGCATTCAAGGATTGGAATCAGGGTGCAAGAAAAGTCAGGTACACTCTGCCAACAGAATGGTGTTGTAAAAAGGAAAAACAGGCACATTGCAGAAGTGGCACGTGCCTTGATGGGTGGCTGAAAAGAATATCCCACATTACTTTTGGGCAGAAGCAGTAGCAACTGTTGTGTACACTACGAATAGGACACCCACTACAGCTGTTCATGGTATGACTCCTATAAACAGAAGTTTACAGGCATAAGACCGTATGTGTCTCACTTGAAAGTGTTTGGGTGTATTTCATATGTACATGTTCATGGTGAAGAAAGAACAAAGTTGGATCCAAAGGCAGAGAAATGCATCTTCATTGGTTATGATATGGAGCAAAAAGGTTATAGATGCTATAACCCTACCACTCGTGAGATGCGAGTAAGAAGAGATGTCATGCGAGTAAGAAGAGATGTTGTCATGCGAGTAAGAAGAGATGTCATGCGAGTAAGAAGAGATGTTGTCATGCGAGTAAGAAGAGATGTTGTCTTCGATGAGATAAGTAGCTGGTATGCACCAATAGTGAAGGCAACAGAAGATGCAAATGTAAGAAGTGCTAATGTTACACCACATGTAGAGCAGCAATCACAGGTGTTGAGTAGACATGGGGAGTCCTCGAGCAGTGGATCCAATGTTAGCCCATGGTCAAGCAAGTTGAGAAATGATGCAGGTACACATGTATCACCGAAAGGGAAGGAAAAGGTAGATCAACCTTTTGTGCCTGATCTGTCAGCAGGTCACTCATATGTGGATGGTGTCTCTAGTGGCTCTAAGTAGATCCTTAATAAGGAGCTTAGCATTCTGTATGTGGTTACTCCTGGTGTAAGGAGAACTAGGGTTGTTTTGAAGACACCTGGCAGTGATCCAGGTGTACGCAGGTCTATGAGGGTTAGATACCCTGTTGGCAGGTTGAGATATGATGGATATACAGCCCATCATTATGCTTACATGGTAAAAGCAATATAGGAGGTTGAGCCCACTTGCTTTGAGTAGGCAATTGGAAATAAGAAATGGGAAGATGCCATGGATGAGGAGACGGCAGCATTGGATGCAAATGCAATATGGGAGTTAGTGCCTTTGCCTAAGGAAAAGAAGGCAATTGGATGTAAGTGGGTGTATAAAGTCAAGAACAATGCTAATGGTTCAATGAGCAGGTATAAGGCAAGATTGGTTGCCAAGGGCTATGCGCAGAATTATGGCATAGACTATGAGGAGACATTCAGCCTGGTTGCAAGAATGGCAACCATGAGAGCTGTCATTGCTATGGTTGCAACAAAGGGTTGGTCTTTACATCAAATGGATGTAAAGAATGCTTTCTTGCATGGTCATTTGCAAGAAGAAGTGTACATAATGCAGCCACCAAGTTATGAGAGTGATGCACATCCAGATTTTGTGTGCAGTGAAATGGATGTAAAGGATGCTTTCTTGCATGGTCATTTGCAAGAAGAAGTGTACATAATGCAGCCACCAAGTTATGAGAGTGATGCACATCCAGATTTTGTGTGCAGGCTACGCAAAGCCTTGTCTGGCGGCTTGAAGTAGGCACCCAAAGCATGGTCAAACAAGATCAGGGAGTATCTTGTTACCATTGGATTTCAAATATCCAATGTAGATTTTTCACTATATGTAAAAAAGACAGATAGAGGGATCATGCTATTAGTCATCTATGTGGATGACTTGATTATCACTAGTGATAGTGATGCAGACATACATGATGTTAGGATGCTTTTGAAGCAGAAGTTTGAGATGAAGGATTTAGGTGAGCTGCGGTATTTCTTGGGCATAGAGGTGGTGAGATCACCTCATGGCATTTTGCTATTGCAGAGGCAGTATGGCTTGGACATGTTGTCCAAGTATGGTATGACGAGCTGTAAGCCTATTTCAGTGCCATTGGAGAAGAACACAAAGCTTTCTGCAGATACAGGTGAGCTTTTGGAGAACCCCAGTACATACAAGCGCATAGTGGGTAGTTTGATCTACATGACCATTACGCGGCCAGACTTGAGCTATGATGTTGGACTTGTGAGTCAGTTTATGCAGGCCCCTAGGAAGCCACACTTGGATGCGGCTAGAGGGATCCTCAGGTACATAAAGTCCACAGTTGATTATGGACTTTTCTATGAGGCTGGTACAGAGATACAGTTGCATGGATACACAGATGCTGATTGGGCTGGTAGTATTGTAGACAGGAGATCTACCAGTGGTTTTATGTTCTCATTTGGGCTCGTAGTATTGTAGACATGAGATCTACCAGTGGTTTTATGTTCTCATTTGGGCTCGTAGTATTGTAGACATGAGATCTACCAGTGGTTTTATGTTCTCATTTGGGAGTGCTGCTATGAGTTGTGGAGGAGTAAGAAGCAGCCAACAATTGCCTTGTCGAGTACAGAGGCAGAGTATAGGGTGATGCTATGGCCGCTTGTGAGGTAGCTTGGTTTCAAAAGCTACTTGGTGACATGGGAGAGCCCGTGGATAGTACAGTTGTCATATATTGTGATAACATGAGCAGCATACAGTTGGCTAGAAACCCAGTATATCATGCTAGAACAAAGCACATTGAGGTGCATTATCACTTTGTGAGGGAGAAGATTCTAGCAGGAGACGTAGATCTGGTATATGTTAGCACACAGAGGATCAGGTGGCTGGCATCTTCACAAAGGCATTGGGCACAGAGAAGCTCCACATGTTTAGGAGCTTACTTGGAGTGCAGTGTGTGGAGTTGAGCTCCTGGGGGAGTGTTGAGATATCGAGCTCAACTAGTGTTATGGCGGACATTAATGACTCGCCTGGGTGATAGCTTCCACATCTACACCACTAGCATGGTTTAAAGAGAATGTGGGGGAGAGGGAGAGCTTCAAACCCTAGGAAGCAAACACACACACACACACAAGAGAGAGGAAGACACAAGAGAGAGATGGATAGCTGAATTTTCTTCTATCTTCTTCTTCTCTACTCAACCAACATAACATAAAGATAAGATACACAAGAGTCGGTCTATAATGTGAACCCGACTAAATGAGCTGGCACTATAACTATGCCAGTCTCTAGTAATCCAAAATGGCTGTCACACAGCCTATCATCCCACTAGCTGCATATCACCCATAATCTCACCAACCATGCCATGGTGTAGATGTGAAAGCTATCACCCAGGCGAGTCATCAATGTCTGCCGTAACACTAGTTGAGCTCGATATCTCAACACTCCCCCTCGAGCTCAACTCCACACACTCCACTCTAAGTAAGCTCCTAAACCTATGGAGCTTCTCTATGCCCAATGCCTTCGTGAAGATATCAGCCACCTGATCCTCTATGACCATATCTACATCTCCTGCTAGAACCTTCTCCCTTACAAAGTGATAATGCACTTTAATGTGCTTCGTTCTAGCATGATATACTGGGTTACTAGCCAACTGTATGCTGCAATATTTTGGGCCTACATAGACTTCAGTCGCTGTACATTCACATGACCAATGCGCTTGTGCCATATGTCAATATCTGCCAATGACACATGTTCCATGTGCAAACATGGCTGCCTTTATGTCAGGCATGTTCACATTCAAAGTAAACATCCTACCATTTCTTTTACCCTTTTCAACCAAGCGACACTTATTTTTGAAGTCTTCCACAAAACATCCTTGAGGATTAAACCTCACTTGCACACACTACTCAACCATATGTCTAACAGAAACTAGGTTCTTTGTAATATTCGGAACATGAAGTGCATCAGCCAAGTACTTCATTTTGCCATCCTGCATAGATAATGGCACTTTACCAACATGCGCAATGGGATGCACAGTATCATCACCTGTTTCTACATAACCTGGTTTTTCTATTTTTTGCATATCTCTAAACCACTCAGCATGAATGGTCATGTGGTTAGAGGCGCCAGAATCCACATACCATATATCTTGAGATCCTGACACATCCCCTTATGGAACTAAGCATGTGCTACATCATAAACAACTGCTCACTTATGTCATCACCTCCATGTTTTCTATATGATGCATAGTTGCCTTGTTGCAACTTCCCACTTTTAATGTCATTCTGCTTTTTGTAGCAATCCTTTGCCATGTGTCCTGGTTTGCCATAGTAATAGCACTCTATGCTATTTGCATTTTGATTTCTTTACCAACCACCTCGGTCTCTTTGGCTCCCCCTGCCTCTAGATTGGCCTCTTCCACCTGTGTATGATTGCTGTTGTGAATCTTGGACCGTTGTTGTCCAGAATTCTGATTTCCTTGTCGACCACCACCTTGGCCTCGACCACGGCCTCTACCTCTGTCTCTACCTGAATTAGAGTAAAAGGCTTGTTTCAATGTGTTCTTGCTTTGTGAAGAACCCTGATTCCAATCCTTGAATGCCTTTATATCTGCAGCAGTGGCATTCTCCTTAGATAACTCTAGAGGCTTCTTACTGTCTCCTTCTACATAATCCCAAAATACTTTACCCATTAGGAAATTGGTCACTCTGAACTTCCACGCATGGAAGTGATTCTTATCCAGCTTCTCACTAACAATCTGATTAATTCTGTCACACATGTTTTCCTACAACAATCAAATAACCTGCAAACAAATAACTTCTGTCCTATAATACTGCAATATCTCCTATAACTACTACAGCAAACAGTACTTCAACACAGCCTGTGTGTCACCAAATGTGACCAGAGTACATGTACATACATCCAGTATCAACAATACATGTGCAAACCCTGTTTGCACTTCCAAAAAATGCACTGCTGCACTGCAAGAACCAGTTCTCTACTAGAAATTCCAGAAAACTGCCGAGAATACCCTATAATGATGAAACGGGGCCTATAACGCACCCGAAATGCGAATCTCGCGAAAAAAACTATGTCCAATAAGACTATATACCTACCCTGTAGCTTCGCTCCCGTGAAGACAATTCCTCAATGTGTAGCTCCTAGAGCTACTGAGGGGGTGTTGTACCTAAACCAAGAAGGGGAAAGAGATGATGGTGCTCTTACCCGTACTGCTTCCTTCCTTGCTTGTTCTTGCCTCTTGCCTGCCTCCTTAACTCTCACACGAACCAAGCTCTGATACCATAAAGAGATGATGGTGCTCTTACCCGTGTAGTACCGCTTCCTTCCTTGCTTGTTCTTGCCTCTTGCTTGCCTCCTTAACTCTCACATGAACCAAGCTCTGATACCATAAAGAGAATGTGGGGGAGAGGGAGAGCTTCAAACCCTAACAAGCAAACACACACACACACACACACAAGAGAGAGCAAGACACAAGAGAGAGATGGATAGTTGAATTTTCTTCTATCTTCTTCTTCTCTACTCAACCAACATAACATAAAGATAAGAGTACACACTATATGGGTTAGAACTCAACTACTACAACATACAAGAGTCGATCCATAATGTGAACCTAACTAAATGAGCTGGCACTATAACTATGCCAATCTCTAGTAATCCAAAACGGCTGTCACACAGCCTATCATCCCACTGGCCGCATATCACCCATAATCTCACCAACCATGCCAGTGGTGTAGATGCGGAAGCTATCACCCAGGCGGGTCATCAATGTCTGTCGTAGCACTAGTTGAGCTCACTATCTCAACATGGTTGGTGAGATTATGGGTGATATGCGGCCAATGGGATGATAGGCTGTGTGACATCCATTTTGGATTACTAGAGATTGGCATAGTTATAGCACCAGCTCATTTAGTTAGGTTCACATTATGGATCGAATCTTTGTATGTTGTAGTAGTTAAGTAGTAGTTAAGTACTAACCCATATAGTGTGTACTCTTATCTTTATGTTATGTTGGTTGAGTAGAGAAGAAGAAGATAGAAGAAAATTCAGCTATTCATCTCTCTCTTGTGTCTTGCTCTCTCTTGTGTGTGTGTGTGTGTGTGTGTGTGTGTTTGCTTGCTAGGGTTTGAAGCTCTCCCTCTCCCCCACATTCTCTTTAGGGTTGTACACTAGGCCAAGCAGAGAAAGGTTTCCCTTCCATCATCTCCCTATTTCCCCCCATCCGAAAATGTACACAAGAGGCTCTTGGAGTCGAGGTTTCACTTAAGGTTATTTGTGATTAGTGTGTGAGTGGGACATAATTCATCACTCCTTTGACCTAGAATTGAACTTAACCAATATGCCTTTGAGGAGATTGAAAATGTCATAACGTGTTGTACTTAGGATTTACACTTAGGATCTTTTTGGCCTTTTGCAACCTGACTCTTGACTCTTGTTCCCTTAGCACGTTTTGGCCTCTGTCGGTGACTTGACACTGTGACATGTTACACATCTATCTTTTCTTTCTACTTTGTGCTCTTCTGTCCAATGATTTGACGTGTGGTTTGACAACAACCTCTTTATTATAAATAAGGTTTTATACCACATAAGAATTGAAGACGTGAGAGTCTTGCGGCTTCTTAGAGGTGAGGTTTTATCTTCACTAGGATCTGCTTACAAGAATCTCCTCTAAGCAAGAGGTTGATGGGAGTTCTCGAATTCTCTCTGAAGTTGTTCCAATTCTCCTTTGGTCCATAGCTCTTCTACCTTGGCCTTGCCTTTATTAGTATGTTTAGGTATCCATGCTTGCTTTTGTGTGGCCACTAATTGGTGTATTCTCTTTGAGCATGATGCTGATTTTTGATGCACTTTAGTTCCTATACTCTGTTGGTGGTAACCTTGAGCTGGCTTCATCTTTGGCACCCAGATTAATCTTTGTATTTAGTAGTATCAAGGTCTTTTAAGGAGCGTTCAGTGATCATCCAACCTTGTGTGGTTGGATCATTCTTCAGTTTGTGGCTTCTCCTTCTCTTTGAGATCTATACTTATTGTCTGTACATTAGCCCTCGGTTTACCTTTGGGGATTGGTTGTTGTGAAGTGAAGATAGTAGGGATTTGAGTATCCTTAACTTTTTTTTTTTGCTTCTTTTACAGTTCCTTATTGGTTTTGGTGTGGGCTTCACCTCCTTAGGTTCAGCTTTTGGTTTGTGATAAGGTTGGGAAGGGTTGTTTTGACAAAGATTAGGGCTTGCAAATGATCGAACTTATCATCTCAATTGGACTTGTTTCTGGATCTTCAAGGAGATTTGTCCTAGTTCTCCTTCTAAGGGCCGAACACTAGTGGTTTGTTGCTCAAATTCGATGGTCATAGTCCTTTTCCTCTAGTCAATGCTACAGTCATGTTTGGCAATCCATCTTCTTTCATGGACGATTTCTTCTGGCATAGTTCTTGTAGTCGTGACAAAGAAACTACCTTCCCACGGGATAAGAGAATGTGGAAATCAAGCATTACAAAACCTTCACATTCATTATACAATTCTAAAACAATTTGTACTAATGCCTTTGTAGGCTTAAGGACTAGTTTGCCTAATGAGTCTCATAGAACATTAAGTGTTTACTTGCTCCTATATCCAACAAAGCAAGCTTGGCTATACTCCTTACATTTGTTTTGAAGTCTAAGCAAAGCCTTGTGGACTTTACTTCTTCTTCTCTGTTATCATTGTCTATGTGGATAGGTAGGATTCCTCTCCTCTATTTAGCTTGTTTCTTTGCTAGCCTTGGCTTGTCGTTGAGCTTATTTCTTCATTTCAATTTCCTTCCTTCTTATTTCCTCATCTTCATGGATGGCTCCGAGTTGCTTGTAGGAGAGGGATCCGGGAACTTTCTAACTCTACTTTTGTTGAGGAATCCCTCCATTTGGACTTCATCCAATGTTTCTAAGTGGATTTCTCCTCCCATGGTAATTTCATAGATCTAGAAAGGATCCATTTGACTTACATTAGTTTTCTTTTGTTTTTCTTGAGGTCGTAAAGCAGGAGTAAGTCCCCTACCCTAAACCTCCTAGTTTTGATGTTTGAATCGAACCATCTTTTCCTTAACTTGAGCTTTCTTTTGTTTTTCTTGAGGTTATAAAGCATGACCAAGTCCCCTACCCTAAACCTCTTGGTTTTGATGTTCGAATCAGAACATCTTTTCCTTATTTTCTTTTCGACATACATTCCCACCAGAGCGTGTAGCCTAATCTCATCTAGTTTTTTAAGCTCAATGAGTCATTCAGACAACTCATGGCTAGTCCATTCCATTTACTTCAGCTACCCTCAAGGTTGGGATCATGAATTCCACCGAGAGAATTGCATCCAATTTGAATACCAAATTAGAAGGTGTAGTCCATGTTGACATTTTGTAGGTAGTTTGGTATGTCCATAATGTTGATGAAAGTTTATGTTTCCAGATTGTTCTAGAAGCATACGTTTTAGAGTAAAAACCATTTTGGAGAGCACCACACATAAGACTTCATTCGTGCTCTCTATTTTCCCCTTTGCTTGTTTGCGAATAGTATAGGGGACAATCATAAATTCTTCTAAAAGAAACTTCACCACTTCATTTAAGAAATGAGTCCCTCGATCGCTGTGATGATTAGCCTTGACTATGGCCTTAGCCTCAGCCCATTTGGTCGCATAATTTATAGCCACGATGACAAAGGAATTCTATTTCTTTTCTTGGGTACTATGAAGTGCTAGCACCCACAAAGTATGGCAAACGAGATCTCTCACTGTTGGCAGTAATTACCTTTTTCAAGTTTACGTATATACAGGTCTTGCCATTCGTATTTGGTACTATGATAGGTAATACCCACCCAGTGTGCTCAATCTCATATTTGAAACCTACAGAAATAAGTCTATTGATTTCTTCCTTAATGGTTATGAAATGGGTTTCATTGAAAGTGTATGACTTTTGTTTGATCGGGCTTGCACTATCCACAAGTGGAATCATGGCTTGCAAACTTTTAGAGAGACTCCTTTGAGATCTAAGTAACTCCAAGTGAACACATCTCGGCATTCCTTAAGTTACTCTATTAATTCGGTCTCCTCCTCAAGGTTGGAGAGACTCCCTTGAGATCTAAGCAACTCCAAGTTAATTGTAATAAAGGGATTTTAAGCTTACACATACACATGGAGCTTAGGGGCATTTATACATGTGGTGTTAGGGCATGAGGACCTTGGGACTATAAAAACCATTAGCCATAGGTCTATTTCACCTTTTGATAACTTTGGAACCTTTATGATATTGGATACCTTTAGACATCTCTAGTTTTCTCTCTAATCCAGACTAATCAAGATAATCAAAGTTAATCTAGATTGAGCTAGGTTAATCTAGGTGTAGCTTTCTTTCATTGGTATTAGAGCTCTTGGCTTAGATCTTGATGTTTTGATTAAAGAGTGATTAATACTTAATCCATTTTTAGATTAGTACTTTTACTTAGTTTTTAGATTTTTATTGATTCTATTGCAGTAGAAGCTACCTTCGTTGCGAGGGGAGCTACTCAAGCTCACATGGCGCCTTCACCATCCCACTTGCAAGTGCGTGTGAGGAGGGCTAGCAGTTTGAGATTTCACCGCACTTTCTTAAGCTCAGTGCAGATCACAAGCTCGGTGCAGATCACAAGCAAGTGTTGAACGATGCATCGCTCTCAGTAAAGTTCAAACTTTCATCGCACCTCTCTTGAGCTTAGTGCAGATCAGAGCAAGCATTGAACATTGCATTAGTCAGCTAAATTTCAAGAAAGAGTAAGGCTTCATCGCTTGTTGTAGTCTAGGACTTCTTCGGCAGTAAAGCCGTGTAAGGATCCTGCAGAAGACTGCAGTATAGGGTTTTGTAGGAGGGTTAGCATTCAGATAGAAGGCGACTTTCCTAGGAGGGTCAAGGTCCCAGTACAAAGAGTGATTCAGTTGAGGGCAACAGTACAAGGCTAGGGTTCTTGGCAAAATCCCATTTGGGGTTCCGTTTGCCATTTTTGTTACGTTTCTCTTGTGGCTTTCGTGTCGGCGGATCTACTGTCTTGGCACATGCCTGAGTCGTCTTTGAATCAAATTAAGTAGGGTTTCAGGCCAGAGTAGCATCACGATAACAATTGAGCCAAGCTTACAGAGCATAGTCAATAACGCATTTTACTAGCATCATCACAGAGCTTCAAGTTCTCTAGTCGTCAACAAAAAAATGCAGAGTTCACAAAAAAAATGGAGATTAGTTACATTGCCATCATTAAGCTTTCTCATAAGCTCTCAACTTGTACTTGTCATTGAGCTTGTGGGAGCTCTCAGAGGAAGCCCACTCCTAAGCCTAGAGAGGAGGGAATTTAAAAAAAACTACATGATGGAGGAGAAGTGAAAAAGAAAAAAATTCAGCTACCAGAGAAGAGGCCTACTTGAATAAACTTAGGGTTTGCTCATTCGCTCATTCATACCTCCAACCTCTGTGCCCATATCCCATTTGCATTTTCCATACCCTCTTTCCCTATTCACATGTAGTGAACATTCATACAAACATTATTTGGGGGTAAATTTGAGCATTAGCACATGTTCACGTACATGAGCACACAGTGTTTTTTCACATGCTTTTTTTTAAAGCTTCAAGCTTGGGTGGTGATCATACACATTTTCTAGATCGAGAGATTCATCTTGACAGTGTTCCCACGTAGTTATGGGCTAATTACTATCCTTTGTATGATGTCTTTGCAACTCACCATCACCATCATCTTCGACATCACTATACGACACTATCTCACACTCTCATTAGATGACATTTGCTCATGCTCTATTGAGATGGCTCTACTTACTCTATATTGAGCTAACATTTTAAGTCATGTGTTATATATCATTTGCTGAGTTTACACATACATTTGGCACTACGAGACTCCAACCTTTAGATCCTTCTTCATCATCATGCTATGATGAGGTAACATATTCATGTCATCTATGGATGTATGAAATTGAAGGTTTATTAACTATCTAGTTCATACATCTAATCGACGTGAGAGCTATATGTGCTAGATAGTCCTCCACACATGGTGATTTTCTTGTTGATTTATGTGGCTATCTTTACATGGACAACTCAGCATTGCTCGATGATGTACGTGGAGGATTGAGCAAGTGCCCTATGCTCATGAGCCAATATGATTATGTCCCTCAGGATGTGGACTACATCGACATAGATTAAGATGGTGATGATGATGATGTATCACACCCACATACCTATGATGATGTATCACACCCACATACCTATGATGATGTACCACACACACACACACTTATGAAGATATTGATATATGAGCACATGATGATGTATGTGTGATTGTGATAGTGATAGAAGCGATGTGTGTGAGTTAGATCATGTGGATGTACATACTATGGATCATGCTGGTTATATGTGATGGGGACCATACCTTGGTTGAGTTGCAAGATGGTTCATGTGTTGAGGGCATGGGTTTACCTATAGTTAGGCATGATATATCAACTCTTGATCTAGGCATTGACTTGGATTATGAGGCCTGCTCGTGGATGCCTATGCATTGACATGGCTACTAGTTTTGGGGTATTCATTTTTTGTCATATTGGAGATCATCTTGCAAGCATTATGGCGGCACACCATCACGACACATTTTTCTTTGACCTTGGTGGATATCTAGACTATGATCTTGATGGTACGACTGGTGGATTTCCATTTGATCTAGATATCCTTGGTGACCACCTTTTGATGGTGGTGCAGCATTACTTCGCGTTCCATCTAGGTAATCACTGCACACTTATGGCTAGGGGTGATATGACTTATCCTTTCGATCCACGTGGCACGAGATCTATGGTTTGATTGTGTGACTTTTTGGTTTCCCATTTGATCCAAAAGGCCCTTACATCATTCGAGTTGCATTTGAGTGTATTTGGACTACATGTTTGATTTTTGGCTTTTGTATGTAGCCTTTGTATGTGTCTTTTGTGCATGACCACCCTTCAATTTTGAGGACGAAATTATTGTAGGAGGGGATGATTTGTAACAAAGGGATTTTTGGCTTATATATGCACATGGGGGATGGGCCTAGTTACACGGATCTTAGGGGCATTTACATGTGGTGTTAGGGCATGGGGGCCATGGGACTATAAAAGGCATTAGCCCTAGCTCTATTTTACCTTTTGACAACTTTGGAACCTTTATGATATTGGATACCTTTAGACATCTCTAGTTTTCTCTTTAGTCCAGGCTCATGCTAATCAAGGTTAAGCTAGGTTAATCTAGGTGTAGCTTAAAGGGGGGTTGTGTCTTTCTATTATGAGAAATTGCCGTATATACAACTGGCCCTTATTCACACTTGGGTGCCTAAAACTTACTAACGTCTTGGCTGGTCAGTATCTCATAATGTACAACCTTTATAGTGCCTTTACATAACACTTATTAATGTCCTCAAATAGAGGAGCATCTTTGTTAATCAAAAATGGTATTAACATCCACCCCCCACCTGATGTAGGTTTTGTCCTCATAACCTTTACCTAGGTTAAAAGACCTAGTTGTCGAACTCATGTATGTAGAAGTTGTGGTGTGATTTAAGCTTTTTGAGGGTTCTTCAGAATGCTGAGTGTGATGTCCAGAACCCGGTGTCTACCATGTCTTCGAATGTAACATGCATGTATCCTAGTAGACACATGAGGCGATGATAATAATGCATCATTCCGCATTCATCCGGGCCTTTGTTCATGTCGAAGCATAACTGCTCTACCTCATATCCATCATACCTTTCCTTTGGTTGATTCACAATTTAGGCTTTAGGAGGGGATTCCCTGCTAGTATGAGGCCCTCGTATTTTGCAACTGATAAAGACTCAATGACATTTTTATTAGTAAAAGCTTGTAAATCATCATGAGAGGAGGTAGATTACTTACCTCATCGAGCTGCCGTGGTGGAGATAGAGTAGTTGCTGCCAACTCCTCGGGGTCGAGAGAATTAGTGGGAAATTCAATAGGGGTAAAAGAGTAATGAGAGAATATACAATCTGCCTCAGTTTTGTTAGTAGGAGAGGCACTAGGAAAGGGATTTAGTAGTTTACTCAAAAGAGAAGTAAAAATGGGGTAAGTTATGAAGGTTGAGGGTCCTAGGGTATCTTCTTGACCTTCCCCTGAACTGGGTGGAGTCTAAGGGGGTTTCACAATTTTCATAAATTCATGAAGGTCGGGGATTTCTTCGGGGGCTATATGGTCATGATCAAAATGATAATTAACATTAGTAAGCATGGCCTCCATATGTTTATCTTTTTATAGAGTTTTATAATACCCAGGGGATGATACAAGGTTGATTTAGAAAGATTTAGATATTGATGTGTGTCAACCCACCCATAGCTAATAATCCACTGGTAGCTTCTAGCAACAACCTCGTAGTTGGTTGGTGTGGATGGCATGTCATCTGGCATGAACAGGTTGAGTTTGTCGACACTGTCATTATCCAAAATGACAGAATGTTGTAACACTCGACACCAACTATGGAGGTTGAGCACTATGGGGTGTAACTTGAAAAAGAATATGTCAGCTAGGTTAGTAAGAATGACATCACCTCTTAATATCCCCATTACTAGTGTTAGGTCTATGTCCCTTTCCATATTTTGATGTATGAGGGTGAGATCTCCTAAACTAAGGTCTTCTGTTAGATTTATTTCATACTGAAGAAGAGAGAGGGTTAGTGTAGATAAAAACAAAGTTAGAGTTTGAGGAGAGGCCCGAGGAGTCACTAGCAAAGAGCCTATCTCCGAAGCATGCTCGATGAGTTGACTTAGTTCATCGAATTGGTCATCCCTTTGAGGTCGTTTGCTGGAGTAGTAGCCTTCGCTCCAGTTCTTGGATTATAGTATCTTTTTCGTTGAGGATCGTGGAGATGGCTGCTAGTTGTGTATATCTTTGAGGTCATTGCTAGAGTAGTAGCCTTCGCTCTAGTTCTTGGATTATAGTATCTTTTTCGTTGAGGATCGTGGAGATGGCTGCCTCACGTACTTCCCTAGCGGCTGCTACTTGTGTATATCTTCTTTCAGCTTTCTCTTGGGCTATCTTGGAGGTGGTGGCATGAGCGTGAGCCTCCTTGACTTGCTTTAGATGCTCTTGTGCCAAGGTTTGTTGGCTGGTGAGTTGTTGGTTGACATGTTCGAGTACTTGTTGGGGTTGACCAACATTTGATCCATTTCTTGTGTCTTGGCACTAATAACCTCATTGAGGCCTCTCAGCTTCTCTGCGTGTTCCTTGTTCAGTTGTTCTCATTCTATCTGGAGGTTAACCACTTTATGTTCCTAGTAGGTAGCAAGTGCTTCCTTGAGCTCCTTGATTTTCTGTGTATACCCTTCTTTTTTAGCTTGGAACATGGCATGTGCATCCCTTAGTTTTTGTGTGTGCTATATCTCCTTCTCTTTGGTGTGCGCCACCTCCTTTTGAAGATGTTCCTTTGCTTAATCAACTTGCGCTTTGAGCTCTTCATTTTCCTTGGTTGTTCTGACTATCGTCTTGCTTAATAGCCGATGGTTTGTAACTTTGCTTCCTATTCTTTAGCTGCCTTTAATGGTTTGTAACTTTGCTTCCTATTCTTCAGCTACCTTTAAGCTGCCTTTAATGATGACCTCTTTGTGTGTGGCATCGTCGACTGCAGCTAATTGATCTTTGATAGCTTGTACCAGGTCAGTTGTGTCTTGGATCTAATTCCATAACTTTGCATTTCTGTCATGCAGCATATGAGTGGTCAACAGGTGACAGCGCCATACCCTTTGTTCCTATGACCATATATTCGAACTTGTTGAGGCTGAGCCGTCTGATTCATGAAATTGGTGTTGTACCAGCTTATCCAATCCTTCCATGCTCTCTTCAAGGAAAGTACCTACATCCGTGGGCATCGTAATGGACTTTATATGCCAGTCAGATTCATATGACATTATCTTGGGCAGACCCTTCATCAGGGAAGCTAAGGTGGTGCATGATTGGGCATTAGACTAAGTGTATATTCGAAAGGATTCGTAAATTCTAAAAATTGATCTCCATACGTGGAAGGCACACCCCATGTAAGGGCAACTATTTGGAGATGATTCGGTCACCATAGAACGAATCACATCCTAACAAGTCTGCCAACCAGTTAAGGAAAATTCACAGGAAGAGGAAGAGACCAAGATGTACGTGTCACTTTCACCTCCGGACTTTAGTGAAAACTGGATGCATGTACTTGCCACTATAAATGTGTTGCCCCCCAGAGGAACCAAGTACATTGAATCGAGAATCATTCCCACCACCTCATTGTGCATGGTAGATGTGCAACCCAAAGAAGAGGAAACAAAGGATGAAGCCTCAAGCACAGAAGTGCTTGGACTACATGATTGCAATAGCACCTGTCGTCTCAGGAAGTGGCAGAAACAAAAGAGGTATATCGCTTGTCGACATAACGCCCTATTTTACAAAGTAAACCCACGGACGCCCAATGGCTAAGATATCTCGAGGTCACTAAGGTGCACGATGAGTTCTCTAAGAACTGGGGTGAGGAGTTGAGTAAGATAACCTTAGAAGGAAAACAACAGGAGAAAACTACGCTTCACGAACCTGATACGCCTAAACTCACTAAGGCAGGATAAAGAAAACAAAATAAGGCTTTGGTTGAAGCCGACGAGAGGCAAGGAAGGTGATGGCTCTAATAGAAGATGATGAGGACGACAAGCCAGACCTGCTCTTAGTGCCAGACCATTTTAAAACTCATTGCTCTCCTAAAAGAGTTCAAGGATTGTTTTGATTGGAAATACACAAAAATGAAGGGTGTACCACCCGAGGTGGTTCAACACACTATCCCAATCATGGAAGGATCAAGACCATCTAGGCAAAAACCATATCAGATAAGCCCAAAATATGCAGCAATTATAAAGAAGGAAATTGATAAGCTCAGTATTGCAGATTTCCTCTATGAGATTGAGGACACAGATTGGCTATCACCAATCGTGATCATGCCAAAAAAGAATGGGAAGCTAAGAGTTTGTGTTGATCTCAAAAAGGTCAATGTCACTACTAGAAAAGACCGCTCCCATTACCATATACGGAGCACGTATTAGAACATGTAGCAGGTGAGGAAGCCTACAGCTTCTTATATGGGTTTTCATGTTACAATTAGGTGTCCATAGCACGAGAAGACCAACACAAGACAGCCTTCAACACGATGTGGGGGACCTATGCTTATAAGGTTATGCCTTTTGGCCTCACTAATGCCCCATCAACTTTCCAATGATTGATGTGCATGGCCTTCAAGGACTACTTGTTGCAAAAGTGGCTTGAGGTATTCATTGACGAAACTCACAATGGACTGAACACATGGCTTGCTTAAGGAAGGTGTTTGAGAGATGTCGAATATATCGCATATCCTTAAACCCTTTAAAGTGCCAATTTTGGGTCAAACATGATGTAATCTTAGGTTACATTGTGTTTAAGAATGGTATTTCCACTGATGAGAGAGAAAAGTGAAATTGATCTTGGAATTACTCCCACCAACAAACTACAAGGGTGTGCAACGATTTATGGGACACGTTGGGTATTATCGATGATTCATCATATTCTATGCTGAAATTGCCAAGCCATTGTATAAACTACTCATCGTCTTTGAATGGACTGAAGAATTCCAAGAAGCATATGATAAGTTGAAGAAAGCACTGGCTAGTGCACTAATTTTACGACCACCCAACTAGGATCTCGTATTCCATATACACATTTATGCATCGAATTTTGCCATAGGATGCGTATTGGCACAACCTAGGGAATTCAAATTGGATTGCCCAGTTTGCTTTACCAGTCGATAACTTAATGATGTAGAAATAAACTACACCACAACTAAGTGTTTATGCTATTAAGAAATATAGACATTACTTGTTGGCTATCAAATTTGTATTCTTTTTTGATCACCAGGCCTTATTATATCTAGTGAATAAGCCATGGACCATGGGGAGATTCACACGATGGTTACTTTTACTCCTGGAATTCGACTTTACGGTCACGGTGAGAAAAGGAACATAACATGCTTGGCAAACCATATGTCTGGAATTCCAAACGGAGAACCTACACAACTGGCATTGACGATGACCTCCTATATGCATGTCTGTTCAAAATTGATATGGTACCTGAGTGGAGTGAGGAAATATCAGAGTACCTAGCTTGTAGTTTTCCACAAGATTGGCCTTTGAACAAAGATAAGATACATTGGCTTATTAAGCTGGCCGCACAATATCAATTGATTGCGGGAGAACTATACAAGCTAGGCAAAGATGATATCCTCAGGAGGTGTGTGCGAGAAGATGAGTTCGTCACGATATTAGAAGAAGCACACTCGAGAATAGCTAGAGGACATTTTGCTGGAAAAGTTATGGCTCACAAAGTACTTTAAGCAGGCCTACGTTATTCGGGGATGCCATAGAATTTGTGAAAAGATGTGAGGAATGTCAATGATTTGCTATTCCACAATAGAAGGAGAGAATGCCACTCACCCCTATAATTGTGAGACAACCCTTTGAGAAATAGGGTATTGATTTTGTTGGACCCATTAGTTCAGGAGTGCATCCATCCCCAAGCTCGTTCTGTAATCGTGGCCACCACGGATTATTTCACCAAGTGGGCAGAGGCGAGAGCCTCTAAAAAAGCTGATGCTTGAACTATAGCCAAGTTCTTGTATGAATAGATTATTTCCAGATTTGTCTCACCACTAGAATTAGTCAGTGATTGACTGGGGTTCACATTTCATTAATGAGGTGATCGAACATTTACTCATGGGATTCCTTGTAATCCATCAAAAATCATCACCTTATTATCCATAAGCGAATGACCAAGGGCACTAACAAGATTTTATGTGCTATCTTATCCAAGACCTTAGAAGCTAGTTTCGTACAAATTGGGAACATAAGCTCACTGCATCACTATGGGCCTATCGTACATCATATAAGGTGGTGACAGGATACAATTCCTTTCATCTAGCTTATGGCATTGATGTAGTAATGCCTATGGAATTCTTAGTTCTGAGCCTGCGTATTGCGGTACAAGAAAGGCTTACAGAAAATGTGTTAGCCGAGAGGCTGATTGACTTAGAAAAACTCGATGAAACTTAGCTAATTGCTTCGCATGGACTTATGGTCAAAAAACTACAGAGAAAACATTGGTTTGACCATAACCTAAAACTTAAAGAACTGGAAATGGGGGACTTTGTCCTCATGTATGGTCTTGGAAGCGTCAATAAAAAGAAACTGAAATACAGAGGGTTTAGACCTTTTAAAGTGTCCAATCACCCCTCAAGGGTCAGTTTGAATTGAAACCATCGAAGGGGTAGAAATGGAGGGATATGTCAACGGACGTAAGTAAGCTCAAAAAATACTATGGACCTGTGACCCAGGAAATGCTTGAACAAGAGCATATTCTAAAACAAAAGAAAGAGCTAGTCAAGGAAAAAAACAGAGAAGATCAAGAGGAAGCCAAAGCAAAACAGAGAAGATCAAGAGGAAGCCAAAGCAAAACAGAGACTCTAAGGGAGAACGCTACATGTAAACATGGCTTCACTCACCTTGCTTGAAGAGGATGACATGGATATTGAGCCAACATGCCTCAGTGTAAATGTCTCTACAAAGGGTAGTCACACAAAGAGCATTGCATTGATTGATACGGGATCAAGTCATAACTTGGTTTTCTATGAAACATGGGTAGCTCTAAACAAACCCCACCTAGAAGCAACTAGTGCACAGGTTCACAGTGTGCATTTATCAATTACACAAACAATGGGATTTTTGAATGTTAACATCTCCATCAGAGATAATCCCTTGGTTGGAAAGGTATTTGTTATGCCTGTAGGAACCATGGAAAAGGAGATGATTCTTAGATTTGCACCAGCAACTGCCACATCCACATTCACCAATGGGAAAGACGGGCAATATAACTCAACTATGGCAATGACACCATCACCATCCCATTATGGAGTCCCTTGAATAAGGGAAAGCAGGTAGTTACATGCGACATGGAGTCACCAATGCAAGCAAAATAGAAGAATCAACAGATCAGGCATCCACCTCAACTTAGCATCACCATTCAAGAGGACCATAGAAAAGGCAGCAAATGTATCCAGCCAGACAATAGTGGATTCCCAAATCCCAGCTTCAAGCACAAGGATACTATGATAGTGACAAAACCTTATGGGTATTAGCAAAATGACACAAAGCTAAATGCAAGAGCTAAGGGGATCAAACCAGGGAGAGAAAGTCGCAACCCAAGCACGCTCGAACACCAATTGACATTCAAAAGAGGTGGGTAAGAAAAGACTTACTAACAGCACATGGCTACTATTAAGGAAATGCAGAAGTATGGGTACCAAATACCAACACAAGATCCAATGTGGCATTTACCTCCAAAGGAACAAAGGAGGGCCATAGGCACAAGCAAAATCAAGGCCCAAATAGATCAAGTGGCAAGGCAGCACCAAAATTGGTTTGGAAGAAGAAAATCGATCAACTAAGTAAACAAAGGAGCGCGACATCTCCAATGTCACTCACCAAAAAGATCAAGCTGAGCCAAGTTGTGAACCAAGGGAATGCAGATGTTCACCCACATGCACATGAAACAATATAGGTTCACCAAGGTTTAGTAGATGTACTCCTCCACTGGATGGAAGGAAAAATCAGAAGTTCTCACTCAAAACTACAATGGCTACAACCAACACATACCCACAAGCTCCCAAGTACAAACTTGGTTCCCAGGAGGGCAATAAAAGGAAGAAGGGTGACCAAGAGTACCTACATCCAAGAAATAACTCCAAATGGAAGGGGTATGCATTTCGTGTCGTGAAACATGTTCATACACGTGTTTCATGTGTACAATTCTACTCCTATAAATGCATATCGTGTGGCCTTGGGATGTTTGAGCATATAGGAGTCCATAAGGTATCAACATTTGCATGCATAAGGGAACACATCTATTTCACATTGTGAACCACTTTGGGCTGTTGCACCTCGTGAAACACTTCGGGCTATTTCATGTCATAAACCGCGTCATGACAATTCACCCTGTGAAATGGTCAAAAAGCTTATGTAAATCGTCTTCAAACACATGGCATGCCCAATAAAGATGGCCGTTGGTGCCGACAGCTAGAACATAAAAACGTGGTCTTTCCTCTTTCGTGCATTTTCGTTGTCATTCTTCGAAGGTCTTCTTCTCCACTCACTGCTCGTTTGCGGTCATCGTCTGCACTCGATCCTCCCAGCATTTTGCCACATTTGTTTCTCAGGTAGAAGTTCTATGCTTTACTCTATGATTGCCTCAATCATCATTGGTTATCATGAGTTTTTACTTAGAAATGCTTGTTTCTCAAAGAACATGATGCTTGCATCTGCTTCGGTTCTTTTCCCTTTTTATACTTTTATATTCCCATTTGCTTTATTCAAAACTTCCCCTCCCACTCACAAAAGGATGCAAGACTGAAACACGCGAAATAGTAGTCTACACTTTCACGGCAACAAAACCCCATCTGTACTTTCACGAAAAATAAACTGTTGTCCTGCATCCACGTACTAATGATAAATCACTCACGCAATATTGCAAATCACTAACACATGTCACAAACTGTTTCATGGAATAACTATTTCACGAAATAGCTGTTTCACGAATTTGATATTTCATGAAATAGCATTTGATATTTTATGGAATAGCTATTTCACGAATATGATATTTCACGGAATAGCTGTTTCACGAAATAGTTATTTCATGAATCTAATATTTCACGGAATAGCTATTTTACGAAATAGATGTTTCACAAACATGATATTTCATGGATTAATTGTTTCACGGATTAGCCAATTCACGAATTAACAGTTCACGTCATGACCTACACTTTGCTAGTTCATGGATTAACAGTTCACAGATTAGCCAATTCACGAATTAACAGTTCACGTCGTGACCTACACTCTGCTAGCTCACGAATTAACCAATTCATGAATTAACAGTTCACGTCGTGTCCTACACTCTGTTAGTTCACGGATTGGCCAATTCACGAATTAATAGTTCACGTCATGATCTACACTCTGCTAGTTCACGGATTAATAGTTCACGAATTAGCCAATTCATGAGTTGACAGTTCATGTCATGACCTACACTCAGCTAGCTCACGGATTAATAGTTCATGGATTAACTATTTCACAGTTCAACACCTTCACGTACTGACAATTCACGTCACTCTCTTGTTTCACAGCAAATACTAATTGTCATACTCCACGGTTACCTTGCTAATTCACCACATCACTCCATTATTGTTGTTGCTCACCATACTATCCCTCTTTCCCTCATACTTCATCGATTACAGTGCAAAAAAATGCAACACTAAGGCTGTGAGTTCCTACCAGTCAACAATTACTGATGCTCTATTGATAATGTTACAAATGACATCCTCGAAAAACTCCGACCCGGAGTTTGAAGGGAACACGGCTGTGATTCAAGCCAACGCTATAGGATCAACGGCCGCAAAAAAGAAGCGAGCAGCACAAGGCACCAAGCTGACATATCTTTGTCCTTATGCATAGGATTTAAAGGGGAAAATGCTCCAGGCAGACATCCAAACGGGAGCCAAACAGATCAGGGAAAGATCCTCTTCCAATACCACAGCCTCAAGTACCTCAAGATTCTCAAGGACACAGATGTGTAATATAAGCTGGAAAAGGTGGGGCTGGGCAAGATGGCAGAGGTACTACCCCGCACGTTCAACCAATCACTATGTGCGGAATTCCTCAAATCATACAATAAGAATACAAAAAGGGGAACAATATCAAAGCCGAATGGATCTATAGAACACGTACACATCACCGAGGGAATGATACGAGAGGCACTGCAATTGTCCCCCCCCATCTCGTCACATGTTCATCCCATAGATCAAATGCCAATGGAACATACGCTAAAGAAGATTTCATATAATTCAAATGGGACTAAATATGAAAACATCAGGGAAGAAGCAGATGAACGAGTCTACCGAGCCATGTTGATGATCCTGTAGGTAAAGCCGGTGGACAGGTACAGTAGAGTCCCTCTTCATAGAATCGCCAAGGTGCATGAGGAGAAAACACAGGATTGGGCATGGTTTATCCACAAGGACATGGAAAACTACCTCAAGTCTTACCAGTCAAAGGTGTGCAACCCCTACCTCCTCACTCACGAAGGTCCTTAGCCATGCCAGCAATATCCCAATACCCCAAAGCCCTTAGGAAGAATATTTATCGCATGCCCAATAGCGACAAGGGGTCATGGAGATTTCTGCAAACCTAATAGAATAACTCCAACAAGAACTAGATGTACTTAAGGATACAAAGGAGCTTGTACAAGAAATTGCCAAGGAAGGTACGAAGCCATGGAAACCCAAAATGATGAGAGGCAGCCTCCAACAAGTGGAAGTAGAAACCAAGCATCTGGAGGAAGAGGTGGCAAGAGATATTGCCTCGTATTATCAGAAGGCTCTAGAGGAATAGTAAGCACCAAAGATAACCACCACCCTTGACCCCAAATTGGGAATTGAAAGTATAAGCTTCATAGAAAAATTATCCTCGGAATCCGTGGTTCCAGAATCAGTACTCCTCCCAACACCACCTCCCAGCTCCGCTACCTTGGCTTTCAAGAACCTGGCACCTAATACTCTCAGATGTACCCAACTCAGGTGAAACAGATGTACCCCAAGAAGAGGAAGAACAACAATTGCCACAAGGGATTATAATAGAAGAGGATAAAGAAGCCTCATCACAACATCTAGAAGCTGCTCGGGAAGAACAAGAACGAGAGGCTGACAAGCGCAAAAGGATCGAAGAAGGTCCCAGCCCAAGTAAGAGAAGGAGACTAGACTCCGAAAACATCCAAGGCATAAGATCCTTCTTAGACTATATGGCAAAAAATGTATGATGATAATGGAACGAAAAGACCTTAAGCCTAATGTTATTCAATAGCCCTATCTATCTTGAGAATGTTCCATCTGCCATCTTGACGATTAGTTCCACTCTTTCTAACTCCGATTTTTCCCATTTTTCCAAACATCATTTGGTGATAATGATCACACCCGCACCTCCATCAGGATAGCAAGTGCTTGGTACCCGTTGTGGTGGATTGGAACTATGGCATTCGTGTCATCACTCTCATAATACCGTCCCAATTGGTTGACATGTATTTTGATGAATTTGGTGCTTCCCCTTCCTCAGGCACTAGGTTTTTCTCTGCTAGAGGTGACTGGCTCTCATTTGTAGTGGACATTGGGTTCATTCTTCCTTCTACCTAGTCCTTGAGATCTACCCACAATGTCGGCGTGTTGCGTGTAGCAATGGTCCTAGCAGCATTTTGATAGTTGTAGACAGTATTGAGAGACTGCCTATGTCTCTAAGTTCTCTGGAAAGTGAGGACTCCTTCCGTGTGTTTGTCTCATATTCAATCCTAGAGAATGAATGGATTGACAAATCTTGATCTGCCTCCTCAAACATTCTTGCCATCAGGTCACTATGAGTTCCTTCCTCGGACCCTTCTGGAATTGGAGTAGGCACATCCAACTTCCTTTCTTTTAACAACTCATTTCGTGGGTACATTCTATCCCTAGACTTGTTAGCCCTCAATTTGGCTTCATGGTTGCATTGACACTCTCACAACAAGGGCCTTAGCTTCCTCAAGATTCCTTATTTCCTCTTTAACATTTGGATATTCTCCAACACCCTTGGGGGTTGCACCTCCTATGCTTTGGAGTGGCTAAGTCTATAAGCAGGCTTGGAACCTGGTAGGACAATGGGCTGATCTATTGCCCTAGATGGTGGGACACCATCCGAAAAATCATCGAGAAAAACATCCCAATACTCTCGAAACAATAAAGGATTTAAAGTATCTACATAATTACCATTATTTAATGTTTCATTTTGAGCCTTAGAATTTCTCAAGTTTTGCTCACATGCAGACCGAAATGGGTTCATAAAACAGATGTCTCGTCTAAGGCCATTTAAATTTGATGTTTTATCTACAAAAACATTATTCACTTTTGTTTCATCTACTATAGAAACAAAATTATGCAAAAGGTTACAAATGTATATTTGCTGAATCTCATTGAGCTTGTAAGTAGGCAATGACATAACTCCATGGACGATATCAGAGGTGTAGTTAGCGCATCATGCTCACCATGTAAAGTAATGAGAAAGTAATGCATCTACCCTCATGCATGAACTCTAGGCTGTTATCCTGGCAACTAGGATGCAAGGTAGGGCCCAGGTTATACAACCACTCCCTACCTAGATAGACATCTACCCTAGCTAAATGCATAACTTGGAAATTAAGCGTAATCTCGTAGCCCTGCATAGCAAGTGGCATTTCTAAAACCACTATGTCCCAAATGGTTTTGTTATAACCATTAGCAAGCAAAATTGTGTACTTGTGGTGGTCAATCTTGGTCTCGAGAAGCTGTCAACAAGCACGAGACATGGTCTAAGTCCGGACTTACCAACCCAAATAGTCCTAGCTTCTGGCCCTAGGAATGCTAACATAGTGAGGATTAGTGGAATGACTCCTAGGGTTAGGAGGGACAAGGAAAATGCTGCCAAGATGGGTCAAATCTTCTTCCCCACATTGGAGGAAGTGGACATTGACATGAAACTAGAATCTATGGAGGACTGTCGCCCTATGGAAGTCCCAACCTCCTACTGAGAAGAA
The DNA here is from genome assembly GCF_041138505.1 of Cibotium barometz. Lineage (NCBI taxonomy): Eukaryota > Viridiplantae > Streptophyta > Polypodiopsida > Cyatheales > Cibotiaceae > Cibotium > Cibotium barometz. The sequence continues at coordinate 9,327,203 of NC_141065.1, read as the reverse complement.
GTAAATTGTACTCTTCTCTATATGGGCATAGAAGATGCAACACTAGCAATAGGAGTGGTTAGACGTGAGTCTAAACGATGGTAGAAACTCCTAAGGATGGTCAAAGTTTCATTTTGATTTTGTTCTAAGGCTTGGGTCTTGGCAAAAATCTACAAAATGGACTTGCCTGAGATCTCCTAATTTGAGACGTCAATCTCAAATCAAGCATCGGGATCTGTGTCATCAAACCCGTCCTCGTTAAAGAGGTTGTCATCTATGCTCGGGCCGAGTAGTGTATTACTAGTCTCTATGGACTGGTCGACTATCATTGGGGTGTGTTTAGTCTCTACTTACGGACGCAACCATGGAGTCGTCTACGGACAAGGATGGGGTCAGGGACGTGCCTCCTATACCACTCAACTTCTGCATGCCAAGCCGTGAGGTGGACAAAGGCAAAACGGACTACATCTAGCATGCAAGGATAGCTTGTCACATGCTGGTAAGCTCGACCTATGCAAGGCTGAAAATAGGCGACAATACTCGAGAAATACCCCTCGAACACCTTGAGATAGGTATGCTACCCTCACTCGAAGCCATTTTTTTAATAAATAAAATTGCCAAAAACTATGCAAAGTTTATATTCAACGATAAATGTACACTTTATGGAGTGGACAAATAGAACCAACAACTCGATATGTCCTGGAGTGTGCCAACGAATGGAAGCTTGAAGCAGATGGCACCCTGTCGAAGCCGAAACTTGAAGTGGATGGCACTCAGAAACTTGAAGCGGATGGCACTCCAAACTTCGGAGTGGAAACACCTTAAGCTCGCTCATATCCAGATGCTGCCTCACACACAATTGATTCCTAGATTGTGGCTTGATTGAGAGGTGAGTTTTACCGTTTCTTGTACAAGTAGATGTGGTTGATTGTGAGATGGTTTTTTTGAATAGGAGCCCCTAGGACTAATGAAGTCGCATCCCCAGAGACTCCAAACTTTAGGCTTTAAACTCCGAAGAAGAAGCCCGCAGCCCCCGCCTGCTGCCACAGGCTGCACGTTGCGAAGAAGAAGCCTGCAACTCTCCACTGCCTTAAGCCCTTAGTTACAGGGCCCAAGCTGCAAAGAAGAAGCTTGTCTACTACCCTAAGGCTTGCATCACTACTGTGATAAAGGAGCCCCCAGCAGGTGTTTCTCTCTTGGGCGTAGCGTTGGCTGCGTGTGGCTACTGTTGGTGCTACCGTTGGCGTCATCCTGCTGTTGGCCTGTGGTCGGTGTGCGAGCCTGCAGCCGCCCCGGGCTGCTGTGGCTTGTAGTCGCTTCTACGGTGGTCTGTCGCCACCACTGTGTTCTGTGGTACTACTGTACTGTCCGTGCACTGTTCTCTCTGTGCAGGCTGTTGCTACTATCACCACGGGTTACATAGGCTATCGCCTGTGTGCTTGGGCTCTCCTTGCTCTTCATTCCCTCCTCCTGGACTGTGGGCTGGTCCCTTCAGGTTTTTTGATGCTCCGCTTGGGCTCTGAGAGATGACTCTCTCCCCAAAACTTTTCCAAGCCTTCAGAGCTCGGAATCGTCAAAAATCTGCAGAGTAAAGTGTGGATTCCAAAAAATTAAAGATGTGAGGTGTAGCCAATGACCCAATTACTTGTTGACGCTCTTAGCAAGTGCCATCTCTACCACAACTTATCGCTCTTGTTAAATCCTTCCACACACACAAGACCCTTATCTCTTCTTGAGATAGTAGGGCACGCGTGGAGAGAGCAAGAACAACACTGCCCATAGGAAGCCACCTTAGCCACCAAGATGAGGGAGGAGAGGAGGCTCTTGTTCACCACCCAACTTTAGAGGAGTGTGGATAAGAATTCACACTGTTGGGCTTATGTAGTGGTCTATTTGCATACACTTGCCCGACCGTGGTCCTTTGACTTGGGCCCTCACCTCTAAATCCTGGACACCCTCGTGGATTGCACTCAAGCGATTGGGCTCCATGTCCAATCGAGCCCGGGTTATAAGCTACATGACAATTTAAGTCATATATATATACATAACAACTTAAAGGATTTGTTACTATGAAACTTAAAGGATTTGTTTATATATATATATATATATATATATATCTACTGACTAAGCTTAAATAACTTAAAGGATTTGTTACCATGAAACTTAAAACTTTCTTTTTAATTTCTTTAATCATTTTAAACTATTTCAACCTAAAATTATTTAGGCTCATTGTTTAAACATTGCATCTATATAAAAATATACTAAAATACTAAAGTTTGAGCGTAAGGTATATAAGATTTAGATAAAACCTTGCACAAGGCTTATATACAAAACATGGGTAAGTATTACTTGTGAACCTAGGGATAGTTTGGATTCTTTACCAAGAATATTAAGGCATGACCATCAAGCTTCTATGTTTCTGGCTGACACTTATTCAATTGAGTTAAGTTTAATTAGTTTCCAACTTTACTAATGAATGGATTTCGGCCAATCTAAAGACCTTCTAGATAGTATCTTGATCATTGACCATGTCCATAGTTAGTGTTAATCCTAACATACAACCTTGCATACAAGAGAGGGGAAGAAGAAGAAGAAGAGAACAACCATGCAAGGGTCGGGTCGAAGACGTGCACTTAGTCAACCCTAATGAGAGTTCACTTCCCTATCTAAGGCCACTAGGAGCTTACTCCTAGGAGAGCACTTGAAGGAGGGAGCTATGGAAAGCTCATCCTTCACTCCATGCCACATGCATGCAAGAGGGACCTTGGTAGAGAGAAAAAGAGAGGGGAGCAGAGAGGAGAAGCTAGATCATCACCATCCTTACAAGCATACACAACAACAATCAAACATGCAAGCAATAACAAAGCAAGCATGCATCCACAAGCGAGAGAGAGAGAGAGAGAGAGAGAGAGAGAGAGAGAGGAAAAACTCAAATGAGACTAATGGGATTGTCCCTTTTCATATTTCATGAAATGTCTTATATACAAGAGCTCTTAGTTTACAATGGTTGGTTGCCCATTTATAATTGGGGGCCCAAAACTAGTCTTCCTAGCTCTATGTACAACTCTTTTCTATGACCGGCATTACACAAGCTATAAGCTCAGTCATCCCATGTCTCTTTTATCATTAAGTGCTTTACGTGGTTACAACAAGAAAAGTTACAATGAGCGTAGCCACGCTTGAAAAATAATGTTAACCGGAGTGGTTAACATACCCTCCTCCCTAATTCAGGTCCGCCGTCCTCGGAGATATCTGGCCAGATCTAGCGGTAGTAAATCGAATAAGTTCTGATAAAATCGCAGTGCAAGGTAGGAGTTCAGGAGGCTCGATATGGAAGACTCAATAGCTAGTCCAAAAGGTAGTCTCCATCATGTCTTCAAAAGTTTGGAGGCACCAGGCGGGCATCCACATGATGCGCTCGTAGTAGCCAAAAATTTACTTGAGTGTTGGCCCTTTGTTGATGTCGAAGGCTAATCCCTGCATGCCTTCATGGTAGTGGTTCCAATCAAGGAAAGCCTCCAGTAGCATGATGATTAAGTTGAAGAACCTGATTGTTTCAATCATGGCTGGGTTTGGGACTTGATCATATCTCCCAGATGAAGGGCTCCAGTAAAAATGGGCACTTCCAGGCCGACTTCTCGCCCATGAGATCAAACATTATGGGGCAAGCAGTGTGGCGGGTGACCGATGGTAGTCTCCTCGTTGTCGGGGGGGGGGGGGGGGGGTGCTCTTACCTCCAATTTGCGCTGCTTAGTCGATGTACGGACGCAGGACATGGATGTCCATGCGATCCGTGATGTGTGTGATTGGCACTACCTACAGTGTCTGAGTAGGATTGTATTGCCTGCTCGAACTTTGTTCTGTCGAGGGGGTCTTCCCAGTTGAGTGGGTTGAGCAGAAGGTCGACTTCTTCACGCTCGAGTGGTGGCGGTGGGGTGGAATTTCTCCTTCTTCCAAGGGTAGGGAGAGGGGATATTGGTTGGCGGCGGTGAAGAGGTTGGAGGAGTTGGTGACGAGGGTTCCGTGTGGCGAGGCTGGCATGCAGCATGGGGGAGGTTGGCATGCAGCATGAAGATAAATTTTTTAGGCGATGTGCATGCCTAAATTCAATGTCAAGGATAGAGGGGATGGTGGGGTTGGTGAGGGAGGTGGGGTGAGGTGGGAAAACAGAGTGGTGTAGATGATTGTGAGGGGAAGAGGGGGAGGGTTGAGGTACCAGGTGGGGGTGGGGTGGCTGTGTGCTAGTACTTGGGTGAGAGGGGCTGGGAGGTGGAGTTTGATGGGGGTGGCTGAGGGGGTTGGGCTCCTTGGGCATTGTCTCCTCCGTCGTGGCCGTCGTGGTCATTGCCATTGTCTTCATCATCAGAGTATTTGGGGCCATGCGATCTAAAAAAGGCCTTTGTCTCTACAGCTTCCTCAGGTGTAACTTCATCGAGAACGCCACATGTGAGTCATCAAATTGCATGATGCTTGTGGCTTCATTCACCTCATTCACCTCCATCTGGATATGGCATCTTCTGTAAAGGACCAGTCGGCCAGTTGCGGAGTATGGGGGGAGGTTGTCTCTGAGGAGGGAGCGGAAGGCAGCATTCACTATCTGCCCTTACAGTGGAGATATTAAAGGGCTTCTACTGTCCTTTGAGAGGAGTAAGAGTACGGACACAAGCCGTCCGGGACCGAGATATCGATGGGATCAGCTGTGCGGAGGAGGTGGCACTAGCTGATGAGGATGGCTCGGAGAGAGTGGATAGGGAGGTCAAAGAAGATATGGGGGTGGGTGAAGGAAATGAGCCCCTGGAAGAAGAATTGGGGCAGGAGGGAGATGCTATGGAGGGGGATTTTGGTGAGAATGTAACTGTATGTGGTGCTGGAGAGGGACTCATCCAGGAAAATGTCATGCTGCAGGCAGGTTGAGGCGGACACTCCTATAGTGGAGGTCGAGGAGCTGGAAGGGGTTTTGGGTGGGAATGCAAGGAGAGGTAGCTCTGTCTGAGTGTCCATTAGGGCATCCACCTTCTTGTCTGTGGCACTGGAGGAGGGGGCAGTTGGTGTCGGTGGGGGCTGCGCTACTCTTGCCTCTGTGGCTTCCAGTTGGGCCTCCTTCTCACAAAGTGTCTCCTCCTCTAAGATTTCTCGATAGCGCTGGAAGTTTAGCTGTGTCTTGCTGAGGGTGTCTTCCGCGCTATAACCCTGCTGGGAATCTTTGGTGACGGCTTGGGCTAAAGAGAGATCACTGTGAGCTCTTTTTTTTGGCTTCCTGTGTTGTTTGGAGTTGGTGCTCAAGCTCTGAGATTGTGGAGATGGCATGTACCAACTACTACTACTACTGCTCCTTCTCATTGATCATTGTCTGGACTAGAGGTTGTTGAGGTTAGAGGTGTACAAATCCTCGGTAGTCTGCCTCTCCTGAGCCTTCATGAGCAACATTTGTCTTTTTTTTACATGGTTGCAACCTCTTAGTGGTGGCGGGGTAAATGCAATCGGTCATCTGGGTGATGAGCTCGCGGGCCATGTGAGAGAAGCCCAGGGTGAAGTTTGGGACTTCCCCATGTGGAGCATGGACACTTTTTGCGTAGGCTTCACTGGATCTGAAGCTGTCGCTCTTGCCTAAGTGTTGAAATGGGAGGAGTGAGGAGAGGAGGGGCTCACTTTTGAGTAGTGAGGGGGGAAATCTGGTGATCCTGCCCCAATGACGAGGTTTCATAAAGATTTTGCTCAAAGAAAGCCTGTTTCTGTGCCTCCTCCTCAGCTACCTTCCGTTTTGCTCCTTCAGCATCCTGCTCTTTAGGGGATAGGGCCTTGGCGCTATGGGGGAATGGGCTCTTTGCCTTTTGGTTCGGGGTGATGGTGCTTTACTAGTGGTGGTTGTGGAGATGTTGGGGGTGGAGGCATAGATATGGGGATTGTGTTCGGTCCGCTGAGTTGGACGGCCCTAGGAAGCTTCTCCCACCTTGCAGACTGTGGTAGAGGACTTTGGTTAGGAGTGTTGTGGTTGCGAGCTTTCTTGGGGGTTGGAGCACACATAATGTAGCTCTTTGTGTAGATCTTTTGCCCAATTCATTGGCGTCCCTTGGTGTACTCTAGCTAATGTGGACAGCTGGGGCGGCTAAACATGTCAGTCCATCTGGTGGTCAAAAGAAAGGAAAGTGCATGTGCTGTCGACATTGCTCTTCCTCAGTGATGTTACCCCATTCCATGCCGTCTTTTGTTGTGGTGCCCCTATAAGTGCCTTTGGTCAACCTCGAGGCATTAGTGAGCCTCACATAAGGTTGGTCAAGTTGGGGGAGCTGGAGGGCCTCTCTGATAAGGTCTACGCTGAGGTATATTATTTGCCTCTATTCCTCATTGTCCAGCACCTCTCCTATTTTTTGGTTGGCATTAAAAGTTTCTATAAAATATAAGCAATTGTAAAGATCCATTCCCCATGGCTCCATGGTAGGTAGGCATCCGAGCCCTAGTTGCTCTAGGTGGGTTACAATTGAAAGTTTAGCTGTAATGGCCTTGTAGCATGGCCTAATGAAATACAAGAGTTTGTGTTCCACGTTATGGTTGTTCTTCATGAGTGATGCACTGTATGGCCGTTGACCTGCTTCATCAGAGGCTCCCCCAAGTGTGAAAGCTGAGTTGGGTGGTGGTGGCCATATTCCTCAAAGCGTCCCCCTGCTGGGCGCTTCTTCCTGAGGGTGGGGTGGTGGAGTACCTCCGTGGAGAAATCTGAGGTGTCGGCCATGGGTGAGGGAGGATGGAAGAAAGGTAAATCTTGATAAAAAAATTTGCAAGAGTTATATTAGGCGAAAAGCTAAAAGTGAGGAAACGAGGGAGTGGGGCCCACACATATAGTTTTCCAAAAGGACACAATCGTGGCAACCTAAATAGTATGGGCATGGCATTCCCAAGAAACAACCATGGCAACTTGAATAGAACAGGCGTACCGGATGGGTCTTCGTTTGGTACGGGCGTGGCAATTGGAGTTGATGATGGAACAGCTATGGCACTTTATGTGGGGATTGGTACTGCCGTGGCACCTGGTGCAAAAGTTGGAATGGCCATGGCACTTGGAGTTTTGAATGGTACGGCCAAACTTGAAGTGCAAAATGGTCTGGCCGTGGCAAATTTAGTAACAACCGTGGCACTTGGATAATTTTTTTAATGGGCACCCCGAGTCAGGTTTTGTACCCTTGGGCTATGCTGCCAGCACCCCATTGCATGTTTTATACTGACTACCTACCTAATTCACCAAAGTGAGGAGTCGGTTCCAATTAGGTGGCGAGGTTGGGACATGTAATTCCTTGGGGGGTTCAGAAGCTGGTGATGACGAGGGAGTACTTGAAATTGGAGAGGTTGATGGTTGCTTGGGAGTACTCCGAGGTAGCCTAATCATAACAGGTGGAGGAGTTGCCAACATCGAGGGTATATCATTGGTAAGGGCTGTCGGCTATTGATGGGGGTCATAGTGTCATTGTGAAGCTTTTGCTTCCCTTTCTCTTGGTTAGTCTTTGTGGAAGAGGCCACTGGGTTTTCATTCAAGGGTGGGTGATTGTAGAGTGACATGAGTTGGGAGTTGGGAGTTGGTGTCATGGTGATTTGGGGACCCAAATGTGGTGATTGCCCTCGTAGAAATGTTGGGCTTGCAGTAGAGGTTTTGGGATCCACCTGAAGGTTGTTGTTGGGTAAGGTGGATGGTGTGGTTTGCAATGGATAGTTGGGCCTTGGAGAGCATTTGGGCTGGTGTTTGCCATGTACCCAATGGGCTTGCGGTTGTCAAATTGGTTGCCTACAAGGGGGACGAGGAGCTCAGGGTGCCGGTATATGAGGATAAGTGTTGGATCTTCAGGGGATCCACAAAGTAGAAGTGCCCTCATAATAGCCTTGCATGGTTAGGAGCCTTTTAGATACCCAATGTTGTGAGAAGGCGAGACCTGTGTGTGTTTTTTAGTGATGTTAGAAGTGTTAGTGGGGTTATTTTTTTTGTGGTGGGTTAGCAGCTTGTGTGGTTTTTGAGATGTGGAAGTGGTTGGGCTATTGTCGAGTGGGGTGGTGGAGAGAAAGTGAGAGGCAATGGTTGGTGAGTAGCCTCTTTTTGAGTGGGATGGATTTGTGGGGATTTGAGGGTGGAATGATGGTGGTGAGTGGAGGAGTGACTTCTTGGCATGGAGAAGCAGTGGGTATGGGCTCTTTATTCGTCATCATGAGGACAGTAACTTGTACAGTTGGCCAGAGGCCTTGTTGGCCAGAGGCTGACCAACTGTAGGGTAGTCGTCCTTGCATCCCAATCGATGTTGCACCTGTTGTGTCCCATCCAACCCCTTCCGAGAAGTATTTCTTTCCACATTGTTCCTACATGCATCACATAGAACTTCCCTTCCAATGGATTATTTCCAATGTGGAACAAAATGTGACTGTGCTTAAGTAGTGAACTTCCTGAGAGGCCACTGTTGTGACTGTGGGGGGGGGGGTGGCAAGAGTATCTTTTAGTGAAGGTTCCCCAAGGGAACGCCATGTTTTGTGAGGAGACATCAAATTATAATTAGCCCATGTGTCTACAAGAGCTAATTTTTGGGCAAAGCTCGTCGGGGTGGTCATTCCTTTTTTTACTAACCACAACCGAGCAGGCTTGACCTCACATTCTTCCTCTTCGTCGAGGTTTACCACTTGGGCCATATTTCTGTTTAAGTTTGGCTTGCCTTGCTTTAGCCTCTTATTGGGCAGCTTGTTTTATATCTTCATGGTCCATTTTTCTTTGTTTCTTATCATGAATGGCCTTTAGGGTGGCTTCTCAGTGAGTGGGCCATAGTAGCGTTTTAATTTGCTACCATTGAAATATCCCACCATTTCGATGCCATCAAGTGTCTCTATGCACAGAACACCTGTTGGAGTTATCTTAGTGACTAAGAAGGGTCCTAAGCCTCTAAGCTTGAGTTTCTTTTTATGAGTTTTCGTGCTGAATAGGAGAACCATGTGGCCCTCTCATTTTCCTGTCTTTTAACTGGTCGTTGAACCATTGTTTACGCAGCTTCTCAACAATCATGCTATATACCACAAGAAGGCATGTTTTGTCAAGCTTTTCAAGCTCGAAAAGGCGACAGCCTAAGACATTCCCCATGAGTTTCTCTTGTACAGCAATGCGCAAGCTAGGAACCAAGAAAGGCATAACCGCTACACTTGTACCATAGGTTAAACTAAAGGGGGTGGCATTGGTAGCTGCCTTGCAGGAAGTTCTATAGGCCGAGAGTGTTGTCGGCAACTTTTGTTCCCTATCATTGCGGCGGCTGGACTCCATAGTTTTGGTTAGAGTGGCATATAAAACCATGTTAGTGCTTTCATCTTGGCCATTAGCTTGTGGGTAATATGAGGAGGACTTTCTATAAGTGAGAAGGAGAGGAATTGGATTACCTCATTAATGAAATGCATTCCATTGTCACTCATAAGCGCAAGGGGGAAATTGAAGCATGTGATGATTGACTCATATAAGAATTTTGTAATCGATCGTGCATCAACTTTACGGGTTGACCCATTTGGTGCAATAGTCCAAAGTAGCGATTATATATCTGGCTTTGAGTGTATCTAGCTGCGGGACTGATGGGCCCAATGAAATCAATGCCCCACTTTTCAAATGGTTGCAAAAGGACACAATTGAAGCATGTGATGATTGACTCATATAAGAATTTTGTAATCGATCGTGCATCAACTTTACGGGTTGACCCATTTGGTGCAATAGTCCAAAGTAGCGATTATATATCTGGCTTTGAGTGTATCTAGCTGCGGGACTGATGGGCCCAATGAAATCAATGCCCCACTTTTCAAATGGTTGCAAAAGGACACAATTGGGTTTAGGGGCATGCTATCCTTAAAGTCGGGGATTGCCACACGTTGGCATTCATCGCACTGCTTAACATATTCTGCTGCATGCACCATTAAGGTGGGCCACCATAACCCAGTTGTGAGGACTTTACGTGTAGTGATATCTGCTACAAAGTGCCCCCCAGCATAAGCAGAGAGTGAGCCTATTCTAGAAGGAAGACATATTCGTCTTCTTAGACACAACATCTGAGGATCTTGTCTTTCCCCTGCTTGTAGAGTGGGCCTGCAATGAGTTGGTAGGGGGCTTGCAATGAGTTGGTAGGGGGCTTGGGGTTCACTGGTAAGCCATTAGCTAGAAAGTCTGCGACCTCCTTGACCCACTCAGAAATTAAGCATAATTAGAATATGGTGGCATCTCGTAAATCAACCACTCCCACTAGTGGCTCGCCATTAGGGATTCTTGACATGTGGTCTGCCAAGACATGCTGGGAGCCTTTCCTCACTGTAATAGTGAAGTCAAACTCAAGCAAGATTAGCAGCCACCTAGTGATCCTTCCTATTTTATAGGGCTTGTTTACCAGGTATAGAAGAGCTTGATGGTCTACAAAGAAGATGAATTTGGTCGCCTGAAGGTAATGGCAAAACTTCTTAATAGTGTAGACCATGGCCAACCCTTCTCTTTTGGTTGTGGTATAGTTTCTCTTGGCCTCATTTAGTTGGTGGCTGGCAAAGCTGATGGGAAAATTCATCTTGTGTTCACCTGATTGGGCCACCACACATCCAACAACAAAAGCATATGCGTTGATGTGGACATGAAAGATAATGTCCCAATTGGGGAACTTGAGAATAGGAGCACTAGCCAAGGATTTCTTGAGGGTGGTATAAGCTTGTTGGCATTCCTATGTATTAAAAAAGGATCAAGAGTCTGTAAAGAGGTCGAGCTATATCAGCATAAATAAAAATGAATCGCCGATAGTAGCCAACATGTCCCATGAAACGCTAGACTTCTTTAAAATTGGTAGGTGGGGTCACCTCAAGGATGAGCCGCACCTTGCTATCATCCATGGAGATTTCCTATTTGGAGATAATGTGTCCCAGGATTACTCTATGCCTAACCCAAAATTGACATTTGAGTGGGTTCAATTAAATGCGATACAGCCTGCATAGTTCTAACGCCTTATGTAAATAGTCAAGGTGTACCTTCCACGAGGAGTTGACACAAAGGTTATCCATAAAAACCTCAAGGAATTTTCAAAGATATTCCTTATAGGCTGTGCACATTAGTCATTGTTGTTGGAAGGTGCCGAGGGCATTAGTCAGCCCGAAGGGCATGACACGGTATGCGTAAGTGCCCCATTCTGTGGCCAAGGCTGTTTTATGCTAATCCTTATGGTCGATCAACACTTGATTGTAACCAAAGAATCCATCAAGGAAGATATTCAGTGAAGGGTAAGGGATAATGATCCCTTATGGTGGTAGCATTGACCTTTTTGAGATCCACGTGCACTCTTACCTTCCCATTCTTTTTGGAAACTATCACGATGGGTGATACCCATTCTATATGTTCTATTTCGCAGATGAACCTGGTGTCAATAAGTCTATTGATTTCTTCCTAGACCATCTTGGAATATTTTGGGTTCATAGGATAAGCCCTTTGTTTGATCGGCTTTGCTTCATCGACCATCAGAATGGTGTGCTTAACTATTTTGGGAGGTACACCTTTCATATCCGTGTACTTCCAAGCGAAGCAATCCTAGAATTTTGTGAGTAGAGAAATGAGCTCACTCTCTTCCTCTATAGAGAAATCGTTTCCAATGTATATTGGCCTCGGGTCTTCGCTCGGGCATGCCAGGTTAATTTCTTTTACCTTGGCTGGACCATCATATGAGGTCCTTAGTGGTCCATTGTGGGACCTTTGGGCCGAGTCATATTGCATGAATCTGTCGGCCATCTAAAAGGTCCTGAAGTGTTTGGGCACCTGTCTGGTATCTTCTGCCCTAGTTCTTTCTTCTTCTACTAGCCTTTTGGCTTCCTTTTCCGTGCCAGCGTGGTAACATTTTATTGTGTGCTCTACACGCAGAGCGGCAGGCTTTTCCGGTTTGAGTTTGGGATCAACAAGCTCCATTGGCTTTGGAGTGGTCATGTGGACCAGAAGGGATCTATTTGTGAACTCCTTTTGCCATATTTGGTCGTCGAAGTGGTCATTTGCTTCAACTGCCCCAACATATTTTAGCCAGTGGGTGTCTGAATTGTCAAAAGACATAGCGTTCTAGCCCAAGGAATCTGTCAGGCTTGTGAGTTTTGTGTGAGCATGTTTCCCTTGATGGTTCTACTTTAATGGCCTGTTAAAGTTCCTAAGTGGCAACATTAGGCAGGTATGCAGTGCTAAGCATGTATAGCGATGTGATCTCCTGCTCGTGTGCCATAGCAAACCTTGTTCCCGTGCATCTAGGAAGTATGTCGAGGGTGGCGAGGATATACATCCAATTCTCTAGAGTCTTCTGGCTCCGAAAGAGGTGCACATTTCTCAGTATCCTTTTCATCAAGTAGTGTCTTGTGGCACGTTTAACATAGATGGACTGCAGTGGATCTAGTTGTTGTTATTGAGTCCTCTGCGCGAAGGGTCTGTCACTCATGGGATGTACCTTCCACGTGCGTAGGTTGATCTTTACTGTTTGATCTTTCCTTCAAATGTAGATATGGTCGGTATCCGAATTGTGGATCATTTTGGATTCCCTCATGAATGGCCGTCCAAGGATGTAGTCATATGAAACGGGTTGGCATCCAAAGTTCATCACCACAAAGGTGTGGTGGTAGGTAGTTCCAAGGATCTTTATTTTCAAATCCTTCAACAGACCAATGGGTCTAGTTGTGGCTCCGTCAGAGTGAGATTGACTAGTAATGTTGTATCATCCATGGCAGGTGCTCCCCATTTTTCCCAGCATTGTTTGGCAACAATGCTCACTCTTGCTTTCCTGTCCAAGATTGCTATGACCTGGAGGCCATCGAAGGTTATCGACAATGCGGCATTGAGTTCATCGCCTTCAAAATATTGTCTGAGCTTATTTACTCAAAATGTGGGAGTGCCAGTGATCTCATGGGGTTCAACAAGCTCATCTTCCTTTGACTCATTAGAGCTGTCTAGCTCTATGGATTCTGCATGCCTACCCTGAGGAGTCCCTCCATCCAATATTTCAGATCTTTCCATAAGCTTAGGCTACCTTGAAGCAAGGTGCCAATGGGGATCTAGATGTGAGAAGAGAGGAAGGAAGAGAGACCAGCAATGTCTCTAGGAGCGGAGGCTGTTCCATGAGGAAGGTCGCTTTGGATTAATTTTAAGCTCTTATGTGTATATGACATGTGGATGGGGATTTCTGTGTCCGTTCTTTTCAGATGGTCATCCCCCAGATTTCTAAGATATTCGGCTACCTATGGTCTAGTTTCCCTGGTGGGGGTAGTTGCTGCAGTGGGTGTTGCTGCTTGTGTTGGCCGATGTGGGGGTGACTGCCTGGTATAGGATCTCTCTAGAGCTTCTTCAGTAGGTCTCATGTTGGTGGAGACCAAAGGGCATGGCTTAAGGTAAGTAGTAGGAGGCTTGTCTTCTATTTGTTCTTAGCAATCCTGGACAAAATAGTTCTATTCGAGAATAATGGAATTTTATAAAAATAACTCTTTTTCCAAATAATCCATTTGTGAATATGCATACATCATTTTATTGATTTATCTTAAAATATTCTTTTCTTCATTTTGATCCTCAATATTAGTATACCATAATTTTCTACATGAAATTATGGCTAAATGTTTTTCACTTCTCAACCCCTCTCAAGCTTGAGAAGTATTCAATTGAATGATTCTTCAATGCAAATGAAGCTCTCTAATGAATTTTAGTGATAAATCACATAAAGTTTACATTTATGCTTAAATTAAAATGTTTTTTTAAAGCATATCTCTCTCTCCCCCAAAGAATGGTCATTCCTATGACCTATTCTATATTCAAATGATGCTTCTCATGGAGCAATTCTTAATTCTAAAAGTAAACTCTATGCTTGTCAAATTAGAGACCAAAGAAGTGCTTTTTAATGCTTTTATGCTACTTAAATTATGAAAAACTTAATGCTTTTATGCTACTTAAATTATGAAAAACTTAAGAATCAAGTCCATAATTGAATATTGATCCAAATGATAGTTATTCTATCATATTATATTACTAAACTTTATGCTTTTCAAAATTATTAAAAAATATTAGTAATAACGGAGCTATGGCAAAATTTTTAAAAAATTAACACATTAATCATTTTCATGCATAATATGAAAAGAGGACTTCCTACCATATTCTAGGATTAGTCATCCTAGGTTAATTGAATAATTCTCATCATAACCATCGAAAATTTATTTTTAATATTTATGCATAAATAGTTAATTAGAAAAAAGAGAAATTTCTAGTAATTCATTTTTATGATAAAAGGAAAATTTCCATGACAATGAAAATCCATGTATTCCAATGAAGAAAGAGAAAAATTGGGAATACTAAAATAATGTATATTTTAAAGAAGAATTTTAGTTAAATTTCTTGTTATGCATAAATAAATTTAAAGAAGAATTTTAGTTAAATTTCTTGTTATACATAAATAAATTTAAATGATGAAAGAGAAATTCTTACCTTATTTGGAATTCAATCATTTAAATGAGAAAAGTGAAATTTCTAGCGTAATGGAATTAATGGATATTTTTATGTAATTTTTAAGAGAAATTTTAGTTAAAATTATTTTATGCATGTATAAATTTAAATGATTAAAGAAAAGTTCCCATCATATTTGGAATTCAATCATTTAAATGAAAAAAGAATAATTCTTGGTATATTTGGAATATTGAATATTTTTATTAAAGAAAAGAGAAATTTTAGATAAATTTATTTGATGATAAAAGAGGAATTCCCATGACATTTAGATTTCAAGCAATTAAATGTTTTAAAAAGAGGAATTTCCATGATAATTGAGATCCAAGAAATTAAATGGGAAAAAGAAGAATTTTTAGTATAATTCAATTTATGAATATTTATCAAAAGTGAAAATATGGATAGAATTGATTTTTGTAAATCCCCTAAATTATTTTATTCAAAAGAGGAATATTGAATATAATTCATTTGAGAAATTGAGGAAAAAATATGGAAATAGTCGTCAAGAAAAAGAACCTTTTTCTAGGCCAAGCAGAAATTTAGAAAAAGTCCCATTACCGGTATCGAAGTAGAAAAAGCTACTAAATGGTGATAGGATGTGAATGGATGTGATAAGATGTAAATGGGATGTGATAGGATGTGATAAGTTGTAAATGGGATGCGATAGGATGTAATAAGATGTAAATGGCATGTGATAAGACGTAAATGGGATGTGATAGGATGTGGTGTAATGAAAATGAATGTAGATGAGATGTGAAGTAAATGGATGTGGATGTGAATGATGAGATGAGAATGAGATGAGAGGATATATGAAAGGGTGAGATGGGAAGTAAATGGATGTGGACGTGTATGTAAAAGATTGTGATGTAAATGGATGTGGATGTGTATGTGAAAGAATGTGATGTGATGTAAAGGGATATGGATTTGAATGTGATGTGGATGTGGTGTAATGTAAAGAGATGTGGATGTGGAGATGAGATGTGGTGTAATGTAAAGAGATGTGATGTGATGTGAGTCGGATAAGTATGAATGGGTGAGATGTGATGTGGAATGGATGTGATGTGATATGATGTAAATTGGGATAGATATGAATGGATGATATGTGATGTGAATGAATGTGATGTGATGTGATGAGAATCGGGATAGATGTGAATGAATGAGATGTGATGGGATTTGAATCGGGATAGATGTGAATGAATGAGATGTGAGGTGAAATGGATGTGATGTGATGTGGATCGGGGTAGATATGAATGAGATGTGAATGAATGTGATGTGATGAGATGTGGATATGGGTAGATGCGAGTGGATGAGATGTGATGAGGATAAATTAGGAAAGATGTGATGAGATGGAAAATGATGTGATTGGATGAGAATGGGAATACATATGAAATGGATGTGGATTAAGTAATGTGGATTGATGTGGAACAATATGGAAAGATGAGAGTTCGTTATAGAAACTGTATTTATGACCTCTTTTCAATGACTGTTTTATGTCAAGAATGCTGGGGAAGCATTTTGACCATCTTGTGAATGAGGTCGTGGAGACCTAACTGATAAAGTTACAAACAGCTGATGGAGAGTCAACGGAGGACGTCTCGCGTAGCAAGGTCGGCCGAGGTCTTGACTAGCCTCGGTTCAATTTAAATGGTGAGCTTCTGGTATGGTGGATGAGGGACCAAGGAAGTAGCCTATGAGTGAAGCGCTTGGTGACCTATGTGAAGGATCCTAGAGGGTGCTGACCATACAGTGCTCGGGCTCTGGGTCACCGAAGATACCCACGTGTGCGTCGAGGAAGATATTGGAACAAGGAGTAAGAGTTGTTTTCTGAATTCGGGCATGGATCTGGTTGATTGACCTTGCTGGTCCTCAACGGATGAGTCCATGGCTCTTTTATATGGATCTGTTAGTTGATCTTGCTAATCTTCAATGGAGATTCCATATGGATTTCTATAAGTGAATATATTGCCAGGTACTATGAGCTAGGAACTATCGAAAAGGCCCTTGAGTGGACAGGTGGTGAGCGTTCTGGATTTCTATAAGTGAATATATTGCCAGGTACTATGAGCTAGGAACTATCGAAAAGGCCCTTGAGTGGATAGGTGGTGAGCGTTCTGGTTGCTAATGATGCCATAGGTACACCGATGAAGGAATGATTGAAAATTAGAATTCAACCGATTATTTTGGAGGATTATGATCAGTGATTCTATGGTTTCATTAAAATATTATTTTAAAGATAGCTTAATCTGTGAAACAAGCAATTTCATATTGGGTGTGTAAGTGGTGTGACTGACTAGCTTGAAGTTTGCATGAAAATCCGGTTAGGGAGCCTGGGAACTCTTTTTCGTGGTACCCGAGACAAAACCTAACCAAATTCCTAAATGGATCCCATCACTATAGTGGTTGGGTGTTTGGCTAACCCATGGGACTGGCTGGACTGATGGATCCTAAAATGAGACTCAATTGTGTTATGGTGTAATTGTTCTATGGAAAAGAATCAACGGTTGTGCCCCTCTCGATGAGGAAAAAAGCGTTGGTCTCTATGATCCAAGTGCAAGTTTCTTCCTTGATCTGACCAAGAGACTTACAGGTTCAGTCGGACTAGTTTGGTCAGTGATGACCTTGACTACGTTAGAGTAGAAATATCCTAGAGGAATTGCCCGTGCTTTTTGGGCGAGGGAAGTTTTTTTTGGGTTTGGTTTTGGAAGAGCCAAGGGATTAGTCTCTTGTTCGGATATCCGTGGGCGAGGCCCCGAGTGAGAGGCTTTGCCCCGCGCAAGAAGTGCTACTTCCGTTGCTAGCACGCGCGAATTTGTTACGCGGAGGGAGCAGGGATCTTTCAGTTGGTATCAGAGCGAATTGGCTAAAGTGGATCAACCGAGAAGCCAAAAATGTCAAAAATTTATGAAGTACCAGTAAAAGGTTGGAATTGTGTGATGAAATTCATACAAATTGGTATTTAGAATGAAGATTCATAAATACGTAATTGGGTCTTCAGATGGAAGTACTGCAATTATTTGGAATCCCTGACTTGCTCGAGACTTAGACATGATGGTATTTACCTTATAATTCCAAGGACCGTGACTACCCACATATATCGAGATTATAACTGCAGCTCTTTACTATGGCAGTATATATAAGCAAATCTAAGACCTTGAAATTATAAGCAAAAATGCTATCCAAATAATGAATTCAAATGCTGATTGATATGATTTTAGAATTGTGGTTGAGAATTGATGAGTTGATTTGGATTCTCATTGAAAGATAATGATTCCTAAATTCTAGTTGAAAGAAGATAAGTTTAACAAAGCCACAATGAGGATGAATGGGACGAATCCCAGTGATGATGATTTTGACTTCAGCAAATCACTATGAGATTAGTGGATTGTACTGACAGATTGCTACTGTTGACCTTGACCTCATGACTCTAGTTAAGGGATGACAAATTGAAACCTACATAACTGAAATTCCCGTGGAGGAATGTTCAGATGAAATTTTTGGTCTGATGGACCATTACTGTGTTAAGAATATGAATAAACTATTCTTTGATAATGAGTTCTATATGTTCTTTTGTTAGAAGGGATCTTTATCCCAGGATTCTGTAGGGGACCAACCAATCTAAAGAACCCTAGAATCAGTTGAATCTAAAGTCCGATTTGAACTATAAATAAAGGGACTTAACAAGAATTTTCGTATTGATAGGGTCATGGATCGAGGTCGTTGTGGTAGGAATGATAACCCCCAACTCGATGAGGAAGAGCTCGACTTGGATGTTTGTAAAACTCTTATAGATCGCAGCTTGGATCTTTCAAGGGTGAAGGGAAAAACTTGGGCGAGGGTGTGGAGAAGTGGATCGAAGCAATGAAAGAGTACTTTGATGTCATCGGGTACAATGAGGAGCAAAATGGCTCTTGCAAGGTTGAGATAGTAGAAACAACCAGAGTGGCATGGAGAAACCACTGCGAGATAGACCGTCTGGAGGATCGGAACACCCAGACATGGAATGATCTCAAAATTTACCTAAGGAAGAGATTATGTCCTCTCGGCTTTTTGGAAACCAAGATGAACGAGTTCTTAGAGGTAACCCAGGGGAGCATAACTATTGAAGTGTATCACCAAGCGTTCGCTCTCCTCCTCAAATACTCGCCACCGCTAGATGAAGAATAGCTGATGGCCAGGTTCATTCGGGGACTGAACGAACCTTTGAATATCCTAGTAAAGAATACCAAGCCAGTTTCCATGGCCGAAGCAGTGCGGATGGCGAAGGATTTCGCCAAGGCCTTTGATGTCAAGGTCCCAACGAAGCCAGCACCATCATCTTTCAAAAGATTTCTAGCTCCAAAAGGTGATTCCAACCTTCCACCGCCTAAGAGACAACAAGGTTAAGCTCAGAGTATGGAAAGTTCCAGAATGGAAGAAAGGTCCCTTTCCCGAAACTTAATCCCCTAGAATTCAACTTCAGAAGTTCCACCCTTGAACAAGGAAGTGAAATGCTATAACTGTAAAGGATTTGGACATCACAGTATGGATGGTCCAACTCCTTTTGGATCAAGGTTTTCAGGGCGGGGAAATCAGGGACCAAGATTCTAGGCTCCAGCTCCTTCCTTCGAGAGTAATCAGGTTCCTTTCCACCAAAATCAAGGAAATCCCAAAGGTAGACCGTCTAACCAACCCCCACAGTTTCAATCCAAAGTAATGCGTAAGACCTCTGCCTCAGAATAGGGGAAGTCGAAGAGAGATGTTCCCAAATCGGCCGTCCACTTCCAAGGCAGTAGCACTGGAAGCAATTGAAGAAGAAGAAGATGATGAAGGAGATCACACTCCACCTGCGAGATGAGGACATCTCGTATTTTTCAAGTGGGAGAGGATGTAAGATTCCTCCTCAGCTTGAATAATGAATAAGCCTTTACCTCAATACCCTGTAATCATTCTCAATTTTTGAATACGAGAAAATATTATTTTTCCTTGTTTTTGCCTAGTGAGATAAAAATTTCTAGAGAGTGGTAATTCAATATTGAGATATTTTTAGATATATAAATTCTATAAATATCAAAAATATATTTTCGTGAAACAAAAAATCAAAATAAATTTTCCAAGGTGCAATTGGAATTAATTAAAAATGATTTAAAAGACAGCCTAAGGGTCAAGATTTTCTGAAATTTTTGGATTATGGTCCAATTAAGGTTCCTATGGACCAATAAGATTAATCCAAGTGTTGGGATGAGATAAATCTAATGAATAAAAGAAAATACCCAAAAATGGGTAAATGCCCACATAAGATGAAGAGTTGACTGAGTACAAGATTTATTAGTTAAAAATTATGAAATATTACTAAAAAAATGAGATATTTTAGAGTAATCATTCATTTTTGACACCTTGGTAAGGAAAGGGGGAGCCTTCAAGGAAGCGCCTATTTCACACATGTGAAGGAGTTTTAAACTCAAAAGTATTAAGATATTTTTATCTCTCCTCTCTCCTGGATCAAACTAAATCAAAAAAGGGAGCCAAACTGGTCGAAATCTTGTCCAAATTTAGCCAAACTGAAGCTGAAAAATTCTAAAACTTTGTTAGACTCAGTTAGTGGCCTCCCTCACCTATAAATAGACCCTCATTCTTTTGTATTCTCATCTGTGAACTAGACCATCCCAGTATTACTCTAAAATAAGCATATTTTCTATTATCCTCTAAAATCCTCTACAATTTAGAGAGATTGGAGCTTCTCTCTCTCTTCAACCTTCCTTGGATCTTCATCAATATACAAAACCAATTGATTGGTTGGGGGCCTCTCCTAAGACTAAAGAATCAAGCAAAACAAGAGGTAAAGTGTGACTTTATGGTCTTCTTCTTAATCTTCTAAATGTTTTTTACTTCTCAACCCCTCTCAAGCTTGAGAAGTATTCAATTGAATGATTCTTCAATGCAAATGAAGCTCAAATGAATTTTAGTGATAAATCACATAAAGTTTACATTTATGCTTAAATTAAAATGTTTTTTTTAAAAGCATATCTCTCTCCCCCCCAAAGAATGGTCATTCCTATGACCTATTCTATATTCAAATGATGCTTCTCATGGAGCAATTCTTTATTCTAAAAGTAAACTCTATGCTTATCAAATTAGAGGCCAAAGAAGTGGCTTTCTAATGCTTTTATGCTACTTAAATTATGAAAAACTTAAGAATCAAGTCCATAATTGAATATTGATCCAAATGATAGTTATTCTATAATATTGTATTACTAAACTTTATGCTTTTCAAAATTATTAAAAATTATCAGTAATAGCAACGGAGCTATGGCAGAATTTCTGAAAAATTAACACATAAACCATTTTCATGCATAATATGAAAAGAGAACTTCCTACAATATTCTAGGATTAGTCATCCTAGGTTAATTGAATAATTCTCATCATAACTTTTAATGTTTATGCATAAATAGTCAATTAGAAAAAAGAGAAATTTCTAGTAATTAATTTTTATGATAAAAGAAAAATTCCCATGATAATGGAAATCCATGTATTCCAATGAAGAAAGAGAAAAATTGGGAATACTAAAATAATGGATATTTTATTAAAGAAGAATTTTAGTTAAATTTATTGTTATGCATAAATAAATTTATTGTTATGCATAAATAAATAAATTTAAATGATGAAAGAGGAATTCCCACCATATTTGGAATTCTATCATCTAAATGAGAAAAGTGGAATTTCTAGCGTAATGGAATTAATGGATATTTTTATGTAATTTTTAAGAGAAATTTTAGTTAAAATTATTTTATGCATTTATAAATTTAAATGATGAAAGAGGAATTCCCATCATATTTGGAATTCAATCATTTAAATGGAAAAAGAATAATTCTTGGTATATTTGGAATATTGAATATTTTTATTAAAGAAAAGAGAAATTTTAGATAAATTTATTTGATGATAAAGAAGAGGAATTCCTATGACATTTAGATTTCAAGCAATTAAATGTAAAAAAGAGGAATTCCCATGATAATTGAGATCCAAGAAATTAAATGGAAAAAAAGAATTTTTAGTATAATTCAATTTATGAATATTTATCAAAAGTGGAAATATGGATAGAATTGATTTTTGTAAATCCCATGTATTCTTTTATTCAAAAGAGGAATATTGAATATAATTCATTTGAGAAATTGAGAAAAAAATATGGAAATAGTCGTTGAGAAAAAGAACCTTTATCTAGGCCAAGCAATTGGCATAAATTTAGAAAAAAACCCATTATCGGTATCGAAGTAGAAAAAGCTACTAAATGGTGATAGGATGTGAATGGATGTGATAAGATGTAAATGGGATGTGATAGGATGTGAATGGATGTGATAAGATGTAAATGAATGGATGTGATAAGATGTAAATGGGATGCGATAGGATGTGAATGGATGTGATAAGATGTAAATGGCATGTGATAAGACGTAAATGGGATGTGATAGGATGTGGTGTAATGAAAATGAATGTAGATGAGATGTGAAGTGAATGGATGTGGATGTGAATGATGAGATGAGAATGAGATGAGAGGATATGTGAAAGGGTGAGATGGGAAGTAAATGGATGTGGACGTGTATGTAAAAGATTGTGATGTAAATGGATGTGGATGTGTATGTGAATGTGAAAGAATGTGATGTGATGTAAAGAGATGTGGATTTGAATGTGATGTGGGATGTGGATGAGATGTGGTGTAATGTAAAGAGATGTGATGTGGTGTAATGTAAAGAGATGTGATGTGATGTAAGTCGGATAAGTATGAATGGGTGAGATGTGATGTGGAATGGATGTGATGTAAATTAGGATAGATATGAATGGACGATGTGTGATGTGAATGAATGTGATGTGATGTGATGTGATGAGAATCGGGATAGATGTGAATGAATGAGATGTGATGGGATTTGAATCGGGATAGATGTGAATGAATGAGATGTGAGGTGAAATGGATGTGATGTGGATCGGGGTAGATATGAATAAATGAGATGTGAGGTGAAATGGATGTGATGTGATGTGGATCGGGGTAGATATGAATAGATGAGATGTGAATGAATGTGATGAGATGTGAATGAATGTGATGTGATATGAGATGTGGATATGGGTAGATGCGAGTGGATGAGATGTGATGAGGATAAATAAGGAAAGATGTGATGAGATGGAAAATGATGTGATTGGATGAGATGAAAAAGATGTGATTGGATGAGAATGGGAATACATATGAAATGGACGTGGATTAAGTAATGTGGATTGATGTGGAACAATGTGAAAAGATGAGAGTTCGTTATAGAAACTATATTTATGACCTGTTTTTAAATGACTGTTTTATGTTAAGAATGCTGGGAAAGCATTTTGACCGTTTTGTGAATGAGGTCGTTGGAGACCTAACTAATAAAGTTGCAACAGCTGATGGAGAGTCAATGGAGGACGTCTCGTGTAGCAAGGTCCGGTCGAGGTCTTGACCAGTCTCGGTTCAATTTAAATGGGGAGCTTCCGGTACGGTGGATGAGGGACCAAGGAAGCGGCCTATGAGTGAAGCGCTAGGTGACCTACGAAGGATCCTAGAGAGTGCTGACCATACGGTGCTCGGGCTTTGGGTCACTGAAGCCCATGCGTGCATTGAGAAAGATATTAGAACAAGGAGTAAGAGTTGTTTTCTGAACTCAGGCATGGATCCTGGTTGATTGACCTTGCTGGTCCTCAACGGATGAGTCCATGGCTGATAAGATGTGAGTGGATATGATAAGATGAGAATGTGATGTAAATGGAGGTGGATGTGAAGAGATGTGGATGGGATGTGATGTGATGTAAATGGATGTGACGAGATGTGGATGGGATGGGATGTGATGTAATGTAAATGGATGTGGATGTGAATGTGATGAGATGAGATTGAGATGTGATGATATGTCAAAGGATGTGATGTGATGTAAATGGATGAGAATGAGATGTGGACGTGATGTAATGTGGATGGGATGTATGTGATGTGATGTGGATGTAATGAATGAGATGGATGTGAATGGATGCGATGAAATGTGAATGGATGACATGTGATGTGATGTAAATAGATGTGAATTGATGTGAATGTGATGTGATGTGATGTGAAATAGATGTGATGTGATGTGAATCGGGATAGATGTGAATGGATGAGATGTGACGTGAATGGATGTGATGTGATGTGAAATAGATGTGATGTGATGTGAATCGGGATAGATGTGAATGGATGAGATGTGATGTGATGTGAATCGGGATAGATGTGAATGGATGAGATGTGATGTGAATGGATGTGATGTGATGTGATGTGAATCAGGATAGATGTGAATGGATGAGATGCAATGTGAATGTAAACCAAATACCACCTAGTGGTTTCATCAACCAAGAGGTTTTACAAAACTAGGTGCTAAGGAAGCTTCACCCACATGCTCTAAAGGATTTGATCCCTTTCACATGTACAAGGTGCATTTGGCCCCATCCTTCTAGGATGTGCTTGGTGCATATTTCAAATGTGTTTAGTAAGATTGACTTGAAACCTAGATATCATCAAGTTCGTATGCATATTTTTGATGTTTGTGAGACTACATTCCACACTCAAACCAGTTACTATGAAATCATCAACATAAGGAATATGATACTTGTTTTTAACATTTACCTTTTTCAATGCTCTATAGTCGATGCACATGTGATTTAGACTAGAAGTGAATGTAAAAGGTTTGCATATAAATAAAGTTAAGGGATTTCAAATATGAAATACCTAAGCAATGGTTAATAGGCATTAAAGTTAAAGTAAAAAGGGAAGTATATGGTGCATAATGGAAGCCCAAGGGATACAGGAGAAGTAGTTGAAGAGGCATTGGATAATGAAAAGGTAATGTCTAGCCAATGAAAGTTCAAGGGGCTAAAGTTGGAAGGTCATGCACCACTATTGCCTATATAACCATGAGTTTAGGGTCTATTTAGGATATGGTTGGGTGGAGAATAAAAGTACTAGTCTGTCAAGTCCTCAAGCTTATAATGCAAGGAGCATTACATTGGTATCAGAGCCAAGTTCTTTCTCTTCCATGTTTTCATTGAGCTACTCATTGCTAACTCTAATCTCTACTCCTTAATTTGTTTTCTATTCATTTTCATAAGCTAATCTCTATATTTCTCAAATCTTCTCCATACAAAATACCTCTTGCCTAATAAATTGGGCATACCTCTTGTCTAATAAATTGGGCATACTTGGGAGTTCTACATGGAGCAAGTGGAGTACAAGACAACCTTGAAGGATCTTTGAAGCAAATATCAACAAGGAGAAATCAATGGAATTATTCTTCACATCATTGGGGACAATTAATAATTACCCAACCAAATAAGTTCATTGTGTTGGGTACTGTACTACACTCAAATATCACAACCAATGACCTCAATGTGCATACATACACCCAATGGCAACTGTTGACCTCCTTGCAGCACACACAATGTCTGCACAACCAATCTGTCTTCTTGCAGTTCTTAAAACAGAGTTTTGCAAGAAAGATGGATGCATAGTACATTCTTGGCTTAGCCATTTTGATGATTACTATTTGGGAAAATAGTTATCTGATATACTTCACAGGGACAGACGGCGGTATGGACGGCGGCATAGGCTACGCAGAGATGCGTGCTGCCCATGGAGCACCCCGGGGGTTTATATAACTGTGGGGTACAGGTATGGGCACTGCGCAAAGCAAGGACGAAAGGACGGTGTACTAGCAAAGGCTATAGATCAATGGCCTGCATGGCTCAGGGGGAAAGATATGGTGTCGGTTAACATGGGAAGGAGTGGTACGCATGTACCTTATCTGGTAAGGGGCAGCATGGGTGTCCACGTAGCGGTGCGTGTGGACCACACAGTGGGCGACCATCCTTTGGTTCTTGTGCGGCCATCGTATGGGCACCTTGGTAAGTGTGTACGGTCCAAATTTTGGGACGAGGTCTCCAAATTTGGGACGCTGGTCTCGATTTACGTGCCGGACCGCCGCCCCGGGGGGGGATTTTTTTAAATCCGGGATGTTCTCCTAGTCGTTGGGGTGTAGACCGTTCGTCAATCGGATGCCCGGTCATGCATTTATTAAGGTTTAAAGGTCGTCGTTTTTTAACTATAAATAACCAAAATTTGCATATAAGCTTGATCCGGTGTCCGTTTTTGATGCTGTAAAATCCTATATTAGGGCAAAATCACACGTAGATTCCAAATTTGGGCTCAAAATTTGAAGATTCTAAGTAGAAATGGCTCATTTAATAAAATCATTGATTTTTATACCATAAAAACTCATAAATTCATCTATTATATGGACATTTCCTTATTAGTGAAGATGGGTATGTTACAAAGGCCCCATCTAATATAGATGAGTTACAAAACTTTTTAGGACTTGCAGGGTTCTATCAAAAGTTACAAAGGCCCCATCTAATAAAATCATTGATTTTTATACCATAAAAACTCATAAACTCATCTATTATATGGACATTTCCTTATTAGTGAAGATGGGTATGTTACAAAGGCCCCATCTAATATAGATGAGTTACAAAACTTTTTAGGACTTGCAGGGTTCTATCAAAAGTTTACAAATAATTATGCTAAGATAGCTGTTCCAATGAAATGAACCAGCTTAAAGGAAAAGGAAAATGATTTAGTTGGACTCATGAAACAAGCTAGTTTTAAAAAATTGAAAGTAGCAATACCTACTGCTCCTATTTTGCAAATAGTGGATCCAAATGTACTATTTATATTGGAAACGGATGCTAGTAATTTTGCTGTAAGAGCAATATTATTGCAAAAAGGGAAGGCCAATTGCATTTTAAAGTAAAGAGTTGGATAAACACCGTCCACGGCCTTATGAAAAACAATTATAAGGTGGAGCAAAAGCTCCTGGCCGTGTTAGTGAGCCGTCGCTGTGAACCTGGCCATTGTTACCCGCTTGGAGAAAATTGGGCTCAGCGACCTACCCACACTAGAACCCTAGGGCCCAGATTTGTTGAACTACCTCCACTTTAGAGAGACTTATGATGCCAACACTGCCACAAGATAGGTGCTTGATATGTAGGCCAAACCCAGACCATCCATCTCAGTCTCAACCTAGTCTGGGAAGCGCTTCATCTCCCACGAGGATGGACTAGCCTTATTTTCACATCACCAACACAGTGCACCTTGTTCGTGGCTCGTGGCATAGGCACCACCACCAAGGAAGGGTAGAGTGGTCCAATATCACCCAGCAGGAGCTCATCATGCCTGCTCGTGTCCTATCATTTCTCCTAACCACCCGTTGGACAGACCGTTTCAGTCTGTGCGCCCGGGTCTAGCAGCAAGGTGTACCTGTCAATTGGGCTGAGTACCTACACAAAAGGAGCTTCACTCTGTTTGTGCAAACCCACAGGGGAAGCTCCGACTGCATCATTGCTCACAAAGTTCCTCTATCATGCCGCAGGGTGGAATGAGCTCCCTACAGCCATCCAACTGGAGGGTCCCAATGTCTCTCTCCTCCCCCCTCGCTCCTCTCCCACCTCTCCACCCCCCAAGCACCATCACCCTGACCCTCAGCAAATAGGAGCATGCCCCCCCCGACTCCACATGTGGACTAGGTATCGACGCACAAGATGCTGAAGCCCCACCCGCAAGGCCGCTGAGGAGCGGCAATCCACAAGGAATTTTTTTATCATAACATGTTCACTGGGTCTTCTCCACCTCCTCCTCACTTTTTGCAAGTCGGCCCCTCTTCCCCCGCCTCCTCCCAACGCAACACATTGGAGACCCTCCATTGGGCGCGAACAAGAAACTTCAAATCACAGGAGGCATACTTAGAGGGCATTGAGTCCACTCATGGTGCAATGTTGGATTTCACCCAGGGCTTCTCCCACTTGGCTGGAGAGATTATTAGCCAAATGGCAGATAATATGTACAAACAGCAAGAGCAAGCCATAGCGACGCAGCAACAAATATTGTTAGCAAAGTCCCAAGAGCAGCAGATCCACGAGGCCACAGTGGTCAACCATCACCTCGGGTGCAGGATCATGAGCTTACCATCGCCAATGCACTATCCTCGATCACAGAGCTTCAACAGCTCTAGGCAGCCTAAGACACCAAACAACAGGCACTACATGCCCTCTTTCTTACCCAAGCCAAAGTCCAGGACCTTCAATAAAGAGTGGCTCAAGCTGAGAAGAAGCATAGCACCACCAACCTCGCTTTCCAGCAGTACAGGGAAGTCACTGAGGGAGCCCTCCGCCCACAAAACTTCCCAGCTTGAAGCCGCAAAGGCCTGGGCCCTGTTACAAACGGGCACGTGTATATGACAGAACCAATTCACTGCCAAAACAGCATACATACATCAACCATTCTTGGCATATACATGTTTACCATCATTGTCAAACATTACATGAGAATATACATCCTACAAACATAAACCAACTTGCACAATGACACAGCACTAGGGGCTGAAGTTGGGCCAGCCCCTCCCCTAAGGTATCTTTATTACCAACAGAAGTATTTATATGTACAAAAACTGCGGGTGCCCGAAGAGTACACACTCATCCAGCCGACACCAGATTTATCCAACTATGAAAACATAGGTAAACACATTACCTGCAACTCCTCGGTCACCAACCACTCCTATTGTTGCAACACCCTCTTGCAAACCTGTAAAAACAGCCAATAATGGCCCTTATAACAGTCGGCAAGCTCCTGTTGAGGCTCTGTTCACTCCGTCCAAGCCCTATTCTCAGCAGAGTAGCACAAAAACAGTCCTCCCAACAACCATGTGCCAACTTTTGGAAACAAATCTAACAGCCTGCAGCCCTATAGATGCAATCGGCCAGCCCTGTAGAGAGAGAAAGAGAGAGAAATAGCAACCAGCCAACCCTGGGACTCTTGCTCTTGGCATGTACTCCACCTGTAGATGCAATCGGCCAGCCCTGTAGAGAGAGAAAGAGAGAGAAATAGCAACCAGCCAACCTTGGGACTCTTGCTCTTGGCATGTACTCCACCTGTAGCTCATGCAAATGAGTAAACTTGCTGTTTTTCCTATCTAAACAGCTCCTCTAATAGCTCACATTTTTCAGATGAGTGCTCTATAAGTTAGGGCCCTCCCACACCCAGAATAGCAACTCGTGGAGCTATTTGGGAGTGCCCGAGTGCCCATCTCTTATAATTGGCCTTGGTTCATTAAAAATAGTCCAGCCTGATGTGAACTCACTTATAAAATTATAATTGGCCTTGGTTCATTAAAAATAGTCCAGCTTGATGTGAACTCACTTATAAAATTATAAGGGTGTCCGCCCACACTTTAAGTGAATGTGAACCCTGCACCCGATAAACCTTAGTAACCCTACACCCAATAAACCTTAGTAGCATGAAATAATGAATAAATTGGGTTAAGTGTGCACACTTACCACCTGTAAAACACATAAGGAAACCATATGAGTCCTAAACAAGTGTGCACATGTGTATCCACGGGTTGTCCAGGTGTCCCCAGTGCCCGTGGACATTCACAAGCAAAATACCAAGCAATGTCCAGGCATCAAAAACAAGTTATCCATGCATGTGCAACTCACATACATATGCTGGTGCACAAACATGGTGGATGAAATCTCCCAACTTACATCTTGTACATCTAACTAGCTCGTTCACAGGTGTCATCCACACAGGACCAAAAAGTACTCACCAAGGTAACCACCCTTCCTCCATGAGTCCAGAGTCACTCACTAGGGTTACCACCCTTCCATGGGTTCATAAATCATGCCAGGAACTCACACCAGGACACCAATCCTTCCATGAAGCCCTTCCACATGTATTCAATCATGACATCATTCCAGACGTCTGCAAGAGAAGTGGTGACATTCCCCCCGGCTTCTAAACAGCAGCCCGCAACTGAAAAGCTTCAAAGTAGGCCGCAAGAAGATCTGGATAATCTTTAAAATATGCCTTGTCCATCCACCAAGTGCTGGATAGTTCCTGAACTTACAAGATACTTACGGACAAGCCTACCTCTAGCAACTTTCCATTCCTTGTGAGAAACAATCTGCTCAGGGTTTAATACCTCTTCCAGCTCATCAACCTCGGGTTCATCTTCCATAACCGGCTCTACTGGCTCAGGACCAATATATCTCTTCAAGAGACTGACATGGAAAGCATTATGAATTCGCCAATGATCTGGCAACACCAGCCTGTAAGCTACCTCATTGATCTTTTCCAAGATGTGAAATGGTCCATAATACCTGCAAGATAGCTTTTTGGATAGTTACCATCTTTCCCAGTCTGCTTGTGAAGGTGAGCCTTTTGGAATTTTAATAAAACCCAATCTCCATCCTTCAAATCCAATTGCTTTCTATGCTTATCTGTAGCTTTCTTATGCTTATCCTGGGATCTTTGTATGGCTATCCAAACCTATGCAAAGGCCGTATCCAATTGCTTTCTACGCTTATCTGCAGCTTTCTTATGCTTATCCTGGGATCTTTGTATGGCTATCCAGACCTATGCAAAGGCCGTATCCAAATCCCTTACATACTCATTTGCTACTGCAAATATCTCATCCTTCGTGTGAAGGATAGGTGGTGTATACATGACCTCTAAAAGGTTTTATATAAGACATTAACAAACAATACTCACTCAACACCATTCAGAGCACAGACTCTGATTTATCACGACAACATAATGATTGCACAAACATCAAGAAAGACATGATAAACGCTGAGCAAAGACATAGCAGATCTTCTCTTTCATTCATTAGCGATCACAATCATCGCCATTCCCTAGATGCAACTGTCAGGGAATAACCACTCGTCGGTTCAGATCCCAAAAGGTACATCCACATGTAACTAACCCCCAAGCCCTTTGACTAAGGTCTAAGAATTACATAAGAAAGCCCTAACACTTGGCACAGCCTGGTGGCTAAATTTTTCCCAAAAATTTGACTTGAACCCATCAATCCCTAATTAGCAAAATCTGATTTCAGCAGTAGACCTCTGATCATATAAAGAGAGTGTCTAGAACAAAATGAAATTTCCCTAAAAAGAAAATGCCTAGTGTTTGTCTTTGTTTTTGTTTTTTTTAAACTAGTGTTGAAAAACACTGTGGTAAACATTCCGAGCATCACTATGCCTGACCCTGTTGGTCAGTTTGAATCTCTAAGACCTGCTCCTGCTGAGCTTCCACGTCCATTTGAACCTCCTTTGCAATGTTGATCACCGTCTCGGGGTCCTCATCTGGTAAGGCTTTATCCATACCCATCAACAAGCTCACGTGCTCATCAGAGCTCTTTTTCTGAACAGCTCCAGATGTTTTTCCTTCAGCAGCACCTGCTCCTTCTTCCTGTGTCTGAAAAAGGGCTCTAATCTTCTTCAGCTTCCCTGTAGACGATTTCAACTTAACAAGCTTAAAAGGATTATAACTAGGACTTTCTATCCCCATCATATGGGACTCCTCTGGCCTGATTGTGCCTTTCAGAGCAAAACCACTCGCCGTCTTATATTCCAGCATATCCTCTGTTTCATCTACCTTGCTCTGAAATTTGGACTTTTCAGCTACAAGCTGTACCACCTCAGCTTCCAATTGAGCAATGCGCTTCAAATTCACCTCTTGCTCCATTGTGTTCACAACTCCTTTGAGGTTCTAATATGGCTTGAAAACAAACTGCCCAATTCTTTCTCTGATCTCTTTCCATATCACTGATCCCTACTGAATCATATTCTGATTTGATTCTGCCCACATCTGCTTTTCAGAGACTAGAACACCTCCTACAGACAGTTCTTCATGCTCACTTAATATTTGCTCCTTCATCTGTTCTAAGGGTTCCAATCTATTTAAAAGCATCCTATTCTCTGTTTCAAGTTCTACCTGTCTTTCAAGAAATCTTTGCATCTCTGACTCTACACTAGCTTTCAAAGATGTTGTCCATTCTTCAAACAACTTCAGAGACAATCTATTCTTAACCAACTGACTAGTCTGTTCGGAGATCTCCTTGGTGGCTGAAGAAACTTTCAACTCAGCCATATCAGCATTCAGAGCTTTGATCTGATTCTGTAACATTTTCACTTCTTGAGCTTTTCCTGCAAGCATTAGTCTAACTTGATCATTAGCCTTTTGCAACTGCTCTTCCGCATAGGCTCTATTTTGATATTCCCTAATCTTTTCAACTTGCTGCAGACAAAACTTCCTCAGAAATACAAGAGTATCTCCCACATTTTCTGTAGTGACAGTCCAAGACTGCTCTGAACCGGATTTTGCTGCCAACGGAGTCACCTTCGAAGGCATCCCTTGCATCTTCAATACGTCATATCTTTTGCTGCCTCCTGCCACATGTTCCTTTTCAATCAACTGTATCTTCTTCCCCAACTTGGTTTGAGAAGGATTGCCCTATCCCAGAGACTTTTGCCCCTAAAAATGGTTCATCATCTTCATCTATCCCAGACTGCAACACAGAAGTTGGAACCTCTTCCAAACTATAACCTACCTCCAAGAGACACCCTACTATAACCTACCTCCAAGAGACACCCTACTAGTTTCTGCTCCTCCTCTGTCAACTGTCTATCCCTAAGTTTCCTCTTCAGATTCAGAGCCAATGTATGTGAAGAAAGTCTAGGGTCCACAGGCTTTGCAGGTATAGCTGTTTGAAAAGAGTCATAATCAAATAAGGCCTTGAGGAAAGGGCCAAGCCTGCTCTTACTAACTGCTCTCCTTTTATCCTTCTCTCCCACTTCAATCATAATCCTCTAATATGCCACAGTGGCCCAATCCACATCCACTCCTGCCTCTGCTAACTACAGCTAAAGGGGTATAAGATTCCTTTGACATGTAGTCAACCTTCTGAAGTAAAAGAACACACTCCATAAACCATCGCAATTGCTGCTTCCTGGCGGCCTCTACTATCTTCAAATGATAATAATGTCTGGAACCCAAAGGGTTCCCAAATTCTCTCTCCATATCCTCATCAGAAACTAAATTCAAAGCTTCCAAACCTGGGTTAAAAGGTAAGTCAAATACCTGAGAAATCAGAGCTGGGGTTACCCTTGTACCTCCTTTGAGTACTCCCTCTGTCTTTCTCAGTAGAGCTAGCTATGTGGGAGCATAGATATTGTCTTGCCACTCAGCCCAGGCTAATTTTGCATATCCAATCAACGCAATTGAAGTAAGCCACTGAACATTTGCGTTATTTTCCAAATCCATGCTGTACTTGAAGGGTGCAAAGTTCTCCATCAGGCTACCCACAGCAGTAGAAATATCCTTCGTAGAAGTCTCCTCCTGTTGTCCCGTCTCTTCAGAATCCGAGCTAAAACACTGCTCCACTTCTTTGCTTGTGCTGAATGCTCTCGCCCAGGGACCGTCGAACTGATGTGGTCTCCACCTTAGGTCGCCCTTGCTGCATAGCCTGCTTACCCTTCACCATGGCCAACCTCTGCCTAACAGTATTCAAAGCAAGAATGTCTGGCCTAGTGGTAGAACTACGGGGCATGTGAGCAAGGGGATAAGTAGAACAAAGAGAAAAAGAATGAGGCACACAGCACAATGAGGCTACTGGCTTCTGGAATGGATGCCTCTGAAACGCAGATGTCTCCTCACGCAATCTCCTCTTCCATGCACTTCTAGAACAGACTGGATGAAGTCGTGCATGCTGTCCCCTCACTGTTGCGGATTTATAGGGATTCTCATGCATCACGTCGGCCATTACCGCAAATAATGTCGGACAAAAAGTTAAATCAAGCCCATTGACAGCCGACTCGTGCGAAATATATTCCCCACCATTCAAATTGAAAAATCCAAGCGAACTCTGATCCACACACAAGCTCTGAATTTCCTCTGTTCTCTGATCTTTTGCTCTGCCCTGATCTGAACATGTACTCTGAACTACAGGGGGAGTGCCCACAAATGGCTTAAGTCTAAACTCATTCACCCCCTTTGGTACCAATGTTCCAAAGGCATCTGAAAGCATGAAGGTTCCTTGCCCCAAGTCTTTTTCAATTTTGTAGGGCCCAATGTACCTGAGCCTCAACTTCCCTAGGTGTGGCCCTAACTTGGAATTGTAAAGCCTGACCCAATCTCCCACTTTGAAGACTTTGAACTTCACATTCCAATTTACCCAAGCTTGTCTCCTTTTTTGAATGATCTCTGAAACATAAGCACTCATTGCTCTATCTTCCTCCAACTGATTCAGATTGTGTTGTCTATAGATCAGAGATTCTTTGAGTGGAAGTCTACTTTCTGCAGCAACTCTCAAGCTAGGCACCACAAACTCTATGGGTACTACTGCTTCTAACCCATAAACAAGCCTAAAAGGAGTCATTCCAGTGGTTACTTTAAAGCTGTTCGAAATGACCACAAAGCTGAGTCCAATTTCATATCCCAATCAGACTTCTTGTCCTGAACAATCTTCTTAATGATTTTAAGTAGGATTTTGTTTGAACTCTCAACCTGTCCATTTGCCTGAGGATGATAGGGAGTGGACTTCTTATGCAAAATCATATGGGCTTGAGTCAGCTCTCTGATAACATCATTCAATAAGTGTGTTCCCTGATCACTGACAAGCTCAATGGGACATCCAAACCTTGTCATGATGTTACTATACAAGAATTTGGCCACACTAGCTGCTTTATTGTCTCTGAGAGCCATTGCTTCCACCCATTTAGTATAGTAATCTGTAGCCACCAGAATGTAACTCTTACTTGTCATGATGTTACTATACAAGAATTTGGCCACACTAGCTGCTTTATTGTCTCTGAGAGCCATTGCTTCCACCCATTTAGTACAGTAATCTGTAGCCACTAGAATGTAACTCTTACCTGTCTTGCTCTTTGGCTTGATAGGACCCACAAAATCTAATCCCCATTTCTGAAATGGATCTAGAGGTAGCACAGGGTGGTCTGACATCCTATCTTTAGAATTGGGTTGGCCCACTTGCTGACAAACCAAACATTCCTTGGCATATGTGTGAGCATCCTTCAAAACTATTGGCCACCACCACAGACCTGATTGTTGTAAAATCTTCTTTCCTGTTATCTCCCCTGAGAAGTGACCTCCAGACAACCCTGCATGTGCCTCTTGTACCACTACTGCTTGTTCAAAATCAGGAACAAATCTTCTTATTATCTGATCTATCCCCTTTCTATACAATGCTCCTGCAATGACTAAAAATAGCTTGCTTTTCAGCACAAACTTCCTTTTCTGATCCACACTCATCTCTTCTGGTAGCAATCCATCAGTGAGAAACAGCAACATTTGATCATAAAAGGAGTCAGAGCTCCAGCTCTGAACAACAAACAGATCAGAGTCAGGGAAATAATCATTAACTCCTGTAGCATCCTCCTTACTTTCAAGTCTGCTTAAATAATCAGCCACAGCATGCTGATTCCCTAGAGTATGTACTATCACAAAGTCAAATTCTTGCAACAACATCCATCTTGCTAACCTTCCTGTCAACTGTGGTTTCTTCAGAAGAAATAATAGAGCTTGATGGTCAACATGGAAGAAGACTTTGTTAGCCAAGAGATAATGTCTAAATTTGTGTAAAGAGAACACCATGCCCAAAGCTTCACTCTTTGTAATTGAGTAATTCCTCTCAGCTGAAGTTAGCATTCTACTTGCATAGTAGACACGTCTGAACCAATTCTTGATTTTTGCCTGCATAAGAACAGCTCCTACTGCAATGTCTGAGGCATCAACAAATACATGGAATGGTAAAGACCAATCAAGAGGCTGCAAAATTGGAGCTACCACCATCATCTTCTTTAAAGTCTGAAATGCCTTTTCCTGGGCCTCTCACCACCTGAATTCTACTCCTTTCTTGGTTAAATGTGACAAGGGTGCACATACATCTGACAAATATCTTAAATGTCTACTGTGCCACTTGATCTGACCCACAAACCTAGATGTTTCCTTCAGATTCACTGGGCTCTTGGACTTTATGATGCTCTGAATTTTTCTTAGATCCACCTGTATACCTTCCTCTGAAATTACGTGGCCCAACAAGACTCCTCTTTTAACTGCAATTGCACATTTGTATGGATTCAATGACATACCATACTTCTTGCATCTCTCAAAACCTTTCCTCAAGTACTCCAAATGCATCTCTTTGGATCCAAACACACTGAAATCATCCATAAATACCCTCATAAAAGAAGACAAATAGGGCTCAAACACTCTGCTTGCCACCTCTGAGAAAGCTGGTGGTCCAATTTTTAATCCAAAGCTCATTACTATGAACACAAATGCTCCCCACTCTGTAATGAAGGTTGTTTTGTGTTCATCATCAGGGTGCATCCTGATTTGATTATATCCTGAGAACCCATCCAAAAAACTATACATTTGATGCCCTGCAACAACTGAATCTAGTAGAGTATCTGCAAAAGGTAATGGAAAAGGATCTGTGATGGTGGCTGCATTGAGCTTTCTATAATCCACACAAACTCTGATTCTTCCATTTTTCTTGGGAACTACTACAATTGGAGATAGCCATGTTGCTTCATGTACAGGCTTAATGAATCCCACCTTGTGTAGCTTGTCAATTTCATCTTTAACCTACTTTGCATAATTAGGATTCATTCTGTACCTCTGTTGGATAACAGGCTTAGCATCTTGCTTCAAATTAATCCTATGGGAATAAAATGCAGGATCAATCCCCTTCATATCTGAATATTCCCATGCAAAAATGTCCTTGTATTCCATTAATAATTTCAGAAGATTGTCTTTGAATTCTCCTTCCACATGAACACTAACTTTGACAACTTTAGGGTCATTCTCTGTTCCCAAATTCCATTCATTCAAATCATCCTCCATAACTCTAGCTGATTTCTTCATACTGTTTTCATATCTTTGCTCTGCTATTGCAATAGCCTGATCACTTGATAGACCATTCTGCATCTCCTCTGACTGTGACAGCTCTAATTCCTGTAGAGCTCTAAACTGTTCCTGAGTCATCTCAGTCCCTGTTTGAATATCTTGTAATTGTTGGTCTGTCTCCCCTTCTGCAACTACAGCAAAACAATCCTCATAATCTCCCAAAATAGTCATCACATTTATATCAAACACTGGGACAACTGCTGGATTGGCCTTCAAATATTCCTCTTCCTCATCATCTTCTACTTCATTTGCCAAGTGTATGCCTTGTGCCCACAAAGCTCTTTGCTCCTTTGACATAGTTATAGTAGATGTCATGGGTAAAGTCTGTTTCTGGTTCCCCTGTTTCAAGATCACCATATTAGCTCCCCAATCTTGCTTTAACTTAGCCTGCCTAAACCAGGGTCTTCCAAGGAGCATTGGGTAGGCCAAGTTCCCTAATTGCATCCTGAGTACTACAAAGTTGACCTTAAACTTCAATCCTGCAATGAAGATCTCCTGGTTTTTTAACAAACCTAAAGGTCGTAATCTCCTGTGATCAGCCATTTTAACCTAAAAAAGGTGCTGGATGCAACTCTTGGCTCCCAAATTGAATATAAACTGACTCAAGAAGTATGTTAACTCCTGATACACCATCCAAAAGAACTCCATGTATGGATTGGCCCTGATATTTGACTGATATGGCAGGAACTTTGAAATCAACATCTTCCACCTGAACAATATTGCTCATTGAAAAATTACTTTGAGGTGAATCAACACCTTTTCTCTAAAGAATTCTTTGAAACAGCAAATCTTTGAACCTTGGTACTAATGTCAGCAATTTGTCAAGAGAAATCTGAATTTCTGAATGTAACAGAGCTTCATAGAGTGAGTCAACACAAAAATTTCCCCTTCTCCTTTGTCCTATCCTTGTTCTTCACAAACCTCTTCTA
This sequence comes from Cibotium barometz, assembly GCF_041138505.1. Lineage (NCBI taxonomy): Eukaryota > Viridiplantae > Streptophyta > Polypodiopsida > Cyatheales > Cibotiaceae > Cibotium > Cibotium barometz. Next base: position 9,289,993 of record NC_141065.1, on the reverse strand, counting down.
TTTCTTCTAACAATAGTTCTTCCAAAGCTGGCTCCTTCTTGTCCAACTTCCTCTGAACCTTGCTTCTAACTTTCTCCTGATCCACCCATTGAATTGGACCTTTATTCAACTTTGCAACTCTTGTCACTGCCAAGGCAGGAACCTGTTGTTTCCCATCCTTATCATTTGCATGGACTACACATCCAGAACAATCACAAGCAACATTCTCAACCATATCAGAATTGCTCTGAAACTGGTCCTCTGTCACTCTGTCTCACTGCATTTAACTGTGTTATTTGTTGGTTTTGCTGCATCTTTCCTCTTTCATTTTGATCTGCTACAGGGTACCTTACAATTGGGATACCCCTCTCTGTCCTATGCTTGCACCATAACTCACAAGCTAGGCCCTGTCTATGGCCCTCTTTGTCACAATAAGTGCACTTCAATTCTCCTCTAAAATCTGATTGCCATGTTTGTCTAGGCTATGATCTGAACTGTCTATTTGGTCCTCTAGCTTGAGCAGGGAAGACTTGATTAGATGAAGTTTCTTCCTGCTGCTGCTTTGACCTTTGTACACCGAGGGGAACTCTTCCTGTGAAATTTGGGTAATACCAACAATTAGTTGCTAAATGTCCTTCCTTTGAGCATATCTGACACACTGGTCTGTCATTTGTTAATGTTGAGGCATCCTTCAATGCTTTAAGCCTCTTTAACAATTGTTCATCATCCAATCCTTTCTTCTTCTTTTTGCCCTTATCTTTGGACTTAGAAGATTTCTTCTTCTTTTTCCTTTTCTGGCTAGTTGATTCATCATCTGAATCTGAGTCACTATTATATTTTGAATTATCATCAGAGCTCTCTGAGTCTGTGTCTTCATCAGAGTCAGAGTCCAGGTCTGAATCAGACCTCTTTTTCTTTTTCTTCTTCTTGGTAACACCCAACCTCTTTTCCACTCTTACTGGCTGCTTGCACCAAAGCATCAAAACCTGCAACAATGTCTACGTTAGCCACTATTGATTTGATTGTCTTCCTTAATCCATTCAGGAAATAGGAAGCTAGCATTTCATTGGAAAGCCTATCTGCTCCTTCCAATCTTCTAGAGAGAACCCTGAACTTCTGAGCATAGTCCTCTACTAGCATTTCTTTTCGTTGAAGATCTTTAATTTTATTTATGATATCATTGGCTGTTTTCTCCCTTCTGAACCTGGCAAGAAAACTATCTCTCAAAGCATCAAAGTTTCCAAAATTTCCCAAACCATACTGGCTAAACCAATCCATTGCTGAGCCTTCTAGGGTAGCAGCAAACTGCCTCTTCTTCACCTCTCCCCCATAAAGTGTGTCATAGCCACTAGCCTCCCACCTTGTTTGGAATTGGGCTACATGGCAGTCAGGGTCCTCCTTGGGTTTTCCCCTGAACTTTGCTGATCTCACCTTTGGGTTCTGTGCTGGAGGATTTTGAGGATTCATTGCTGCCCCTCTAACTGGCCTCCTTGCTAAGACTGGTAATGGTTGAAACTGCAACCTTCTCCTACTACTTCCCCTGATAACTCTGTTCAACAAGGTTCCTCCAAGAAATGTCCTGAAAGTGCTTGAGAATACTGGTGGATTTTGAGCATCCCCAACACTTCCTGCTTCTGCATTAACATTTGAATCACTATTTAAAATTGGAATGCCCGAATCAGATTTAGATTGTACCGAACCTATCGGAATCCCTTCTCCTGGAGGAACAGCATCCAAAAACTGATCATGTGCTTCTTCCTCATCATCAATATCCTCTGCTTCTTGATCCAATGTTTCCTCCTCTACATCTTCTTCCAAAACAGTTTCCAATGGTCCACTTGTCCATGGAGGAACTTCATAATCTGAATCATAGTCATCACCTTCTTCGTCATCATTCCTGCTTGTTAAAGCAGCATCAACATCTCTGGCCCTTAACCTTGTATAATATCGTCTTGAATTCCCCGAATTATCTTCAGACATCCAAGGCTAGCGGTCCTCTGAATATGTCATATCCTCCCAGAACTCAGGGCATTCGAACTCGTAGGATCGCCAGTGTATACATGGCCTCTAAAAGGTTCTGTATAAGACATTAACAAACAATACTCACTCAACACCATTTAGAGCACAGACTCTAGTTTATCACGACAGCATAATGATTGCACAAACATCAAGAAAGACATGATAAACGCTGAGCAAAGACATAGCAGATCTTCTCTTTCATTCATTAGCGATCAGAATCATCGCCATTCCCTAGATGTAACTGTCAGGGAATAACCACTCGATTCAGATCCCAAAAGGTACATCCACACGTAACTAACCCCCAAGCCCTTTGACTAAGGTCTAAGAATTACATAAGAAAGCCCTAACAGGTGGCAAAATAATCTTGCCATAAACAATCTCAAAGGGTGCCTTGCCCGTAAGTATGCACTGTATTGTTGTAAGCAAACTCTACCAATGACAAACACTTCTCCCAATCTGATTTGCGATCAGCCACATAGCATTTCAAAAGATCAAGCACTACTGAATTTGCAATCTCACTCTGCCCATGTGTCTCTGGATGATATATAGAAGAGAAATTCAGTTTCGTTTCCATGTTATCAAACAATGCTCGCCAAAAAGAGACTTGTGGTGCGAGGATCACGATCCCCCACAATCGCCTCTGGCATACCATGATGCTTGAAAACCTATGCCATAAATATCTTTGCCATATGCTCTGGCTTTATGGTCTTCCATACCGAAATAAAATGTGCCTGTTTACTGAATCTATCCACAATAGTCCAGATGGCATCATTCCCTTGCTATACGACTTAGGAAGACTTGTGAGATAAAATCCATGGTAATACTCTCCCAAGGCTGATTCAGAATCAGCAACGGTTGAAGCAACCCCGGAGTCTTATGCCTGTCAAAATTAACTTTCTGGCAAACCATGCATTGGCGCACATAGTCATCTATGTCTTTACGCATTCCTAGCCACCCAGTAAAAGTATCTCTCCAAAGCCTATGTAGTGGCAAGGATTCCTCTATGCCCTCCTGCATAAGGCGGTGCATGGCATTCATCCATTACTTTTTGCCTCAAATCCTTATGTACACATAAGCGATTATGAAACATCAAATACCCATCACGTATGGAGTAATTCGGGGCTGTTATACCTTGCTGAAAACCAACCCATGTATGTTGAAAATCATCATCTGTATGATAAGAATTTCGCATATCTGACAAGTCCTGATGATAGGCTACTGTAATAGCACTTACTTGAGGCCTTCAAGATAGTGCATCAGCCACTACATTCTTCTTACCAGGAGTATGTAAAATCTGAAAATGAAATATAGATAGGAAGTTTGCCCATCTCATTTGTTTCTCAGATAGCTTAGTCTGTGTAAGAAAATACCGTAGACTCTGATGATCAGTCTTAACGGTAAATTGAGCTCCCAAAAGATAGTGCTTCCACATCGTGAGAGCATGAATCACTGCCAATAACTCTTTCTCGTAAACCTGCAAGTGGAGTTCGGCATGTTGCAACCAACGACTCTCATATGCCACTGCATGGCCTTCCTGGTTCAACATCCTGGTCCAACACTGCACCAATACAACTCCCACATGGATCACATTCCACACTGAGAAGGGTTTATGCAAATCTAGAATGATCAACAGCGGTCCAGTCATGATTGCTTCCTTTAACTTAAGAAAGGCATTCCTTTGCTTGTCACCCCAGTGAAAAGTAGCTTTCTTCTTTGTTAAATCATGCAAAGGTGAAGCAATCTCGGCGAAGAGCTTAATAAACAGGCAATAATATGAGCATAATCCCAAAAAGATCCTGATCTCATGTACATTCTTCAATTTTTGGAAACCTGAACATGACTTACAATAGGTATGGTACTACCTGGAGTACCAGCTTCTATAACAAGCTCTCTACCTCTATGAACAAAGCTGATTTTCTTGGACTTATAGTCCTTCTTGGGCTCCATACGAGCATGCCAAGGCATCCCTAACAAAACATCACATCCTGTGAGAGGAGCAACTAAGAAACTCTCATAATCAAGATATCCCTGTATATGAATTCGGAGTTTGCCAATGATCGGCGTTACATCAACTCCTTTACCCTCAAAAAGTAGCATCTGCATTCATTTGAGTCCCAAAATTTGATACATCCAAGCCTATGGCAACAGCCATCTGTACCAAGATGAAATTATTTGTGGATGTATCATCAAACAAAAAGAGTGCGGGCTAATCCCTCAGCTGTCCCCATGCTTTACATATTGTTCTATGATATGGGGGTTGCCCCGTGTTTCCCTACACATCGGGCACAACATTCACATGAGGCTTTTCTGCATTAGAATCTGCGTTCTTGGGATTCTGCGGGCATTTGGTAAATGTGTGATCCTTACTGCCACAGCGAAAACATTTCCCATCACGTACACAATCAAGCCTCTACTGTTTTGACAACCCAAAATAATTGTGTTTACCCCTCGGCTTCTTAGACGAGTTTCCCTTTGTATCTGAGGCATCATTCTCCTCACTTTTATTGGGTTGTCCACCCTTTTCTGGTCATAACCAGCCCATCTCTTGCCCTTAAATGAATCTGAATTTGACTTGTTTTTAACCCACTTCATGCAAATTTTCAGCTGTGTTGAAATTATCAACTACTGAAGAGTCTGATTTGGGTACACCTGTAAGCTCTCTTGAATGATGGGGTGCAAACCTGATTCAAACTTCTGTTTCTTCTCCCCATTAGAAAGAGACATAAAGGGAGTAACTTTCAGCGTACCTTCCAATACTTAGCTATATGTATGCATTGTCTCGCCTTCATCCTGCTTCAACCAATCCCACTCTTTACGTACATTCTTGGCAAAGTTTGGACGCAAGAATTGAGCATAAAACTGAATTTTAAAGTATTCCATGTGCGGGCAGCACTTGCATCCAAAAGCTTGGCCATCCACCAATCACTAGTTGTCTCTCTGAGGAGATGCATACCCACATGCCTGAGTTTAGACTTCTCAGAGAAATCTTCATTGCAAAAAGCAATTTCAAAAACTATCTCACAAAAGCAAGTGCCTTCGTAGTATCCATCTTGCCATAGAAGTTCTCAAACTTCACATCTTTGTCTCCTGACTTGAACTCTCGACTTTTCTTTTTAGAATGAGACCTGTCTCTCTAGCCTCATGTCTAGGCTTAGGTGACTCATGCTTGGGTCTCTTCCCACATACTTGAGACACGCTCCTAGAGTGGTGAGAATCTTCACTTGAAGAACGCTCTTAGCGTGAAGATGCATAATGGTGGCGAGGATCTACATCTCCTGATGTACTAGAATCTGCATGTGCTTCCACACGGAGAGTCCTTTTTGTACCTGCATCACCCAATATATCCTTTTTGGCTTTCAAATAAGATATGGCCAGCTCTTTAGGATCTTCATATCCCATCTCTGCTCCTATGGCCTCAAAGGCTACATCGTCACATGAATCCTTCTTTTTCTTTTCATTCAAAACCCTTTGCACATCAGGGTCATTCTTGAGAGACCGCAATTCAGCTGTCTCCTCACGATAGCATCTAACTTGACGCTTGAGAGCCTCTAGCTTTGAAAGTACATCAGCCTGGTCAGAATATGCGAATTTAGCAGACCGTTGTGCATTTGAATGCTCACCAGACCCTTCTTGCATGCTCATGTTTCACAATCTGTATGCTCACCAGACCTGCTTGCATGCTCATGTTTCACAATCTGTATGCTCAACAAAAAGCTTTCCGTATGCCCAAAAATCATCTTTCTAAAGCAAAGAAAGAAACCAGTGCTCTGATACCATTGTCACAAATGGGCACGTGTATACGGAACCAATTCACTACCAAAACAGCATACATACATCAACCATTCCTAGCATATACATGTTTACCATCATTGTGAAACATTACATAAGCATATACATTGAGTCCCAAACAGGTGTGCACACGTGTATCCACGGGTTTTCCAAGCGTCCCTGATGCCCGTGGACATTTACAGGCAAAATACCAAGCAATGTCCAGGCATCAAAAACAAGTCATCCATGCATGTGCAACTCACATACATATGCTGGTGCACAAACATGGTGGATGAAATCTCCCAACTTACATCTTGTACATCCAACTAGCCCGTTCACAGGCGTCATCCACACAGGACCAAAAAGTACTCACCAGGGTAACCACCCTTCCATGAGTCCAGAGTCACTCACCAAGGTTACCACCCTTCCATGAGTTCATAAATCATGCCAGGGACTCACACCATGATACCAATCCTTCCATGGAGCCCTTCCACATGTATTCAATCATGACATCATTCTAGACGTCTGCCAGAGAAGTGGTGACAGGCCCTCCAACCCCCACCCACCCCATCTGGCCCTGTCCCCACAGCACGGTTGAAAAGAAGGTCAACACGCTGATGGACACTGCAACCACTGAACTCCCCACCCTCGCCATCCCTCCCCAAAATTTCAGCCAACTCCTCAATCTCCACTTCCACACCAATCGCATCAACCTCCTCCAACACGATATCTTCCTAGACGAACCCATCTCCCAAGCCACATTTTCAGGTATTCTCACCAAGCTCCCCCTCGCCTCCATCTCCCTCCTGGCCACCCTTTTCTTTCAAGGCCAAATTTCCTTCGCACACCCCACCATCTTTTTTGAATTCCCTACCCACCCCCTCCAAGCCAATCTTCTGAACTGGGAACATTTACTTCGATTCGGGCAACCCACCAAGTCACAAGACCCCATTGACCTCACCGTCCCCGACATGCGCTGCCCTTATCTGCACTCCTCCCCCTGCACCATAGATGCCCTCTGCTACCTCCACCACACTGGCTAGGAGATCATCTATGCCTCTTACAAGTCCCTTCGTCGATACGCGCTTCCCCCATACACTCCACTGCGACTTCTTATCCTCTACCAATGTTGTCGTCTTCAGCGAGAAGTCATCCAGGCCATGGGGATCGTGCAGTCTAATGACTCCCACGTGGCCTTCCCCATGGATTCACCCCCCATGAGGCCGAAGAGGCCCGTCATTTGGAGTTGTTATCTGGGCATTTCACCCCCCGAAGCATTGGAGGCTGATAATAACTCCTCTGAAGATGACAACGACGACGACGATGACAGTGGAGGAGGAGCACACGGCAACCCCCCCAACAGCAACCCCCACCCTCGTGTCCCCTACATCAACCTCCTCCTCCTAATGGAGTAGGTGCGGATGAAGTCCTTCCGTGACGTGGGATGTCGAGGGGCACGATGGAAGACTTTGTAGCTTGTCCAAAAGGTAGTCTCCATCATGTCTTCAAATGTTTGCAAACGCCAGGCGGGCATCCATTAGATGCGCTCGTAGTAGCTGAAGAGCTGCTTTAGAGTGGAGCCTTTGTTGAGGTCCAAGGCGAGGCCTTGATTGCCCTCGTGGTAGTAGCACAAGTATGGGAATGCTTCCAAGAGAGTGATGATGAGATGGAAGAAGCAGATGGTGGCCACAATTGCAGGATCAGGCACCTACTTGTATCTGTCTCGATGAAGGTGTGGATCTGCTTGAGCATGGAGGCCTCGGTGCAGGGGCTCTAGGACATCAGAGGAGCGAACCAAAGGAAGTTGTTGTGAAGCTTATGGTTCTCTACTTGCTCCCGATGAAAAAGTTGCCAGGCCCAGCCCCGCAAACGGATGGGCAAATAGGCCGGATCAATGCGTGGTTGCCATGTGCCTTGCAGTATTGTTCCAAGTTGAAAGATTTGAGAAGGGCCGGTACGTGATGGGGCGAGCAGCAGTGGGGGGCCTGAGGTAACCTCCACGTTGGCAGGGGGTGTTCGCACTTCTATCTTCTATGCTTGGCATCGAGGTAGAGTTGCAGGACATGGATGTCCATGCGGTCAGTCACCCTGGTGATGGGGGCCTCTTGGAGTTGTTGACCGAGTAGGGTGTTAATTGCCTACTCAAACTCTGTGTGATCTAATGGATCGCGATAGTTGAGAGGGTTAAGGGGTGGATCCACCTCTTTATTCTCTTGCGGTGGGGGTGGAGGGATTTCACCTTCCTCTAGAGGTTTAGGGGAAGGTATGTTGAGGGGAGGTTGTGATATGGAGGGAGGGGTTGTCGATGGAGAGGGTATTGTGGCTAGGGTTGCGGTGAGGATTGGTGGGGGCCTTGTCAATGTAGAGGGTATATCTTTGAGGTTTAGGGGATAGCCCAAGTGGGGATTCAGGGTTGGGGGTGAAGGAGGTGTGGGTGATGGAGGCGGAGTTGGGATGTGAGGGGGTGTAGAGGATTGGGAGGGGAAGAGAGAGAGGATCTGCTATACAGCTAAGTCCTCCTGTCAGCTCCGAGGATGGATCTAAATTAGGGAGGGAGGAATGTTAGCCACACTGGTTAACATCATTTTTCAAGCGTGGTTACACTTCTTATAATCCATTATTATGTAACCGTGCTAAGCGCTTAATGAAAAAAGATATATAGGATGACCATAGGACTTGTGTAATGGCGGTCCTAGGAATGAGTCTATATGTACATAGAGCTAGGAAGTAAGTTTTGGGCCCCCAATTGTAAATGTACAGCTGGCCATTGTAAAAAGTGAGTTCATGCATGTAAGTGATTTATGAAATATGAAAAGACAATCCCATTATCACAGTTGAGTCTTGTCTTCTCTCTCTCACACACTCTCTTGTGGTTATGGTAGTGAGCTTGTGTTGGTGAATGGTTGCTTGCTTGATTGTAATGTGTGCATGGAGTGGATGAGTCTTGTCTTCTCTTCTCTTCTCCTTCTTATTGTCTCCTTCTCAAGATCCCTCTTGCATGCACATTGGCATTGAGTGGAGGTAGAGCTTTCCATAGCTCCCTTCTTCTTTGCTCACCACCTAGCTTGTGGATGTCCATTTGAGTGACCCAAGTGGAGGTGGAGTGATCCCCTAGCGACCTCACATAGAGGAGTTAACCCTCATTAGGGTTGGCTAAGTGCTAGTCTCCAAATTGACCCTTGCATGGCATCATTCTCTTCTTCTCTCCCTCTCTTGTGCAAGGTAGTATGTTTTGGTTTAACATCATCCAACTAGCATAATACATTGGGCAAAACCAACCCTCATCGGACTCCTACATATCAACACACTCTAGATCTCCACATTCAATGCATCAAAAAACACATGAAAGTCCCTAGATCAATCCGACAGGTGGACAAATGGAGCAGCTGCCAACATGAGCTGCAAGTAACAGAAAGCTTTCTGACAACGCTCTAGCCAATCGTACTGTGCATCATTCTTTGTAAGCTGGTACATTGGATAAGCTACATCAGCCAAGAAGTGCATATTCGATTATGCCATTTGATCTAGCTTGAAAATTGGCCCAGGTCCTAAAGATTATGCAATGTCGGCAATGCTTTGATCGGCTCCACTTTTTTGGAATCCATAGCTATCCTGGCGGTAGACACTACGTGTCCTAAGAGAATTATTCCCCTTGCCACTGCAAACACACTTGGGCAAATTCAAGCCAACCTGAGCAAACCAACACTTTTCCAAACATAAGGACAGACACTACTTTACTAAAAACAGTGCAAGCATCTAAAAATACATGCACTACTTTGCTAAAAATAGTGCAATCATCTAAAAATACCAACACTTTTCCAGACATGAGGACATACACTACTCATTGAAAACAATGCAATCATCTAAAAATACCTACATGAATGTTACCGGGTATTCATAAAATATCTCGAACACTATTCTTGAGACCCAAGGACATGATATTCCCATTTAGTAAAACAAAAGCTATCTTGAGACCAAAGGACATAACATTCCCATTCAGTAAAGCAAAAGCTATCCTTCAGACGTGATGGCTCCCAATCCTCCAGAGCCATCACGACAACCTAATCATACCTGCTGAAGCCATCCAAGAATGAATACATCTCGTAGCCTACTACCAAGTGGGAATGAATTTGTTCTTGTTGGTGTGTTAAGCTTCTTGTAATCCACACAGACCCACAGCTTCCTGTTCTTCTTTAGAACTATCACTGTATGGGTGACAGCTAAGTCACTTTATCCACTAGGTAAATGAACCCTACTTTCAATAATTTATCTATTTCTTCTTTCACCTGCTTTGCATAACTCGGGTTCATCTGATAGCATTGCTGCTTAATAGGAACCACATCATCTTGAGATTGATGTGGTGCTGATAAACTAGGGATCCACCCCTTTCATGTCTTTTTAGCTCCATGCAAACACAAGTGTAGCAAATCATATAATTTCTTTTGGAAATGGGGAATCGACTTCGTGGGCCTCATCGATCCCATAACTATGCCACCAAGTGGGCAAAAGCACAAGCCACCAAAGATGCACTGCCTCCACAGTAGCTCGATTCCTTTATGAGCACATCCTTACCCGCTTTGGTTGTCCATTGGAGCTAACCAATGATCAGGGCTCTCATTTTCACAATGAAATCATCGCCAACATCCTCGCCAATTACCAAGTATTTCAATGCAAATCTTGTGCCTACTACCCTCAGGTCAATGGCTAGGCCGAGAGCACTAGCAAAGTTCTCTATCACCTTCTCCGAATGGCTTGTCATCAACATCCCAAGCAATGGCCAGATGCTCTTCTTGACACACTCTAGACATATCACACTGCTTACAAAGCTGCTACTCAACTATCGCTTTCCAATTGGCTATTGGGCTTGAAGCCATCTCCCCTTTCGAATTCAACCATGGCTCCTACTAGGTGGGCACCCTCTGCGTCTCTTGCTTTGGTGTCTCTCATTTCTCCTCCATCAACCGTCTCTGCATCTTAGAAGAAACCCATGCCCTAGCCAATCTCGCCCTAGAAGCTAAGCAGCATAGAGGCAAGGCATGGCACACTCGACATTTGTGTTACACTCGCTTTTCTCAAGGTGACTTGGAGCTCCTTTACCAAGCTTGGTACCTTGAACGCTCCAAGATGCTAGTACCTAGATGGGGGCAAGACCTTACAAGGTTCAAGAAATCATGCCACAAGGTGTAGTGCAATTGTGCTCTTTATCCCCATATGAACACCTTCCTTTAGAGAATGGGTCCGAACTCAAGCTCTACCTTTAAAAACCATCTCTTGGGAGGCCCCAGTTGTAGAACGTTCGTTTCTTTCTTTTTTGGAGGAAAAAAAAAGAGGAAAACGCCCTCCCAATTCCATATTTTGCTATTAGCATTTTTTTCGCTCTCCTTATCGGTCTTCCACCTCCATCTTCTCTCTCCCCCATTCTCTCTCTTCTACATATGCGCACCTCTCACCTCGGCACACACATCCCCCCCTTTTCTCTCTTCAACATAGAGTTCCCCCCTCGACATAAAGAGTCCCTTTTCCTCTCTTCGTCCCCCCTTTCTTGCACGGACGTGTTGCCCTTCTTTCTCTTCGACGTATATGATGCACTCTCTTCGAAACGTACGCTGCTCTCTCTCTCTCTCTTCGCGAACATATGTTTCTTCTCTCTCTTCGACAAAGTTTCGCCACCATGTGTTCCCTCTCTCCTCGACATATACTATGCCTCTTGCTCCCAAATCTCTCTTTGACAAAGTGCTCCTTAAGGAAAAGCACGTTAACTGGAAAGTGGCGAAAAGTGCTGGAGCATCTTAGAAAGGCACAGGCAGAAAATCCGACAGAGCAGCTGAGCGTCAACAGCCTCTTGAGCAAGAAGTTAGCTTATCTCCAGTAGACAGCAGCAGTTCGCCAACGAGTCTCCCCGCTACACCCTCCTTTTCTAGTAGTGGGACCGGCGGGGAAGCACTTTTTGTCGAAGAGAGGGTGCTTGATGTCGAAGTGAGAGAGATGGAGCACTGTGACGAAGAGAGAGGTAAATGGGGAGTAAAGTTGTCAAAGAGAGAGAAGGAAGCTGGTAGGAGAGGGAGGATATGACGGGCGAGGGCCATGAGCCATGGGATCAGAAAAAGCACATGCGCTACAGGGGGCCGGGATGATGATGAGGATGGGTTTGCTGCGGGGTGTTCGGGTGCATTTGAGGAGGAGGTGGTTAGACGTGTGTTTGTGCAAGAGAGGGTCTCTCTCTTCGACACACTCCACCTTTTCTCACCCCACGACCCCTCTTTCCTCTCTCTTCGACAACCTCCATCTTCTCCTTGACACATACATCTTCGCGACACAGTCGATGTCCAAACCCTAGTGTGCCGAGCAAGCATTCGAGTAGTGGGCTAGCAAAGCATAATGTCTTCAGATTGTTGAGATGCCGTGATACAGTCGGTGTCCAAACCCTAGTACAAGGTCTGCTACACAAGCATTCGAGTAGTGGGCTAGCAAAGCATTATGTTTTCAGCTTGTTGAGATGAAGCACCAACCTTCAATGCATTAACCTTAGGGAGTTATTTCTTTATGCAATTCAAGAACAAGTTGGTTTGACCAATGCGCCGGCTACTTTTAGAGACTTACGTGCACAGCATACAAGGATCTGCACAAGATTGTGAGCTCCTATTATAGCAATGTTTGCATGCCATTCACAGGAGCCATTGAAAGAGTAGGCATTCAAGTCACACTATTTGCATTGTCAAGAATGGCTTCTTACACGCTTGAAGACTAGCTCATTCTTGGCCCAGTCTCTTAGCAGTAGTTCATGGAATATGTGCACATATGCTGAAGGAACTAGATACGTTGACAACTTCAGGGGGACCATCCCAATGATGAGAATGCTCTCGTCAACGTTTCAATTATTCCTGCTGCTGTTTTAACATGCCTGAGTATCATGCTCAGTCTAAAAATGCAAAACCCGAGTGTACCCTTTACAATAACTCTTAAATGTTTCTGTAAAATTTAAAAAACCCATACATGATACCAAAGCAGCCTGATGCAACCTGCCCACTCCTTTTCCTCTAAATTTAAGGGCTGTGCCCCCTCATTGATACATACAATACACATGTAGTGACTGCAGTTTGCTCAGCCCAAATCTCTTTCCACACATGATAGGTAGCCCATCTCCTAATAACCGACAGGCACCCAGCCATGTTTTCCTGATCGTCCATCCACGCATGCTTTGGCTGAACAGAAGATAAACAGACCTTACTTCTCTCTCAATACTTCATCGGCTGGAGTTTTTCCCTTCAAATCTACAGAGTCTGACTCTTTACTGCTGGACAAGGTAGAAAGGTTCTTGTCAAGATTTAGCTGACTCTGTAGATCTCCAACTCTCTTCAGGCGATCCTGTAAAACCTGCCATGTACAAAGATAGAGACAGGAAAGCCAATTTTAAAGCCAGTAAAAAATAGACATGAATGCGAGACACAAAAGAGATCTAAGTAGCAGGCCTTTCTTACCACTAAGCGTTCTTGTAGTTGCCTCTGGTGAATTTCCAAGGCTGACAATGTTGCTGCATTACTAGGTGAAGCTACAGAGCTACCCTGCCCATTCTCCCTTGTATTCTGTCTGGCACCTTCTTGTTCAGATCTCAAAGACCTGTATTGGCCCATTGTGCCCAGCGCGTTGAACATCCCTGGGACAAAGGCAGCAGGTAGGATATGTGGATCTTGGCCATTTAGATGATGAAGCCCTCCTGAGCCAGATGAACCAACATTGCTCTCTCCAGAAGGTTCTCTAGACTCTGCTTCGACTGTAGCAGCACCTCCAGCACTTGGGTTCTGGCCAAATGCTGCTGCTAAATATGCTTGGGGGACGTAGTACAAGTACATAGGGTACCTGAAGGAGAAAATCATCACAGTCAAGGTGGCCACTAGCTCCAGCATATAGGCTACCCCAAGCTCACTCTGCGAAGGTCATAATAACCAGGAAAACAGAAATGGACTCTATTTTCTCGATATAGAACCAGTACGTTAAAATTCTCTTAATTACCCGATCAGTTCTCTCCCACTTAGAGCAGGGTAAATGAATGAGCTGTTGTACTGAGAAGCAGCAGCTGCAGCAGCTTGCAGTCGGGCAACCTCGGGCAAAGCATAAAAGCTCCCTAACGGCATTGTTCCTTGAACTTGACCTTGTTGTTGACCATGAATTCCATGCCTTTCAGGCATTCCATCCCAACCTTAAAACAACACACATTATATCAAATAGCAGTTGTGACCTCATGGCAAATCATGCCAAACCACTATCATATGCAATGCTAGCTATAGAAGGAAACTGACCTTGCAATAGTGGTTGCTGCTGCTGCAGAGGTTGTAAAGGTGGTGCCACCCCATCTCCACCAACAACAGTTTGTCCGCCCTCCGGAACAAGAACAGGAGACCTACACGTGGGACATGTTTGCTGCCTTTCCAACCAAGATCGCAAACAGTGCACATGAAACAGATGCCCACAAGGAAGCTTCTTTGCTGCCACCATCTCCTCTCGGCAAATAATGCATGTGGCATCACTCCTGCATGCTGCAGTGTTAAAAAACACACAGACCATGAAAAAGGCACACATTTCTTCTGTGAGGCTCACCTGCTGAGCTCTTCAGCGGTAGCATCAGGAAATCGATCATTCATATTCGACGTTATCTTCCTGTAGCGGATGAAATCAGAAACCCTGGATTTGAAGTTGCGGAAAGTCTCATACAGCTCCCGTACCAAATGCAGGGGCAAGCCATAGTTTCTGGAATCAATACATCAGGATCCATCAAGTGAGGGCTCCATCATGATGACCAAAGCTTTAAATTCATTGCAGTAGATAGTCCAAAAACAAAGCTCACAAGATCATGAGAAGGCAGGTACTTACATGAATATTACAAGAAAGAAGAACAAATAGAGAGAGAGATGAAGAAGATCTCGCACGAGCTCCAAGTAGAAAGTGAAAACTGCTTTGTTTTCCCATTGCCCCTCCAAAAACATGTCACAGACATAAAAGGCATACTTCAGAAATATCGCAATCGTGGAAGTTGCCAATATCATATACCTGCAAAATCAACATCCCATCATGATGATGGGAAAAAAAATTGGCAGTCAGAATCAAGTTAAATACACAAGTCCCATCATGTCTTACGGGAACGGTTCGCTCATTGAAAGGCGATTGTTATGAAGCAACTCTCTACTCTTTCCTCTTGCTTTTGTGGTAAGCACCCCTCTAACAGCTGAACATGATTTCCAAACATCATGTAGGATATTAACAATGTTAGAACGGCTTTGAAAGACCCACCTAATCTTCTCGAGCTTACATACTTTACCTTCTTGGCCAGACACCACAAAACCAATGGGTTGACTCACATAAACTTCCCTGCAAGTCCCCATTGAGAAAGGTTGTCTTAATGTCCAACTGACTTGTCTTCCATCCATGATAGGCAGCCAAAGCAACAACACATCTGTTAGTGGACAGCCATGAAGTATGTGCAAAAGTCTCATCATAATCTATGCCTTTTCTGTTGGCAATAGTCTTTGGCAGCATGTATGGCCTTGTACCTATCCAATGGTACCATCAAACTTTATCTTGACTTTATAAACCAACTTCGTGTACCAATTGTCTTCTTGCCATGACGCAAGTCGACTAGATCCCATGTACTATTTTTCTGGATAGCAATGATTTCTTGTTGCATGGCTTCTTGTCAGTGCTCATCCTCTTGAGCCTCCTCATAAGAGTCCGGCTCATCTGTATGCAAGCCACATCTGCATGTTCTCTAGCATTTCTAGAACCAGCCCGTGTCCTGCTATGAAGAGGAGCTGAAAGTTTACTCTCCTCCAAAGTATGGACCAACCAATGAGGCACTGTTCTTGCCCCTTCCAAAGCTGTCCACTCTTCATGAATTGCTTCCTCTATGTCATGATCTACAATGGGCTGATTTTCAGCACCTACATGCTGTCCATTAGGCATTTCTAGTGGCTGGTCTGCTCTAACATCTATGCCTAATGGAAGTGGTCCCTCAAACATATCCTGTGAGCCATTTTGAAAATGTCTAATAAATTCAGCCAATGGTTGTGCTGAATTTTCAGCAAATACAACATCTCTACTTTCAAAGATCCTTCGATTGCATGGATTGTAAAAACAAGATCCCTTGCTACCACTGTTGTAGCCCACAAATATGCATTTAACTGCCTTGTCATCCAACTTGCCTGTAATATGCGGAAGCTTCGGACAAGAATCGGTAACTTCAATACTCAGAATTCAGCACTCTTTTCGTGACGGAAATTAACGCACAAACTGAAAGGAGAAGTGCAGAAAATAGAGAGAGAGAGAGAGAGAGAGAGAGAGAGGGAGAGGACCCAGTATTGGGTCCCAATTACCCTCTGCAGGGCCCCCACCACGGATGGTGTATTTGCTTTATTAGAATGATGAGAAATCTGAAAGAAAATACAACAATCTTGGACCTTTTCTTGGCTGGGAATACCCTGCCCTTGACCTGAATCCTTCACCCCTTTGCTTAGCACCCTCTTGGCTTTGTCTAGCCTCTTATGCTTGAGCTCTTGGTGGAGAATGAGATGAATGAATGGGATCGTGGGCTAAGCCTTTTATACTACTCCTCATGAGCAGTCGGCCAGCATACATCCAGGCGGCCAGCATAAAAGTCCCACGACTTATGCAAATTCAGCAATAAATGCTAAAATAAATCCCATAAATGCTGCGTTTTATTCCTAGCTAGCTGGGAGGTGAGGCGCCTGCATTCCAATGGCTGGGCAAACCTTTTGCACACATCCCAAGGGCTGGGCAGCCTGTATGGGCTGCCCCATACTTGCCCTACAGCCATGTAAAGGCTGTAAATTCCTGGAATTTGCCTTATTCTTGCCCTAGGGCTGTCCTACAGCCCTTCCATGGCTGGTGGGTTCAGCCAGGGCCTTCTTGGCCCTCATGGGGGTGATTCCACACCATTCCCATGCCCACACTAAGATCCAGAGTAGCCCTATGGGCTGGACCCTTGTCCTAAACACTAACTACTCAGTGATCTGGCATCCAATACCATACCAGATACACAGAATCACTGACATCATTCTAGAGGGAGACTCACAGCGCGGACTGGCACTGTTTCATGTGCAGGACAGTGCACACCTGACCTTGGACAACTGAGATGGATCCCTGGCTGACTCGTCCTGGACTGGGCTCACATGGGACCAGTTCACCATCCCAGGTCCTGCACCTTCTGTACAAAAATGTCAAAGTGGCATCC
This sequence comes from Cibotium barometz, assembly GCF_041138505.1. Classification (NCBI taxonomy): domain Eukaryota; kingdom Viridiplantae; phylum Streptophyta; class Polypodiopsida; order Cyatheales; family Cibotiaceae; genus Cibotium; species Cibotium barometz. Next base: position 9,272,985 of record NC_141065.1, on the reverse strand, counting down.
AAGTGCGGGATAAACGTGACATCCCGTTCTGCTTAACTTGACGGAAGCTGCATAGCCTCCAAATAATAAATCAATAACGCCGGATAGTCTTCGAAAAACTCTTTGCTGAGCCATACCGCTTCATGAGTTCCTCGGTCCTGAAACTTCGTGAGGAACTGTCGTAGTCTTCGGCCTGAGCCATGCTTGAAACGGTGCAGAAGGATCTGTTCTGGAACCATAACTTCTGCTTCATCCACAATGTCTGGTTCTGCTTCGTCTTTGACCTCTGAAGGGGTTGGACCTGCATATGGCTTTAGCCAACTGACATGAAATACATCGTGCATAGCCAACTCGGAGGTAGCTTTAACTGCATAGACACCTCATTAATCTTTTTCCGAATGGGAAAAGGTTCGAAGCTCCTGAAAGACAACTTTGGGCATAGCTTGCCCACCTGTTTCAGTCTTTGCTTCATAATCCGAAGATAAACCCAATCCCCTTCCGAAAACTTCATATCCCTTCAATCTTTATTGGCCTGTCGAGTGTAGGCCTCTTACGCTTTAGCCAATCTGTCTTTTACTGACTCTAACATCTCCTGGTAAGACTCCGTCACTCTGTTCGCCTCCGGTACTGAAGACGAAGTCTTGGTCAACAACGATTGAAAAGGTCTTCCAAACGCTGCCTCATATGGAGTCCTGCCAATAGCTCAAGAAAAAGAGTCATTCAAAACAGCTTGAACTAAAGGCAAATACGATTCCCACTTACCTTGTTGATCGTGGATATAACACTTCAGCACATCAAAGGCCAACTGGTTGTATATCTCTGTCTGGCCGTCTGTCTATGGATGGAATGCACTGGAAAAATTCAACTTAGTACCAAAATTATCAAACAATGTCCTCCAAAAATGACTGGTAAACTTGGCATCTCAGTCTGACATTATGGTTCTAGGAATCCCGCCAATCGGGTACCAATGCCGAATGAACAACTGGGCAACATCCTCGGCGGTCACATTGACCCTGCAAGGAATAAGCATAACAAATTTGCTAAACCTATCAACAATAGTTAAGCACTGCGTATTACGCTTACTCGGACTAGAAGGCAGATTCATGACAAAGTCCATGGAAATGTCTTGGAAAGGACCCTCAGGAATTGGCAAGGGCTGTAACAACCCTATCTTCTTTCCACGAGGAGCTTTCACCTTTTGACAAATGTCACAGCGTTGTACATATGTAAACACATCACACCTCATCTTTGGCCAATAGTATTGCCGTTCCAATTTTTCCAGAGTCAAATTCATGCCCCTATGACCACTTGTAATGGCGTCATGGGCATCATGGAGAAGAGCTGCCCTGAACGACTTCATGACACATAGTCGGCCTTTGTAGAAAAGCCAACCATCGCGTATCAGAAAGTGGCATGGTCTTGTGGCTTTCAATGCCTGTTCCCACTGTGTACCGAATTTCTCGGAATCCGCGTACGTGTGCTTCATGTCCTCTAGTCCTGTACCAACAAGATCAAGTCTAGTGGTCTGAATCGTAGACACTTGTCTCTTCTTGCTTAATGCATCGGCCACTGGATTGGCCTTTCCTTGAAGGTACTCAATCATACCATCGAATTGCTGGAATATCTGACTCCAGCGGTGTTGTCGATCACTCCACTGTGCACTTGGCATTGTCTGAATCTAGCGTAATGCCTGATGGTCAGTGCGAACCTCGAAGTCCCGGCCATACAAAAAATGTTTCCAATGTTTCAAAGCCTGTATAACTGCTAGGAGTTCACGATCATAGACTGAGTAGTTCTTCTCGGCGGGCAGTAAGTAACTTACGAGACATGTAAGCTACTGGATGACCATTCTGTTGCAATACACCTCCAATTGCGATGTTACTCGCATCGGTGATCACTTGAAATGGTTCGTCCCACGAGGCAAGTGCTAAACAAGGCGCTTCTTACAAAGCCATCTTGAGGTTCTGAAATGTCTCCAACACTCGTGGAGTCATTCGAATCTTTTGCCGTCTTGTCTTCACTCCCTTTAGCAGATCGGTGAGATCTGCCGAGAGGTCAAAAAACTTGTCGATGTGAGTGAAGTATGCCTGGCATGTACCCACAAAAGATCTAATGTCATAGGCTGTCTAAGGTACTTCCCAGTTGATAATCTCGGCCACTTTAGCCGGATCAAGTCGAATGCCTTCAGCACTAATTATATATCCCAAGTAATGCACCTAGAACAGATAAAATTCGCACTTCTTTTCATTGACGTAGAGCTCGTTGCTTTCCAGCAACTTAAGGACTTTCTCCACATCAATGTCATGCTGCTCAACCGTAGCTGAAAATTGTGTGGGAGAATGAGAATTAGGGTTAGGTTAATTCATGTGGGAGACATACACAGAGAAACAAGGGAGAGAGAGAGAGAGAGAGTTGTGGGGATAAGTCAACTCACCAAGATGAGTGTGTGACTCCCCTATCACACATGTATATTGCACTAGTACACATAGTGCACTTAGTACATTAAAAGTACTAAGTGTACTATGTACTATAACTTATGGGCTTGTACACACTATAAGGGTGGGCATTATGCCTTTACCCCAACTACCTCCCACTTAAAGGCAAAAAGTCCTTAAGTAAAGGAAAAGAAAAATTCAGCATGTACATGATAATATACAAGGCCATATCAAGGCTGTAACTGGCCTCATCCAATGCCCATCAAGTGTCTGCAATGAGCAAACCGCTCCGGAGGCAAACTCTTCGTCAACAGATCAGCCGGGTTGTCATCCGTATGAATCTTAACAAGCTGAATTTGCTTGTTCTCTATCACCTCTCTGATGAAGTGATACTTCACATCCACATGCTTCGTCTTTGCATGAAAGACAGGGTTCTTTGCCAACTGGATGGCACTCTGACTGTCACAATGCAACAATGGAATATCCCCTATATAACCCAAATGAACCACTAACCGAGATAGCCATAATGCCTCCTTGCAAGCCTCTGTGGCTGCAATATACTCGGCCTCTGTAGTAGATAAGGCAGTGCACTTCTGCATCCTGGATATCCATGACACAGCACCTCCTGTGAATGTAAACACATAACCGATAGTAGACTTCCGGTTATCTGGATGACCGGCATAATCCGAATCCGTGTAACCATGCACTAATGCATCCTGTTTGCCAAAGCAAATGCACATATCCTGTGTGCCCTTCAGGTATCTCATGACACCTTTCACTGCTTCCCAATGCTTCTTGCCAGGGTTGGCCATGTATCTAGAAACCACTCCCACTGCAAATGCAATGTCCGGCCTAGTAGCAACCATGGCATACATGAGACTGCCACAAGCTGAAGCATACGGAATCTTGGCCATATCAGCCCTGTCTCTATCTGACTGTGGGCTGTCCATAGCACTGAGTTTCACATATGGAGGCAAAGGAGTACTAGTCTTCTTCCCCCCGTCCATATTGAACCTCTGCAAGACTTTGCCAATGTATTCCTACATGCTGATTTCTGTCCCGAAGTATCCGCATACCCAAGATGTGATTTGCATCACCCAAATCCTTCATATCAAAGGTTTGATGCAGCCTCTGCTTCAAGGTATCCATCTCCTTACGAGATTTCCCGGCAATCAACATATCATCAACATACAAGATGAGGATCAATAGACTGCCATCCAAAGCTTTCTTGGTGTACAAGCAGTGATCTATGTCACTTCTCCTGAATTTCTGAGATTTCATGAATGTATCAAATTTATGATACCATTCCCTTGGTGCCTGTTTGAGCCCATAAAGACTCTTTTTCAGCTTGCATACAAGCTTCTCCTTTCCACTCACTGCATAACCCTCTGGCTGCTGCATATATATCTCTTCATGGAGATCACCGTGAAGAAAAGCAGTCTTCACATCCATCTGAATCAAGTCCAGATCATCATGCGCAACCAAAGCTAACACAGCTCTAAGTGTGGTCATTTTGACCACTGGAGAGAAGATCTCATCAAAGTCCACACCATATTCCTGCTTGAAGCCCTTAGCCACTAACCTGGCTTTGTATCTTGGCTTTGCATCTGGTGCAACTTTGAGCCTGTAAACCCACTTGCATGGCAAAACCTTCTTGCCTGCAGGCAAATGCACCAACTTCCAAGTTCCATTTTTATGCAGAGAATCCATCTCTGACTTCATGGCACAATCCCAAAGAGCCTTGTCTGCCCTCTGTAAAGCCTCCTTATAACATGAGGGCTCCCCACAGTCAGTGAGCATCAAGTAGTCAACCCCTGGAACAAACCTGTCAGGGGCTCTGGAGGGTCTAGTGGACCTCCGTACCCAATGACCATCATTTGCAGGTTGCTGTCCAGCCTGCATATCACCCATTGGTGGCTCCTGTTCCATGCCATAAGGCTGAAAAATCATGCCCGGTATCTCCTCTAACTGTGGTATATCCATAGGGATATCTTCTGCCATATCTGGCTGTCCATTTGGACCATTTTCAGCACCATTTAAGGGCTGGTTTTCCTGCTGTAATGGCTGATTTACAGCCCTTGGTTGTTGTCCATGATGTCCATCATCATCAAAGATGACTCTGCCAGGCTCCTGTTGCCTTGCAGGCTCCTTATACATGCATGTTTCATCAAAAATGACATCATTGCTGCGTATAATCTTTCTATTCACGGGATCCCATAGTCTATACCCCATTTCACCTTTGTCACCATATCCTAGGAATATGCATTTGTGAGACTTAGGATCAAGTTTGGTGCGCATTTCCCTGCGTATGTGCACGTACGCAACGCAACCAAACACTCTCAAGTGCTTGTATGACGGAGGCTTCCCTGTCCATACTTCTTCTGGCACTTTCCCACCAAGCCTCGTGTTAGGTGACCTGTTTATAAGATGAACGGCTATCATAACAGCTTCAGCCCAAAAACCATGAGGTAATGCAGCATGTGACAACATAGAACGGACCTTCTCCTGAATGGTCCTGTTCATCCTCTCTGCTGTCCCGTTTTGTGGAGGATCATAAGGAGTAGAGAGCTCCCTCTTGATGCCTTTAGCATCACAAAAATCCTGAAACTGTTTGGACATATACTCTCCACCATTGTCGGAACGCAAAGCCTTCAGTGTTTTGCCAGTTTGATTCTCAACATGAGCAACAAACTTCTGAAACACTGAGAATGTATCACTCTTCAAACGAAGAGGATAGACCCACACCTTGCGTGTGGCATCATCTATAAAAGACACAAAGTATTTTGCCCCTCCCAAAGAAAGCTGAGGCATCTCACATACATCTGTATGCACAAGCTCTAACTGAGCATCTTTCTGTCCAAGAGCTTTCTTGTGGGGGCACTGTAGTTGCCTACCATATATACAATGCTCACAAAACTGAAAACTTGAAAACTTTAGAGAAGGCAAGTAACCCAAACGAGACAATTGCTCCATTCCCTTGACACTCATGTGTCCCAACCGGCTATGCCACATAGAAATTTCCGGCAGCTCGGTTGCATTTACATTAGCATGGTGACAAACACCTGCATGCATGAAATAAAGAGTGTCCACCTTAGAGCCTCTGGCAACAACCAGTGAGCCCTTACTAATTTTCCACTTTCCACGACCAAATGTGGTAACATAATCAACATCATCAAGCTGTCCAGTAGAAAGCAGGTTCTTCTTGATCTCAGGCACATGCCTGACATCATGGAGCATAAGCTGTGAGCCATCTGAAAATACAAGCCTCACATCATCTCTGCCAAGAATCTTGCATGCATGGTTATCACCCAAATAAACCACTCCTTCATTGCCAGTAGTATACCTGACAAACAAGTCTCTGCAACCTGTGACATGAAAGGAGGCACCTGAATCAATGATCCATGAGTGCATACCATGACCACCTGTAAGAAGTGAATGGGCATCAAGTGAAGAAGTAAATAGAACCTCATCCTCACTGTCACCTGCATGTGACACATTGATTTCTTCAATCTTGACTCCACTTTTGCCCTTTGGCTTTACATCTTTGGCTTCATCTTTGTCTCTGTCTTTGCCTTTTCCCTTTTCCTTTTGATCATTTTTCCATTTGTAGCATTGCTTTTTAATGTGTCCCTTCTTGCCACAATAATGGCATTCCAAGTCCTTTTTGGAGCGAGACTTACTCCTTCCCCGTTCTTGGCTCTTACCCCTTTGTTGGGATCTCCCACGTGCATTCATTGCATTGGACTTTCCAACAGAGTTGTTTTTCCTGTTCATCTCTTCTTGAAGAAGAGCACCCTCAACATCTGCATATGACAGCATAGCATTCGAATTGCTAGTGGCTGTCCTGAATGTGTCCCAACTCTCTGGCAAAGTGCATAACAGAAAAGTGGCTTTGAACTCATCGTCCATTGCCAACTTTTGATTTATAACTTGGCTGACAATACCATTAAACTCATTTAAATGGGCTGTCATAGACGCCCCTTCCTTCATCTGAAGACCTATGAGTTTCTTCAACCAATACACTTTGCTTGAGGCACTTTGCTGGGCATACAAGTCCTGCAATCTCTGCCACATTCCCCAAGCTGTCTTCTCTTCACGAATGCTGAAAAGTAATGAGTCTGACACAGACAACATGATAGTAGATCTTGCCAGCTCATCCATATCTTCCCACTCTTCAGCAGTAAGAGAAGCGGGCATTACACCCCTTTCTTTGATAGGCTTGTGCTGCTTTTTCTGGAGCAACACATTGTAGCACTGGGTTTGCCAAATATCATAATTATGCGAGCCTTCAAGCTTCTTGATGTGAAGCAATGAAGAGCTCTCACCTGTGGTTGCCATAGCAATATGCAACCTGTCAATGCCTGACTCCCTGCAAAATGTGCAAACACTGCACCAAAAGCACACAAAGTGCTCACAGTTGTTCTCCCAAGCTTTATCTCCCACTACGGAAGCAAGAATGCAACTTTTCTCCCACTGTATGTGATGAAATCACCAAAATCTGGTTGCTGCAGATTTTGGACAGCACCTTAAATGTGCTCTGTTGCCCTTCCAAAGTACTGTACAGCAGTACCAAGTGCTCACCAATGATGTACCAAACTTGTACCGGCAAGTACAGCAATTGAAATTGAACCTTTTGGTCACTCAAAACAGTGTACAGCCATGCCAAAACTTGCACAAAGCTGTGCCAAATCTGTACCAGCAAGTACAATAGCAATAAATGCTCTCCTGGCTGTCCAAATGAGTGAAAATCAGACTTTTACAGTCCCGTACACTGCATACAACAGTCCCGAACAGAAATTGGGCAAAAGCCCCTTGACTGCAAGCTGATTTTTGAGGATTCAAGGCATAAATGTCTTGCCTGCTGCTTTGCCAAGCTCAACAAGCATACGAACTTGAAAAGCCCCTTGATTTAAGATCAATTTTTGATCATACATGGTACATTGACGCACATGAAGGCATCCAGAGTGTTCACGATGCTTCCCCCTGGCCACATATACATCCAAATAATGAAAGCCCTTTGATTTACAGGCACATTGAGTGCTTGTCAGGCATCAACACATTGCCCAAAGCATCAACTGCGAGTGCCTGCATGCAAATCAACCAAATCAGCACAAAAGCCCCTTGATTTGCACTGCAGTTTGCTGCAATTTTGCCCAAATGTGCGATTTCTCACATCATACAGCATGTATGACTGCTTAATTGCACAATTACATCAAAATCCCCAAATTTCAACATCCAATTTCCTGCAAATTAATCCTGATTGTGACCAATGTCACCCAATTTTGCCAATTTTGCTCAAAAATTGAGCAATTCGGCACCTATACCTGCTCAATTGATTGAATTGATAAGAAATTCCCAAAATTGAAGGCAAATACCTCTTAATTTTTTATTTTTTGTTGCAGGAAAGGGGGGAGGGCTTCGTATTTGCTGCTGTGCAGGTGGGCAATTTTGATCCAGGTGCTTGTCTGTAAAGATGAAAGACGAACACTTCTCCAGCCACGTTATGGCGTTCAGGAATGAAGTCAGTAAAACCATTCTCCAAGTCCACTAGATCCTAGGCAGCGGCACTTGGAGAAGATGGTGTAGGAAGAGCACTGATTGGAAGGGTGGACCCTCGACGTGGAAAAAGGCACGGGCTTCAGGACTGCTCCTCTTGTGATGTACGTATAAGTAGGGCAGATAAGGCTTGGAGAGGGGTCTGCGCTAAGGGGAACGCCGAAGGCTGCTCGTCTTTCGAGAGCGAGGTTTTCTCTTCGATACACACTTATGACAAGGTATGCGCCTGTCCACCCGCTTCGCCTAGCGCCTAGTAGCCAGCCGACGACTTCGCCTTGTGTGGGCTGACCTGATTTCGCCCAGCCACGTAGGCGAAGGTGACTTCGCCTACTTACGCAGAGTAGCCAGTTGAACGCCCAACGGAGCTCTTACGCCTTGGCTTCCTTGCGCAGCAGCTTAGCCCCTGCGGTTGACGCCCGCCTGCCTAGGACTCGCCTATTGGAGCTGTCACTATAAGATATTGCTGCTCAGCTGTTGGTCTGCGTTGTAGACGCACAAGAGAGAAATCAGCGCTTGCACCTTCTTCTCCTCTACAGCAAATTCGACACCACCAGTTGGAAGTTCAGGCTCTGATACCAGTTGTGTGGGAGAATGAGAATTAGGGTTAGGTTAATTCATGTGGGAGACATACACAGAGAAACAAGGGAGAGAGAGAGAGAGAGAGTTGTGGGGATAAGTCAACTCACCAAGATGAGTGTGACTCCCCTATCACACATGTATATTGCACTAGTACACATAGTGCACTTAGTACATTAAAAGTACTAAGTGTACTATGTACTATAACTTATGGGCTTGTACACACTATAAGGGTGGGCATTATGCCTTTACCCCAACAAAAATATGAGTATGTCGTCCAGAAATGTGAACACACACTTTCCAATCAAATCCCGGAAAACACGCATCATCATGCGGTTAAATGTAGCTGGGGCGTTCGTCAAGCCAAATGGCATGACCAAAAATTCATAGTGGGCTCGTTCCGTACGGAAGGCTGTCTTGGGAATGTCCCCTTCCACAATCCGTACCTGGTGGTACCCACTCTTTAAATCCAGTTTTGAGAACACCTTTGCTCCATTCAGCCTCTCCAGAATATAGTCAATTCGAGGCATCGGAAATCTGCTCTTGATAGTCAGCTTGTTGAGTGCACGATAATCGACACACAAACGAGAAGATCCATCTTTCTTCTTGACAAGCAAGATCGGTGTTGCAAATGGCGACACGCTAGGGCGGATGAAGCCAGCTTGCAACAATTCTTGGAGTTGGCGCGGTCCAACTCCGATTCCATTGCCTTAGAAAGGCGATACGGAAACTTGCTCGGGGGTTCCGAGCCTGGGAGGAGGTCAATCTTGTGGTCTTCTGGTCTGGACGGGGGGAGCTGGGGAGGGAGGCTATCCCGAATAAAAATCTTTTGGAACTTTTCATGGGGAACCGAGTACTTCTCAGAAGCACTCGCCACCGTTTGGGCTGTTTGGATGTAAATCATCGCACACTGTGCGCTCGCTTAGCCTGCAAGTGGCTTATGAGCGGAAAGTTCGGAATTCCTGGCTCACACTTAATGGTCACTGGGGTGTGTGACACATTCCGATTGATCTGGAACATGTGCTTGTCCCACTTGACATCAGGGAGAAACTTGTGAAACCACTAAATACCCAAAATTATGTCTGCTCCTACAAGAGGGGCAACCATAAAATCACGCACAAACTCTATGCCCTGAATAACTAACTTAGCACCTAGAGCTTCATACTTAACGCTCGTTGTCATGCTTGTGCTAAAACCCTCAACCTGTTTGTCCACCGAAGTCAATTCGAAACGAGCACGCCTAGCGGCCTGTTCCGTGACCACATCCTCCGTGCTGCCGCTGTCAAACAAGACGACGACTCTCTGGCCACCTATGTAGCCAAAGGACTTGAGCAATTCGTTGCGCTCATACTCCTGGTCATGGGTGCCCTTTTGCTTATCTTTGAGCTCCCGGCTAATAATTGCTCCAACTGAAGCACCGGGGTTTAAAGTACTAGGGGTAGCCGCTGGGGTCTGTGTGGGAGCTGAGCTCACCACGGAAGCTGTGGAGGCGACGGCGACGGGCTTTGGAGACTTCTTCGGACAATCCCGAGAAGTATGTCCTTTTGTATGACAAAAGAAACATCTACCCTTCTTGTTGTACTAAGAAAGCTCCTCATCACTCAACTTGCCACCTGTCTTGCTTGCCTCCGCTTTCTGGTCTGGAGTAAGCTTAGACGCATTGTTCGAGTTCTTGGAGCCAAAGGCTCCCGGGCTCTGTCCTGGGGAAGACCCCGTCTGGTTCTGGCTTTTGCTCCCTGAGGCAGTAGCCCTGGGAGAAGCCGGCTGGGAAGTCTTGGGCTTGCCACCATTGTGTTTCATTTCTGCACTCTGCGCAAGCGAGAGTGCGTCCCATTATACTTACTGAAGTTCATTTTCTCAGGAAAATGATTCGAGGGCGCCGCCGGTGTCAATCAGGCGTCCAATGCTTTGAGGTAACTCTCGTGTTCCACGCGTCGCATGGCTTCGTCTTCTCGCTGTTGGATCTCCAATGCACGCATTTGCAACTCAAGCAAAGAGCTTGGTTGCGGCTGTGACCCAGCGAGAGGGTCCCTATGTCGAGGATCTGGTATCTGGGATACGGAAGGAGAGGAAGGAGGAGATGGAAAACGCGACGCTGGAGAGCGGGTACGCTCCTCCAGAGCCAAGATCTGCGCCTTCTGCTCATCCAACTTGGCTGTCTGTTCTGCGATTACTCGCATCATCTGCTGGAACATGTCTGTGTGACACTCAAGCCTGGTGCCCTAGCTGGACTACCTGGTGCACTCTGGTCCCATGGTTCTTGGTCTCTCTCGACGTCGAAGCTCGCCGTAGCAGGAAAATGCACTTCCTTTCCGGAACGCAATCTAACCATCCACTATCTGTGTGGGAGACGTCCGGAGGCTAAAACCCAACCGTCCTTTGAGGGACAAGAGAGAGTCACTCCGAAAGGGGTAGTCTACCGGTATCTAAAAACCAACCACACGAGCGAGAAAAAATTATGGTTTCTTTGTTGAATCTTTGTACTTGAAGTAGGCTCTGATACCACTGTAATATGCGGAAGCTAGAAGAATCGATAGCTTCAATACTCAGAATTCAGCACTCTTTCCGCGACGGAAATTAATGCAAAAACTGAAAGGAGAAGTGCAGAAAATAGAGAGAGAGAGAGAGAGAGGTGGAGAGCACACAGTATTGGGTGCCAATTACCCTCTACAGGGCCCCCACCACGGATGGTGTATTTGCTTTATTAGAATGATGAGAAATCTGAAAGAAAATACAGCAATCTTGGACCTTTTCTTGGCTGGGAATACCCTACCCTTGACCTGAATCCTTCACCCCTTTGCTTAGCACCCTCTTGGCTTTGTCTAGCCTCTTATGCTGGAGCTCTTGGTGGAGAATGAGATGAATGAATGGGATTGTGGGCTAAGCCTTTTATACTACTCCTCATGAGCAGTTGGCCAGCATAAAAGTCCCACGACTTATGCAAATTCAACAATAAATGCTAAAATAAATCCCATAAATGCTGCGTTTTATTCCTAGCTAAGCCTGGGCCTTCCTGGCCCTCATGGGGGGTGGTTCCACACCATTCCCATGCCCACACTAAGATCCGGGGTAGCCCTATGGGCTCGCCCCTTGTCCTAAACGCTAGTGATCTGGCATCCGGTACCATACCAGATACACAGAATCACTGACATCATTCTAGAGGGAGACTCACAGCGCAGACTGGCACTGTTTCATGTGCAGGACAGTGCACACCTAACCTCGGACAACTGAGATGGATCCTTGGCTGACTCGTCCTAGACTGGGCTCACATGGGACCAGTTCCCAATCCCAGGTCCTGCACCTTCTGTACAGAAATGTCTACGTGGCATCCAAGTGCGGGATGCACGTGACATTGCCTCTTAGCTATGGAGGCACATGAGCATATGCAAGGCAACCAAGAGTCCTTAGGTAATCAACCTTAGGCTTTATGTCATACCAGGTCTCAAATGGAGTATGGTCTTTAAAGCTTTGGTAGGGCACCTGTTCAAAACATGTGTTTCTACCACACCATTCTGGTGTGGTGTCCATGGCATTGTGCATTGACGTTTAATGCCTTTCTCTGGCAAATATGCTTTGAATGCATCTGCCATGTATTCCCCCCCTCCATCTAAGCGGAGGATTTGCACTTTGCAACCTATTTCATTTTCAGCTCTTGCTACATATTGCTGAAAACACATAAACACCTCAGATTTTGCTCTTTAAAGGGTACACCCAAGCAAATCTAGAGTAATCATCAATGAAGGTCACAAAATAAAGATGCTTCCCCCTCATGGGACCACACACATCACTGTGCATGAGCTGTACTTTCAAGACAGCCCTTACAGATCCATTCTTTGGGAAGGCATTCTTGTGACTTTTGCCTAAAATGCACCCTTCACATACATGTCCAGGTGGCAACTCCACATGAGGCATATCCTGCACCATTTGATGCCTTTGTAGCAACAACAAATCGCCATAACTCACATGCCCAAATCTAGCATGCCATGACTCTGCCTCACATGGCAAAAGTAGAAGTAGTGGCCAAACATGCATCCTGTGCTCTCTTCTCAAATGAGTCTAAGTGATACACGCCCTAGTACAGAGTTCCAAAAGTGTAAATCACAGTCTCTCTCTACCTCTCACTGTGCATCTGTCATCCTCAAAGTTAACCACATAACCTCTTTTGGCAAAAGAGGAGACTGACAGCAGATTCTTCTCTCTCCCTGGCACATAAAAGTACATTTGGAATGCATAGGTTTGAACCATCTACAGCTCTAAGTATTATCTCACCAATGCCTTTGACAGGATAAGAAGAGTTATTTGCACATATGACTTTCTTGCCTTCTCGGGCAACCCTCAATGAATTAAACAAATCCCTCTTGGAGGTGATATGTCTGGAGGCTCCACTATCAAAATACCATATAACCTGTTTCTCATTAACATTGCGAGATAAGTGCTCTTGTGATGCATCATAACTGCAAACCAAAAAAACCTAATCATCCTGCATAAAGTTAGTTGAATCGTCAGCTTTGTCTACAGGAGTATTAGAAGAGTCCACTGCCAAACCAAATTCTTCTCCTTGGCATGTCTCTTCTTGCACTCATTGATGTAGTGCCCTGGATCTTTGCAATAATGTCACTCGCCCTTCTTCTTGGGCTGATCTACATCACTCTTTGCTTTGCTTAATGGCAGTCCAGAATCAACCTTAGACTAATAGTAGCCACTGCCCTTGCTACAACAAAGGCCTAGTCTCACTGCCACGCATGATGGAAGATTTATTCTTCCTAGTCTGCTCCTCTTGTAATAACAAACCCACAAACTCCACAAACTGTAGAGGCTCTAGGTTAAGCAAATGAAACCCCGACCCTTCCGAGTGTTCTAGAGGTTCTCTTGGTTCTTGTCTTTCTTCGGGTTGGATTCATCCAAAGTCAGGGTTTGGTTTTGGCTATGTGGAGCCTTCCCAAACTTAAACTTTTGTTTATGTTGGAAACCCTATTTAAAAGTACATGTGACCTGTGCTCCACGCATGAGAGACAGAAACCCTACAGAGTCTCTGCCCGGTAGGCTCCCTCCTTTGCCTTTCATCACGCTCTGAGTGAGATACACTGGGTAAAGTCCCTATTTTATAGACAAAAAAATCTGTGTGCTTTTTGCAAACCCAGTGCTACAATGTGTTGCTCCAGAAAAAGCAGCACAAGCCTATCAAAGAAAGGGGTGTAATGCCCGCTTCACTTACTGCTGAAGAGTGGGAAGATATGGATGAGCTGGCAAGATCTACTATCATGTTGTCTGTGTCAGACTCATTACTTTTCAGCATTCGTGAAGAGAAGACAGCTTGGGGAATGTGGCAGAGATTGCAGGACTTGTATGCCCAACAAAGTGCCTCAAGCAAAGTGTATTGGTTGAAGAAACTCATAGGTCTTCAGATGAAGGAAGGGGCGTCTATGACAGCCCATCTAAATGAGTTTAATGGTATTGTCAGCCAGGTCATTAATCAAAAGTTGGCAATGGACGATGAGTTCAAAGCCACTTTTCTGTTATGCACTTTGCCAGAGAGTTGGGACACATTCAGGACAGCCACTAGCAATTCGCATGCTATGCTTTCATATGCAGATGTTGAGGGTGCTCTTCTTCAAGAAGAGATGAACAGGAAAAACAACTCTGTTGGAAAGTCCAATGCAATGAATGCACGTGGGAGATCCCAGCAAAGGGGGAAAAGCCAAGAAAGGGGAAGGAGCAAGTCTCGCTCCAAAAAGGATTTGGAATGCCATTATTGTGGCAAGAAGGGACACATTAAAAAGCAATGCTACAAATGGAAAAATGATCAAAAAGAAAAGGGAAAAGGCAAAGACAAAGAGAAGGATGAAGCCAAAGATGTAAAGCCAAAGGGCAAAAGTGGAGTCAAGATTGAAGAAATCAATGTGTCACATGCAGGTGGCAGTGAGGATGAGGTCCTATTTACTTCTTCACTTGATGCCCATTCACTTCTTACAGGTGGTCATGGTATGCACTCATGGATCATTGATTCAGGTGCCTCCTTTCATGTCACAGGTTGCAGAGACTTGTTTGTCAGGTATACTGCTGGCAATGAAGGAGTGGTTTATTTGGGTGATAACCATGCATGCAAGATTCTTGGCAGAGGTGATGTGAGGCTTGTGTTTTCAGATGGCTCACAGCTTATGCTCCATCACTTCATCAGAGAGGTGATAGAGAACAAGCAAATTCAGCTTGTTAAGATTCATACGGATGACAACCCGACTGATCTGTTGACGAAGAGTTTGCCTCCGGAGCGGTTTGCTCATTGTAGACACTTGATGGGCATTGGATGAGGCCAGTTTCAGCCTTGATATGGCCTTGTATATTATCATGTACATGCTGATTTTTTCTTTTCCTTTACTTAAGGGCACTTTGCCTTTAAGTGGGAGGTTGTTGGGGTAAAGGCGTTATGCCCACCCTTATAGTGTGTACAAGCCCATAAGTTATAGTACATAGTACACTTAGTACTTTTAATGTACTAAGTGCACTATGTGTACTAGTGCAATATACATGTGTGATAGAGGAGTCACACACTCATGCCTCATGAGTTGACTTTTCCCCACACCTTTCTTTCTCTCTCTCCCTTGTTTCTCTGTGTATGTCTCCCACACATGAATTAACCTAACCCTAATTCTTCCTTCTCCCACACAGAAACCCCCGAGCAAGTTTCCATATCGCCTTTCCAAGGCAATGGAATCGGAGTTGGACCGCCAACTCTAAGAACTGTTGCAATCTGGCTTCATCCGCCCCAGCGTGTCGCCATTTGCAGCACGATTCGATTTGTCAAGAAGAAAGATGGGTCTTCTCGTTTGTGTCGATTATCATGCACTCAATAAGCTGACTATCAAGAGTAGATTCCAAATGCATCGAATAGATTATATTCTCAAGAGGCTGAATGAGACCAAGGTGTTCTCGAAACTCAATTTGAAGAGTGGGTACCACCAGGTGAGGATTGTGGAGGGGAACATTCCCAAGACAGCCTTCGGTACGAAACGAGCCCACTATAAATTTGTGGTCATGCCTTTTGGCTTGACGAACACCCCAGCCACATTCAACCGCATGATGATGCATGTGTTCCGAGAATTGATTGGAAAGTGTGTTCAATTTTCTGGACGACATACTAGTATTTTCAGCTACGGTTGAGCAGCATGACATTGATGTGGAGAAAGTCTTGAAGTTGTTGGAAAGCAATGAGCTCTCCGTCAATGAGAAGAAGTCGGAATTTTATTTGTTCGAGGTTCATTACCTTGGATATATAATTAGTGCAGAAGGCATTCGACTTGATCCGGCTAAGGTGGCCGAGATTGTCAATTGGGAAGTACCTCAGACTGCTTATGACATCAGATCCTTTGTGGGTACATGCCAGGCATACTCCACCCACATAGACAAGTTTTTTGACCTCTCGGCGGATCTCACCGATCTGCTAAAGGGTGTCAAGACAAGAAGGCAACGGATTCGAATGACTCCACGAGCGTTGGAGGCATTCAAGAACCTCAAGGTGGCTTTATCAGAAGCGCCTTGTTTAGCACTTGCCTCGTGGGACAAGCCATTTCAAGTGATCACTGATGCAAGTAACATCGCAATTGGAGGTGTATTACAACAAAATAATCATCCAGTAGCTTACATGTCTCGTAAGTTACTGCCCGCAGAGAAGAATTACTCAGTCTACGATCGTGAACTCCTCGCAATAATACAGGCCTTGAAACATTGAAAACATTTTCTTTATGGCCGTGACTTTGAGGTTCGTACTAACCATCAAGCATTACGCTGGATTCAGACAATGCCAAGTACACAATGGAGTGATCGACAACACCGCTGGAGCCAGATATTCCAACAATTTAGTGGTATGATTGAGTACCTTCCAGGAAAGGCCAATCCAGTGGCTGATGCTTTGAGCAAGAAGAGACAAGTAACTTTGATTTAGACCACTAGACTCGATCTTGTTGGTACGGGACTAGACGACGTGAAGCACCCATACGCAGATTCCGAGAAATTCGTTACACAATGGGAACAGGCATTGGATGCCACAGGACCATGCCACTTTTTGATACGTGATGGTTGGCTTTTCTACAAAGACCGACTATGTGTCATGAGGTCGTTCAGGGCAGCTCTTCTCCATGACGCCCATGACGCCATTATTGGTAGTCATAGAGGCATGAATTCAACTTTGGAGAAATTGGAACGACAATATTATTAGCCAAAGATGAGGCGAGATGTGTTTTCATATGTACAACACTGAGATATTTGTCATAAGGTGAAAGCTCGTCGTCGGAAGAAAATAGGATTATTACAGCCCTTGCCTATTCCTGAGGGACCTTTCCAAGATATTTCGATGGACTTTGTCACTCACGAATCTATCTCCCAGTCCGGGTAAGCATAATACACAGTGCTTGACTATAATCGATAGATTTAGCAAATTTGTTATGCTAATTCCATGCAGGGCTAATGTGACCGCCGAGGATGTTGCCCAGTTGTTCATTCGGCATTGGTACCCGATTGACGGGATTCCTATGACCATAGTGTCAGACCGAGATGCCAAGTTTACCAGTCATTTTTGAAGGGCATTGTTTGATAACTTTGGTACTAAATTGAATTTTTCCAATGCATTTCACCCCCAGACAGACGGCTAGACAGAAATCTACAACCAGTTGGCCTTTGATATGCTGAAGTGTTATAACCACGATCAGCAAGGTAAGTGGGAATCATATTTGCCTTTAGTTCAAGCTGTTTTGAATGATTCTTTTTCTTCAGCTATTCGCAGGACTCCATATGAGACAGCAGCGTTTGGAAGACCATTCCAGTCACTATTGACCAAGACCTCGCCTTCAGTACCTAAAGCGAATAGATTGACCTACCAGGAGATTTTGGAGTCAAGAAAGGACAGGTTGGCTAAAGCGCAAGAGGCCTACACTCAATAGGAATTGGGTTTATCTTCAGATTATGAAGCAAAGGTTGAAAGAGGTGGGCAAGCGATGCCCAAAGTTATCTTTTAGGAGCTTCAGACCTTTTTCCATCCAAAGAAAGATTAATAAGGTTTCAATGAAGTTGAAGCTACCTCCGAGTTGGACTATGCACAATGTGTTTCATGTCAGTAGGTTAAAGCCATATGCAGGTCCGACCCCTTCAGAAGTTAAACACGAGGCAGAACCAGATATCATTGATGAAGCTGAAGTTATGGTTCTAGAATAGATCCTTTTGCACCACTTCAAGCATGGCTCAGGCCCAGACAAAAACAGTTCCTCACAAAGTTTCAGAACCGAGGGACTTACGAAGCGGTATGACTTGACAAAGCATTTTTCGACGACTATTCGGTGTTATTGACGGATTATTTGGAGGCTATGCAGCTTCCGTCAAGTTAAGCAAAAGGGGATGTCACATGCATCCCGCACTTGGATGCCACGTCGACATATATGTACACAAGGTGCAGGACCTAGGGTGGAAAATTGGTCCCATGTGAGCCCAGTCCGGGACGAGTCAACCAGGGTCCCACTCTAGTCATCCAAGGTCAGGTGTGCACTGTCCTGCACATGAAACAGTGCCAGTCTGCGCTGAGTCTCCCTCTGGAATGATGTCAATGGTTCTGTGTATCTAGTATGATACTGGATGCCAAACCACTGTGTAGACAGTTAGGGTTTGCATATAGAAAAGGGGCCAGCCCATAGGGCTATCCCAAGGACAGATATGTGGGCATGGGGGAGGTGTAGAACCACCCCCATAGGAGCCAGGAAGGCCTTGACTGTGCCCACCAACCATGGAAGGGCTGTAGGCCAGCCCTAGGACTCTTGGACACGCAGCCAACAGCCGACAGGGTACCCAACCCCTATCCCGAATACCCTCTGTAGGCCCCCCACCATGAATGGTGTATTTGCTTTTATTAGAATGATGCAAAACTGAAATAAAAGACTGAACCTGAACCTTCTTGGCTGAGGAGAAATCTTCTGCCCTTGACCTTCAATCCTTCACCGCTTCTGCGTTAGCTTATCCTTGGCTGTCCTGGCCCTTTGATCAGCTTCAGCACTTGGTGAAACATGAGATGAATGACCTGAAAATAGGCCATGGGTATTTATACCCCTCTAGGGTGTTGGTCGGCTCGGTTAAGACCAGTCAGTTGACTAAAAATAGTCCCATGACCTGTAAATTCAGCATTTAATGCTAAAATCCCTGCGCATCACACATATGGGTTGCTGGCCATCATGCACCTCTGTTTCTGGCTGCTGGGCAGCCTGTTGGGCTGCCCCACACCTGGCCTACAGCCCTCCTAATACTGTGTCCTCTCCCCCCTCTCTCTCTCTCTCTCTATTTTTCTGCACATCTACATTCAGTTTTGTGCATTAATTTTATCGCGACAAGTGTGCTGATTTCTGAGCATTGAAGTTACCGATCTTCCTCGAAGCTTCCGCATGTTACAATGATGATCTTCTGAGGTATCCATAGTGGGCAGCTCAACGAGTCTACCAGAGCGCAATAAGACCATCTACTGTGTCAAGGCTGCTCTTATGGGGCCTTGCCCGGAGCATGATAAATCATTCACAAGAGAAAAAAAATTCAACACCACCTATGCGGGATGCTCCTATGGGTTCTTGCACAAAGTAAGGTAAATCATCCACAAAGGCCTTTGTGGGATGCTCCTACCGGTTCTAGCCCAAAGCAAAATAAACCGTCCACAAAGAAATCTCGGCACTGCCTTTGGTCAAAGCCTAAGCTCTGATAACATTGTTACATCAAGCATAGCAAAAGCTCTTAGTTTTGAGTAAGGCACGCGTTAATTACCTGATTACTTGGATGGTGCCTGGCGTCATGTCTCTAGACCAGGGCTCAGAACATGCACAGTGCCTATCAAAATGGAGTCAAGTGTAGAAACTAAGCAGAATGTACATGTGGCACCCTAATCCAGTAGGTGTGCAACATGACATCTTCTACAAGCCTTTTGGGAGCAGAAAAGAGAGAGAATCGTGCAGTGAAAAGTACTAGATTCAGCCAAAACACCAACAATCGATGTAACTCAATCCAAGGTTTCTAATTCAATAAAATTTCATTTGAAGAGAAGCTAGTGAAAAGTTCAGTTTTAGGTTAGGCCGTGAGAGTCAAGTCTTCCGCTGGCATTCTCTTTTCTCTCTTACTATTCTCTCTGTATTTTCAGTTTCATGTTTCAAATTGGTTTTGAGATTCCAATAAAGCAACTATGACACAATGCTGGGCATAGTTGTCTCAAAACTTGGCATTGACAAGGTTCCAACCTTGTTCTCACGTTTTGGCCCAAGAGAAGCCATTTGTAATCCTGCTCAGACATTTGCATTCCAACTTGACATCCCCTCTTCCATGTCAATCTACTAATGAGGGAACCCCTCCTATTGAGGTTTTAATTTGGTGGAAAAATAACCTTACTGCTCTCTTGTCTTTTGTATTTGCAAAACTCAATTTGCAATTAAGCCAGCACACAAAGAATCAGTCGTTCGAACACATTTCAAATTGTTAGCCTTAAGCTTTTCTCTTCCTTATCCAAACCATCCATTCTTGTCTTTGTAAGTAGTGATTGGTGGCAATGTCATTATTCTTTGTACATTTATGATCCTAGACAGATGTCATAAGCTACATATCCTGGTTATATACTAATACATAAACCTCTTCTTTAAAAAAAAGAGGCTATTATTACAAACTCTAGTACCCTCATCAAGTAATAGGGGCAAAACTGCTCTAACACCGATGCCAAGGTGCACAATGCGTTCTTTAAACAACTAAGAATCCTGCTAGATCTGCAAAGAAGTAAACTCCTTACTAACCTTGAAGGGCATGGCTGTGAAGACAGGAAGAAAACATTTTGTAGTCCACTCCCAACTGCTGAATCTCCTACACTAGGAAGCCTTGAACTAATCTACATTAATTGCTGTTGTTCAGGCTACATCAGTTACTCTTCAAGACTGGCTGCTCAAAATACTAGTGGAGGATGTGTAGAATGGGGGTATGGGGTGAGAAGAGTTCCTCCAAAAAGTATGCATGCTGGCATAGTTAGCGTTGATTTGCATTTTTGCATAAAATGTATTGACACTTGAAGTTTGTTGGTGAACAGCTTATCATTGCCCATTCCAAGCGCCCTGCCCTGGCTGGCTCAAATCCATAACTTCTTGTCCCTTCATAAAATAGGGCACACATCATGGGCTGATTGATCCCTCTTGTTACTTCATAAATTAGGACTCACAACATTTTTACTTAAAAAAATCTGTAGGCTGCAGTAATTTTGAAAATCCACTCACATTTCCTCCCACTTTGAGATTGAATCCACGGGCCAAAAAACATCAATGGTGATTTTAAAATGGTAAAATACAAGAGTTTTTAAGACAGTCAGCTAAAGCTTGGCTGTGGCAGTATTTCAGCTTGGGACAGCAAATTCTCCTCCAACATTGGGCAGAGTCCCAACCTGAAAATTTCCACCTTCCCATATACAATGAGGAAAATCCACCCACGTCAAATACAGCTCTCCAGCAACAATGCAGAGTCCTAATATATACCTAGATGAATCCAAGAACATGCCCAAATTCACCTTTTAGGAACATGCATGTTACATCCATTATGCATAGTATGGACTAGATACTATGACATCCTCACTAATGTCATCAGTGCTCAATAGTGGGTGTAGAACTTTGTATCAAGATATGCTCTCACACCACACACACACACACACACACACACATAAGAGCATATATTCACACAAAGCCCTTCGTACTTGGTTTCTATCGATATGCTCTCACACCACGAACACACACACACACACACACACACATAAGAGCATATATTCACACAAAGCCCTTCGTACTTAGTTTCTGTCAAACCTCCGGAGATGCAGGGCAGAAATCGCATCTATCACACAGTTTGCAGAGCTAGTGTTGTTCAAGTGCACACTCCAGTAGCCTTTGGCTCCAATCAAAAAAGAAAATGCCCCATAAATTTTTAAAGAACAAGTGGGTCATTGAACCTTAGTTTCATGTCATGTGCAAAGTCAAAGTATCTGCACACTAATACTCGGTATTATAGTTCTTAAGGTAGTTAGACTTCCACTTTCCAAAACGAATCCCACAATACCTCTATGCTTTTGAACGCAGACAGGGGTTTGATTTCAGGACATTCCAAGAATCCTGTTCACCATATGTCAAGGCAAGTTGTTCTTGAAGTCTGATCTATGTGTCAAGACCTAAATTAGAACCAGATTCCAAATAAAAACCTGCATTTAGTGTATTTTTCTCGGACTAGGATTGAGAGATTCTGAGTAAACTCTCTTATGTAAAGGGATGTGTTTTTGTATTAATTTGTTGACTGTTATGGTTTTGTGCTTCTTAACAACGATGAAAAGCAACGAATAACATAAACAGATCTGTATCGTGACTTACTCAAAGGCGAAAAGGAGGGCAACCGATGGGCGCTTAGTGCGCAAGAGGAAGGAGACGGAGTTATAGAGGAAGGCGGAGTCAACGAGGAGAAGGAGGGCGAGGAAGGAAACCATGCGGAAGTGGGAGAAGCGGGAGGCGGATGGGGTGGTCTCGATAAACTCCACGCGTTTCTGGGCAAGCCAGTGGAATGCCTTGATAAAGAGGAGGACGGTGACCATGGCCACAAAGGGCACATTAAACTCTTCCCTGAAGATTGTCATGGCGAAGAGGAGCTCCATGAGCTCGCGCCATGACTGTTCGTTTAACCGCTCCACCTCCGCCTCCCGCAGGCGCCCCAAGAATATCAGCTTCACCATCTGCCACACCGCACACATGAGAACAAGGGCCATGTTGGACAGCAGCACCAGGCTGATCTTGGACGTAGCTAGGTACAGCATCGCCGGATAGAACTGGCCCCGACTATGGAAGGCGTGGAAAACCACCGCTGCCGCCCCCGCGGCGCTGGCCGCCGCGTAAGTCCCTAGCTTCACCATCGCCGCCGCCGGCCGCAACTTCTTTTCTTATATCTCCAAAGCTGCAAGAGTCATGCTGCCCTCCTACTTCTTCACGGAGAAGCCACAAAGGTAAAGAGAACCGAGGTTAAAGCCACAACAGAGAGAGAGAGAGAAAAAAAGACGAAGCCGCGATGTGAAGTGTGGAGCGTCCCTTTCCATTGGTAGCGGGTCAAGCATTGTCGTCCGACGTGGTGTTTTCAATCTCGTACTACATTTCATTGTACAAGACTACAAGTGAAGGTTAGGGAGATTTATTTATTTTTAACAAGCATAGGGGAGGAGAATTGGGCCACATGTTGCTTAAAGAAAACTAGTACTCGGCCTGCGCGCTGCCCTCTTGTTATTACACTACTCCTATGTGTGGCACGTGGTTAGAGAGAAGCTCTCAAACCTGCCACATAGTAGATATGGGATTAGTTTCTCGCATTGTGCTGCTCGAGCAGCTGTGCTGTCTTCAGAAGAGAGAGCATGCAAGTCATGGAAACACGCGTAGAAACAAAACTTAACAATCACCCTGAAATAATATTTCAATTGCCCTATGTACCAACTTGTGAGCTTATATTCGAATAGGAGTGACTATATGTGTGAATACACTCATAGTGTCAGATGTGCATATGTTTTGTTGGATAAACACAACTATAAATATGTATGTGGGTTCACACATCTCTCTCTCTCTCTCTCTCTCTCTCTCTCTCACACACACACACACACACGCACACGCACACGCACGCACGCACGCACACAACACATGTATGCACCCACACGTGCACCCTTACACACACACACTCTCTCTCTCTCACACACACACACTACTACAAGTATAGATTCTTACGCTCAGACACACACTACTGCAAGTATAGATTCTTACACACACACTACTGCAAGTATAGATTCTTACGCTCAGACAGTGTACATGTGTGTGTGTGTATGTGTACACACGTGGACATGTATGTGTGTATATGTGTGTAAACTGTGTGCACGCCAACTTTGTGAGTGTGCACATGCGTACAAGTGTGTATGTGTTGAGATGTTAAGCTGAACATGAGCTGACACTCATGATGCGCCTAGGTGACTTTCACATTTACACTACTGGCATGTTTGGTAGAGCTGACACATATATTCGCCAGTGATTCTACAGATAGACTACACCTACCTAGTCCAACCGAGTTATGGCATACTTATCTTGCCGGCTCACCTATTTAGCGTGCTCACATTATGGACCACTTGTGCATAGTACTCTAGTACTTATGTTGGGGCCTTCCATCCTAATATGTGTGTGTTATCCATTGGGGGAGGGTGTGCGTGTATGTGTGCTTGCAAGAGCTCGAGCTCTCTATCTTCCCCCAATCTTTTCATGGTATCAAAGTCTGGTTCAAGCTAAGAAGCTGAGCAGCAAGCAGAGGAAGATATGAAAGCAAAGGAAGCGGTACACGGGTGAGAACATCATCATCTCTTCCCCTTCTTATTTAGGTACGACACTCCCTGGGTAGCTCCAGGAGCTACACATCTCCGATTAAGGAGTTGTCTTCACAAGTGTGGAGATGCTTGTAAGGTACATAATACTTTGTATTACAGGTTTGGCTAGAATCACGTTTCGAGCATCTTTTGGTCTCCATTTGGTCATTGCTATAAGGCAGTTCCACGAAGTTCTAATTGAGAACTGTCTGTGCTCGAAACCTAGTTATTACAATGTATTTTGGGAGTGTAGACAGTGTTTGCACATGTATTGATGATCTCAGGTGTATGTACATATACTCTGGTCACATTTGGTGACCAGAGTACATGTACTCTGGTCACATCTGGTAACCTATATGTCACATCTGGTGACATATAGGTTATGCAAAAGTATCGCTACTGCGACAGTCACAGAATATATTGTTGTGTTACAGGTTGCATACAGAAATTGTTTGTTTGTAGGTTTCTAGTTGTTGCAAGCGTTTAAACATGTCTACTAATGGACTCAATCGAATTGTTAGTGAGAAGCTAGATAATAACAACATCCATGCTTGTAAGTTTAAAATGACCAATTTGCTGATGGGGGTAAAGGATTTTGGGACTATGTCAAAGGAGACAATGAGAAGCCTCTAGAGTTGCCCGAAGAGAATTCCATCCAGCAGATGTAAAGGCATTCAAGGACTGGAATTAAGGTGTAAGGAAAGTCATGTATTGGCTTTCAATCACTGTAACATACACAATGATAGGACACAATGATGCCAACACTCCAGCAGTTGGCAGAACATGATGTCGATGTTCCAAACCAACACAAAGGCAAGGAAACTGCAGTTAAAACAAGAGCTGCAATTTGTGGAGAAGAAAAGCATGTCTATCAATGAGTATGCTTTAAAGATCAAGGGCATCGTTGAATCCCTTAGGTCTATCAATGTATCGGTGGAAGATGATAATTTGGTGACTCTCTGTCTAAATGGGCTTGGCAAAGAGTACAAGCCATTCCAGACCTCTAGGGAGAATGTTTTGAACATTCGGGATTAGTGTCTATACTGTGATCATAGAATAAAAGTTTGTGGGTGAGGACTCTTCTTCACAAAGTAAGAACAAATTAGAATAGGCCTTCTACTCCAATTCAAGTAGAGGCAGAGGTAGAGGTCATGGTTGAGGCCAAGGTGGTTGTTGACATGGAAATCAGAATTATGGACAACAATAGTCCAATGATTCACAACAGCAATCATACACAGGTGGAAGAGACCAATCTCAAGGAAGGGTAAACCAAAGAGGCCGTAGTTATTGGAACAGACAACAACCAGGAATAGGTTCCAAAAATTGCTATTATTGTGGCAAAAACCAAGTCATTTTTCTGTAGAATGTCGCAAGAAGTAGAGTGACATGATGAATAGGAAGTTACAACAAAACAATTATGCGTCCTTAAGCAAGTTGGGTGAAGATAGATACGAGTATTTATTTGGTATGTTGTACACTGCAGATGTATCCACAAATGTTGATGATGTATGGTATGTGGATTGGGGAGCCTCTAACCACATGACCTGTCATGATGAGTGGTTTAGAGATGTAAAGAACTTGGAAAAACCAGGTTATGTAGAGATGGGGTGTTGGCGGCCAGGAGCCGGATGTCAAAGCCGGTGAGTCGACGCACTTTATTGTAGAGCTAGCGTGCCAGAGTTAGGGTGTGTCCACCTACCTTATGTGGTTGGGCATTGACTAGTGGAGTGTGTGTATGTGTTGTTGTATGAGCATTCACGATTAGGGATTTTGTGAGAGCTGCAGTGGATACTCTTTTGGGTTTTCTTTGTGTTTTCCCTTCTCTTTTCTTTTGTTGTTTCTCTGTTGGGGCAAGAGGCCACTAACACTTTGGCTACCCACGATGCTAGCAACCCTAGCTGGCGACCCTCTGTTGGTGATGAAGTTAGGAGTGGAAGAAGACACACTGCTGCCAAAAGGACATGCCATCGCTCTCATTGCCTTAATCGCAAAAGGTTCATGAAGTTGGGGGTTAGCTGTCTCGCTTCCTCAGTGAGGGGGGTCGTACACGAAGTCCACTACCCATTCAATGGGGTAGTTTCTGCTATCTGTGTGGGAGACCTTCACAAGCACAAGTGCAAATAGGTCCTCTATCCAGCTAGTGGGTGCATAAGGCAACTAGGGAGGACGAGTCTATGACAACAGCCTTCAAACTTGGAGCTCGCAGAGCGAAGCCCGCCAAAACAGCAACTCCCGTGCAACCATCCGCAAGGGAGGCCTCAGCCATGGCGAAACCCTAACCCTCGATTCTTCTCAGTGTATATTTTTCCTCTGAGCAATTGGTAAACCTTGGAGCTCCGCTGCAGCTGCGATCCCAAAGGTTTAGCTGACGACAAGTGAGGTCGGGGTATATCGAACGAGGAACAAGCCACCCGCCATACCGACTCTGTCAGGACCCGCCACCCAGAACCCGGAATGTTTTCACAACACACCCGGAGGCTCATTCCGGACTTCGAAAGCAGCCGTGCCCGCAAGTCACCAGGACTACTGCTCTGGAGGCAACCCGGACTGCCGTCCCCGCATCCACCATCCTGGTGATCCTTCTGCAACGGATTTCAATTCCGCCGCTTTCCAGATTCTGAACTCCTCTGCCACCCTCATTCCGCATCCACCACGCTTCTTTCGCACCCAACTCACTCCGCTTGATAAACCCGGAAAGCGAAAGAAGCGTATGGTCATGGTTGCCCACCCGAAAGCGGATCACTCTTCCACGTGCAGAACCAAGAATCGAATAATTAGTCCGCTTACAAAATCGGAAGGCAACAAGCCTTCCGCTTCCATAACCCGGAGGTAAATCAGGCTAACCATTCGTGAATCTGTGATGTTCCTGGTGTTTTTGGCCTGGACTGAACCTGCACAGAGCATGGCCAAAACTTAACGGATGGCAAACACAAGGTAGGCTTGGCAGCGGAGATAGGTGTTGTCGACTGCATGGGTTGTGGTGTCCATGCAAGCGCCTAAGATACCCAGCTTGTTGTTGCATATCAAGTATATGTGTTTGTGCAACTGACGACTCTTCCAAGAGGAAAGTCAGAGAAGAACTGTTTGCAGGGATACAGGAGGAGCTCACAGTGGCCATAGCTGAGCTTTACTTGCTTTTATGGCTTGCTGTAAGATCTCCTCTTCCTAGAAAGAAGGCCCATCTTCAATGCACTAGAGGAATGTCCATTGTCCAAATTTGTACCACAGTTAACGTCAACAACTTGGTGGCCTTACGCAATCATAATTGGAGAAGTCAAAAAGACTCCGAGGTCGTAGTGTCGGCAAGTTCCACATGGATTTATCCAGGAGCAACCATGTCTGGTACTCAAAATGTGACACCCACGAAGAGCAGACTGACTGGAGCAATCTAGATGAGCTAAACTAGAAGCCAAGGTGGACAACCCAATTCAACCAGATCCGGATGTACAAGTGGTGCGCCGAGTTTCTGGCCGAGTTGGATGATGATACTGATTTGTTCAGAGGCTAGTCCGGCATTTGCTTGACATTCTATGAATTAAGCATGTGCTACAATCAGTATGTTAGAGCTGGCTGGTAGACTTGGGTAATGGGTCAAAGGGCATGCAAGCATTGTGGCAACAAGCAGCATAGGTCTAGTGATTGTGTGACCTGTAGAGGCAGTGTGGCCAACATGGCCATCGAACCAATGATTGCTTGTACCATGTATGTGGGCAATGCAGAGTCCAAGGTCACAGCTCTCGGGTGTGCCCAAATACATTGTTGGAGCAGTTTGAGGATGTGCAACGCCGATGGCTCAAGCAGAAGAATGTTGCAATACCAACCGCCTTTTGAAGAGTAGAACGGAGCTAAAGCAGATTCTCAAAGATGTTTCCTCAGTTGTGGAATGGCATTCCCAACACCCCTGAAGAGGAGACTCCTTATTGTTGGATATGGCGTGGATAGCAACTGTAACCGGAAACCTCTTGTTTGATGTCAAGCATGCAATTGCAAACCTCAAGGATGAAGACAGCAGTTCAAACAACAGCCCGGAGAGTGACTCTGACGCTTTTAATGCGGATCCGGAAACTAACTATGGTTGCCATGACCAAACACATAGAGGTTCATTATCACTTCATCGGAGAGAAGGTATTGGACAGGAGATGTTGATCTCATGTATGTTAACACATAGGAGAAGGTGGCTGACATTTTCACCAAGCCTTAGGAGAAGAGAAGCTTCGTAGATTCTGCACTATGCTTGGAGTCTTAGTGTTGAAGTTAAGCTTGAGGGGGAATGTTAAGATGTTAAGCTCAACACGAGCTGACACTCATGATATGCCTAGGTGACCGTTTCACATTTACAACACTGGCGTGTTTGGTAGCTCACACGACAAATCTTCGCTAGTGATTCTACAATTGGACTACACCTACCTAGTGCAACTGAGTTATAGCATGCCAGCTCTTTTATTTAACATGTCCATATTATAGATCTCTTATACCTAGTACTCTAGTACTTATGTTGGTTTTCATTTATCTTTTATAGCATTCTTTTGAGATTAAGAAGAAGAAGATTTCAGCCTTCCATCCTAGTGTGTGTGTTCTCCATTGTTGTGTGAGTGTGTGTATGTTTACAAGAGCTCAAGCTCAATTTCTTCCCTCAATATTTTCATTGTGCCTTTATGTGTCTATGTGATTCACCTACTCTCACACTCAGACTGTGATGTCTATGCCTATGTGTGTCAACTATGTGTACACATGCGTGCGATTGCATTATCTCGTGTATGTGTGTGTGTGTTTGTGTGTGCATGCACCAATGTGTATGCACATGTATATCTCTGTGTGCATGTGCGCAAGAGAGTGTGGGTGTGCATCTTGTGCTTGTGTATGTGGATACACGTGTATGTACATGTATGTGTGTGTGTACGCGTATGCATATGCACGAACACTTTGTGTGTGCATGTGTATGTGTGCACGGGTGTGTTTACACACTTGAGTGTGTGCATGTGCATGTGTATATCTGTGTGTGGTGCATATGTGTGCAAGTGTGTGTGTGTGTGTGTGTGTGTGTGTGTGTAAGTGTGTATGTGCAAGCATGAAAGTGTATGTGTGTATGTATTTATGTGTGCAAGTGTGTATGTGTTTGTGTGTAAGTGTGTATGTACAAGCATGAAAGTGTATGTGTGTGTATTTATGTGTATGCACATAAATGCTTGTGTGTGGGTGTGTGTGCATGTATATGTCAATTCTATGTGCACATGCAAGTGTGTGTGATTATGCGTGTATCGATTATGTATGTGCACACTTGCTATGCTTTAAGCAAAGGTATTCTTAGCTTTGTTATACGAGTTAAGGGTGTCTACATCATCTTGATGAGCTTGGCTTCTACCCAGGATAAGAATGAGGCTTTAATGGTTGGCTTCTGCCGAGGATAAGAATGAGGCTTTAATGTATGTGTGTATGTATTTATGTGTATGCACATAAATGCTTGTGTGTGGGTGTGTGTGTATGCATTTATGTGTATGCACATAAATGCTTGTGTGTGGGTGTGTGTGCATGTATATGTCAATTCTATATGTGCACATGCAAGTGATTATGCAAGTCACTACAAGGGATCGGGCTCATACCCGCGCTCCTAGCCGCTAAAAATGACTTGTGAAAAAAAGTAGCGGGTCCGTGTACCAGCGCGTGTATGATCGCGGCCACAGACATGCGTGTAAGAGCGCATGTATAGGACCTCTCAGACGCGTTTATACACGGGTGTATAGCCGCGTTCTTTTCACAGACGCGTTGATACATGCGGCTATACACGCCTTTCTTTAATTTAGACGCGCTTATACACGGGTGTATAGCCGCGTTCTGTTTAGTTCAAATGTACTCAAACGCGTTGATACCTGCGTCTATACACGCGTTTCTTTAATTTAGATGCGCTTATACACGCGTAATTGTCAGTTTTGACGCATAAATACACGCGTATTTTACAAATTATTCGCGTATATACACGCGAGTTTTAGCAGTTCTGACGCGTTTATACACGCGAACAGAGAGCCAAAAAAAAATCCAGAGAGTGCTATTTGGTGTCTGAATACTGTTCCAGCATTCCAGCACCCAATAACACTCTCTGGATTTTTTTTTTTGTGCATTAGACCATCCACGAAGAACATATGCACGAGGGAGATTAAGACAAGAACGACATGAATGCATACATTGTCAATACACGATTCAAGATAGACATGAATGTAATACTATCGATTCACGATTCAATATTACTATCAAAATTTCATACATGTATACAAGGGAGTCCATATCTCGAAGTAGCCCACGGCTTCAGTTTACAAAAAAATATATACAACCACATCCTCAATATGGAATGTGATACTATAAGTCTGAGTACTACTCAGACCCAGATGATGACTCGGTGCTCCCTCCAGATGAGCTCACATCGGTCGGAATGTCCGATGAGTAGTGCTTACGTCCACCCTCTGCAGTGGCGGCGGGTGGATCATCAGCAACTTGTGCCTGTTCAAGTAATATATAGTATATAAGTATATATATATGTAATTCAATAAACCAAAATCATTCGTTTAGAATTTTCAAGTACCTGTCGACCGTATGGTCTCATGGCCATCTCAAACTGCGCGTCCGTAATACGTCCCTCGGCTCTGAAGATGGTCCACATGTCACGTCTGCTATGCCGGCGAGCATACGCAGTATCGTGGGTTGTGGGCTTCCTCCCCGTAACCCGTCGTTGTATCATAATCAACACAATTTGTAAGATTAAAACAATCATAGAATCAATGAATTAAGTAAACAATCAAATAAAGTGGCAAGATACTTACGAACTCTGTCTCCCATGACTCGACGCCGCCAGATCCGAAATGCGAAGATCCAATGGTCTCCATCTGGATCCGTCGTGCCTCCACATGCTGCCTGCTCTTCACGCCACCCTCTGCTCGTTTCTTTGCCTCCTTCCACTCGCGTTTGTGCGCAGTGGCAGGTTTCTCGGTAGGATAGCCACCCGCAGCTACATTTAGCCGGTCATCGTACGCAAGTTTTTTAAGGTGAGATCTTTTATTACTTAAGATCTCCCTTATTCGCGTCCTTCCCCATACATCCGAGAATGTAGCATGTGGGGGATTGGGGTACCGACTATGTACAGCCTCTATCACCTCCCCAACTAATCGGCTATTTTGATCTTTAAATTTAATAAAACAATTTCTATATGAGTTTGATACTACCCCACGCATGTACTCCATTACCTTCCTCCCCCTCACATCCATCACTATCCCGCCCCTATCCGTCACATCATAGCAGACCACTCTCTCCATCTCTCTCATCTCCTCCTCTTTCGAATTGTCTCCTCTAACTCTTCTCCCTCTATCTCCTCTCTCACCACATGCCCTACTACCTCTCCCACCTCCCCCACCTCCCCCACCAAAGCACCCGCCGCATTCTCCACTCCCACTCTTCCTACTACTGCGGGCGGAGTCACGACTGGGGGATTGTCTACGTGACAGTGGCTGTGAGCCCTGACGTGACGGTGGCTCTGAGGGAGCACGTGATGGTGGCTGTGAGGGTGTACGTGAGTGTGTCTGGGATGAGGTATGTCTCCTCGATGGACATGGAAGAGGAGAAGCTGCATGCCGTCTCGTCGGACTCGGAGGAATAGACGGCACTGGAGTGCCCTGAATACTCGCGGTAGGGGTATAGACACCAGGCAGGGAAGGAGGGGGATGGGCATACATATACTCTGTAAGCTCAACCGGACCAGGATGGCGCCCAAAATGATTCAGCATCTCCATCAGCCAATAACTGTACGCAAATGGATCGGATGAAGAACCTGGAATATCCATAAAGAACGTGCAACAAACATCTTCATGTACATCATGGGCTGTCTCTTGACTCACACAAATATCATTATTCAAGTCAGTTGTGTTGCCTGCAAATCATGAATTCTGAAACGCAGTCTCGTGTATACACCCGTGCAGAAACGCGTGTATACACCCGTCAGAAAACGCGTGTATACACCCGTCCAGGAACGCGTGTATATTCGCGTGAACAGACTCTGCAGACAGAGTACACGTGCTTTTATACGCGTTTCTACACGCGACCTGCGAAATTTTTTTTTCAAAAGAACCGACCTCCGACAAAGACAAAGTGTCCTTATAAAAGGACCATTGTCGCCCCTGTCAGAATCATTCACCCAATCGTGTGCACAGAAGCAAAAGGACGGAGACAAACCCAAAAAGCAAAGAGCAAATAGCATAAACAAATCTGAGGAAAGAGACAAGGCACAGGACAAACTGACTCATCTCTGAAAAACTGAGTCTTCTTTCTTGCTCCGTTTCCTCCCGTGTGTGCTCCTTCTCTGCTCCCTCCTTGCACTTAGGTTTCGTTACTGTTGGAAGAGGCGAAAACGAAAGCAGTGTTGATATGTTAGTTCAAAATCTATATTTGGGGAAGGCGGGCTATTTTTAGTTTAAACAGACCGTCGCGTTTATAAACGCGTGTATGTTCGCGTGTATGATATTTTAGCTGCGTTTATACACGCGTTTTGCAGGAATTACCCACGTTAATACACGCGATTTTTAGGAAATAGCCGCGTTAATACACGCAATGTTTAGGAAATAGCCGCGTCAATACACGCGATTTTTATACTTTCATTAAAGACATATTATGATTTTGTGTTTTCTGGTTTGTACATAGGATGTCATCAACCTCTTCAAGCAGTTCTGGGGAAGATGAGACAATGCGTCATCGTAATCGCGATGTGTGGTTGAGACAACGGATCAAATGTATGTGTAATCGATGTCAAGGATGCATTGTACGAGCACGTCGAATTACCTTGAATCACATCTCCATGTATGGAGAATGGAATCAAACAGGTTTAGAGGTGAGTAGATGATGGTATTCAAATGACTCATGGTATCCAAATTAAATTAATAGAGTTGTAATATATAAACTCTAATTGAAGCAGGATGCAGTACCACACCCTAACATGGTACCCTACGCGCGACGAGAGCACGCAAAGCGTCGACGAGATGATGCTGGAGCTTCGGGATCTATTGTCAGAGATGAGAGGGAAAGGGATGACAATAGCCCTGCACCCCACGAAGTTGTGGAAGAGGAGGTTCTTGATGATATGGTGCGGAATCTTTTTAAGGATGATCCCAAAGGTATGGACGACGATGATATGGAACAAGAGCATCTTTACAAGGCTTCATCGACACCGGTGTTTGAAGGGTGCACATTCTCTGTTTTACGTGCTTCACTTGAACTACTCAATATACAAACAGTTTATGGATGGAGCAATGCAAGTCTTGACGCATTATTGAAGTAAGCATTCTAACTTACAAATTTGAATTAGTGGTTTAAGGTTTAGGATTTAAGACTAATTATAATTGATGATATTGGATGCAAGCTATTATCAAACATGCTTCCAAAGGAAAATAGACTACCCACCTCAAGAGACATAGCGAGGCGCTATGTGACATCTCTTGGAGGACTGGATTATGATCGCATACATGCATGCGTCAATGATTGCATTCTCTTTCGTGGGACGCATAAGGAGGCTCTATATTATCCCACTTGTGGTGAAGCAAGGTACAGAATAGATATGAAGAGTTTTGATGTACCTCGTAAAGTCTTGCGACACTTTCCTATAATTCCTCGCATCAAACACATGTTCAAGTGCAAATCCATAGTAGAGCTCATGTCATGGCATTCCTCACATCGATCGGATGATGGCATGTGGAGAATTCCCACAGACACTCCTGCTTGGAAGCATATTGAAGATGAGTGGCCCAGCTTTAAAACAGAGCCCAGAAACTTGAGACTTGGCCTGGGTATGGATGGAGTGAATCCATTTGGTTTCAAAAGCACCGGATGCAAAGTAGATGAGCAAACAAGATAGAAACTAGCCCATGTGATATTCTTCAGTATTAGCTTGAACACTCCATAGTACAATGCAACACCTTGGCAAAAGCTCAGCGCTGGCAAACAAAGAAAGATAGGCTCATATTGCCACAACAATGTGAGCAGGTATGCATTTTTTTACTAATGTGTTTCATGTACATATATATCTAAGCTCGCGTACCCCTTGACTTTTGATATGCTAATTAATTACTGTACTATGTGTATTTGAGTAGGTTATCTATCTACCAATGGTGCATGACATCAAATGGTGGTACGTCATCCCTATTGCACCACGTTCCAAAGTGATGTATAATACATTCACTGATATGGAGCATATGGAGGATGTAACAAGCCGCAATGAAGATGATGTCGAACATGCCATTGAAGATGTTGTGATCGATGATCAAGAAATAAGAGATGATCATGATAATGAGGATGAGCATGCCATTTCTCATGATCATGAGAATGACCCTACCATTGAGGATGATGGTGATGTTGATGAGGATGATCAGGACATCGATACCATTATCAATGGAGTACAGAATATCGATAGTGGAATAAATTTAATCGTAGCCTTACAAATTGATCAAATGGATATTGATGTTGATCGTTTGGCAAGGATGGATCTTATTGAAGATGAGATCGAACCCTAACCAATCCGTCACTGTACGTTCTAAATTGATGACATTTCTATCATCTCATATGCATGATTTATTTTTGAATATATTTCATTGTTGTAAATGCATGTAGTGGGATTGTGTAATGATGTATACTGTAATGTACTATGAGATGGTTTAAAGAAAATAGTTTTTAATTTTGTAAAGGAATTCAGTTTTTCTCTGCCATGCGTGTATTAATCCGTGTATAGTGGCATGTATTAATCCGTGTATGATAGCGTGTATTAATCCGTGAATATTACCGTGTATAGATGCGTGTATTACTGCGTGTATATAAACGCGTTTATACATGCGTTGATAAATGCAAATATACACGCGGACTTAAATGCTAAAATACACGCGCCCAATTCTATTCAAATACAAGCGTGACCATACACGCGCTCGTAATTTATCGCGTGTATGGCAGCATTGTCTTGTAGTGAGTGTGTGTGATTATGCGTGTGTCGATTATGCAAGTGTGTGTGATTATGCAATTCTATATGTGCACATGCAAGTGTGTGTGATTATGCGTGTATCGATTATGTATGTGCACAATTGATATGCTTTAAGAAAAGGTATTCTTAGCTTTGTTATACGAGTTAAGGGTGTCTGCATCATCTCGATGTATCGATTATGTATGTCCACACTTGCTATGCTTTAAGAAAAGGTATTCTTAGCTTTGTTATACGAGTTAAGGGTGTCTGCATCATCTCGATGAGCTTGGCTTCTGTCTAGGATAAGAATGAGGCTTTAATGGTTCTCGGGCTTCCTTATGATGGGACAATCCTTGCACTATGTTTTTTAGAGGCTTCAACAGTTTAGGGGTATTGGGATTTTGTGCAGAGATGAAAAGGAGGGTAGTTCTTGGATTTTCTTTTGAAGTTGTTTCTTATTTTCCATGGTCCATGTGTGTTGTATCTTAGCTTTCCCCTAGCTTTCCCCTTATCTTGATTTTTAGGTAAGGATTTCTTGCAAAGCTGAAGGAGCATAGTTCTTGGATTTTCTTTTGAAGCTATTCCTGCTCTTCCATGGTCTGTGTGTGTTCTATCTTTAGCTTTCCCTTATCTTACTTTTTGAGCATCCATGCCCACTTTGGTGTAACTTATCGATGTAGGATTCTTGAGCACGATGATAATTTTGTTAATTTTTCTTTCATCGCTCTTGGAGGGTTACATCTTCGTACGGATGCATCTTTGATACCCAGATTTGGCTTCTTTCTTGGTAGTATCATTGGGATATTAGTGACCTTTGTGTGGTCACCCATCCCTGTGTGGCTAGATCATAAGATGACTTTTGATTTCTTGCTGTCTTTAGAATCCACACCAACTTATCATCAACTTTTTTTGGCATTTTAGGGATACTTTCCTTTGATTTGTTTTTTGTTCTTGGGTTTTGGCTGTTTGTTGGTGGGCACATAAGTTGGATTTCTTGGAACCTTCTATACCCACACCTACTTCATCTAGTTCCTTGGGGTAGGATTGAAAGTATGAGTTGCTGACCCTTGGTTTCTCTTGCAATGTCTCCTTGGTTTTTGATGAAGCTTTTCCTCTTTGGTTTTGGACTTTTTGTCTCCTTGGCTAGCTATTAGTTTTATGAGATGTGGTGGTATTAATTGGACGAGGCCATGAGCTTATGGATAATTGTATTGAGAAATGCAATGTGTGAGGGTGCAACAAGTGTAGAGCAGGGGGAGAAGCATGCATATTAGAAAAGGAATAGATTAAGGGTACATTGGCAAAGGTTGATTTGTATGGTCATTTGTAAAAGGTGAAGGTAAAAAAGGTGGCACATGGAAAGTATAAGGAGGCACATGTAGTGTGAGCATTTATGGACATATGTATGGCACAAGGGTGCATATATCTTGTGAGTTGGGTGCTCCATAAGAGCTATAAAAGGATGTACTTGGATCGACTCTAATGCAATAAGATTATGATGGTGTACTTAATTGTTATCATTATCTTAATATTAACTTAATCCTATTTTGTGTATTATCTTAATCAATATGCTTAATCATGTTTCTCATATGGTTTGATCCACCTTGAGCTTAATCATGCTTGATTTCTCAACATGATATTAGAGCCATTCCTCTTCATTCATCCCATCTCAAGCTAGTAGCTAAAATAGGCATTATTAATCTTGTATTAATCAACTACTAATCATATCTTCTATCTCACTCATTGAGTGAAGAGCATGATCAAACCAGCTCATTTAAAGTTCATTAGTGCTATGTGGAGCTAAGAAGACTTCAAGTCAAGGCTTTTCCTCATCAAAAGAACCTCCAACATCAAGCTACAAGGTCCCAAAAGTGAGCAGTAAAGGTAGAACGAAAATTCTAGCAAGAAGGAGAAAATCAAACTTCACACTCATCTTTGGTAAAAATTGAGCGTTCCATTGTCTAATTAAGCTCATTGAGGAGTATGCTTAGAAGTTTTTATATCATTTGGTGACTTAATCAAGTTTCAAATTGAAGTTCAAAATTGGTTTGCTCTCAAAAATAGTCTCTGTTTATAACAAGTCTTTATCTCATTCATTTTTTGGTATTTTGGGGCAATTGAGAGATCACATCACAAGTTTGGGAGTTGCTCTACAAGTCTATATCATTGCATTCCTTGATTTGAAGGGCCAACTGATCACTTGAACACTAGCAATTTTTTTGCATAAAACAGAGAGCTTGTTTTTGGATTTTATGTTTAATCTATTGCATTAGCCCTAATCTCTCCATTCAAATCTCTCTTGTACTCGGATTAGACATTGACCTTGAGTGATACTCAAGTGTTTAGACTTTCTCAAAACCCTAAATGACTACTTCATTTGTGATTGAGAATTTTAAAGGGGAGTCCTTCCACATATGGCAAGTTAAAATCAAATTTATGTTAATAAAGGATGGGCTATGGGGCATTGTAAATGCACGGGAAAAGTGTCAGAAGGATGAAGGAGATGAAAAGAAAAAATGGTTAAGATGGACTAAAAAAGGATTAGTTATCATTGCATTAGGATTGGGAGATGGATTTATTTATCACATTGCATCACAGGATACATCTAAGGATGCTTAGGATGAGCTAGAGAAATTGTTTGGGGCAAAGCAAAAGAATTAAAAAATAAGCTTAAAAATATAAATTTTTTGGCTTAAACATCACTAACACCTTAATGTGCTTCTGCAGTCACTACAACTTTCTCATGATCTTGAACACATCATCATCAACCAAGGTTGATGATGAGTGCTTTGTTTGTAAATATAGACGATGTTCCCTTTGGAAATAAGGAGAATCATCTACCACCTTCATTGTCTTTTGGGAGTCTACATGGGGAGTTTCCTTCTTTTTCAAGAGAGAGGAAAGGAAAGCAAGTGGTTTTGGCTTTTCACATGTGGATGGCTCTTACAATCATAATGTACCACATGCAAAAATGTGCAAATGAGGACAAGGATGAGTTCAAGGGTATCAAGAAAAGAAGGTAATACAAATGAGGAATATGAAGAGTGAGTGAGTAAGTTAGAATTGTACTATGACATGAATCCAAGAAGTGATCATGCAAAGAGCTATTTTGCCACATTGCACCTTGAGGGCCCAAGAGGCTAATATGACTCCTTGGAAGAGTTCAAATAGGAAATGCGATAAAATTTCACTTCCAAAATGCATAAAGATAAATTGATAAGTGAATGGGATGCTTTGGAGCAAGTGGGAAGTGTAAAGGACTATACACAAATTCTTGAAGTTCATGTTGGAGGTATATGCAAGCCCAAGTGGCCAATGTGACTATGTGGGAAAAGTTCAAATAGCAAATGAAATAAACTTTCACTTCCAAAATGCAGTGTAAAGGACTATCCACACAAATTCTTGAAGTTCATGTTACATGTGGATGGGTTTAGTAAACACTACAAGATTATCAAGTAATTAAAAGAGCTTAAAACATACATTAGGACTAATGTGAGAGCTTAAAGGGCCTTCTACTCCTCAAGGAGTCCATGATCCTATGTGTTTTTTAAATTTTTATGTATAAACATATTATTACTCTTACAAGCAGATATATAATGAAGTGTATTAAAGTGAGTCAGGCAGACTCTTGATATAGCTCTTAAAGTCAAAATCATTAGAGATACATGAAAGAATTTCTTTGACTTGCAAGATTAATTGAAAAGTTCTTTACCTTCTTGAGAGAAGTGTGGAATTTTATGGTGAAAAGGCTATTTTTGATGGGCTTCATTGGGGTTGGCTATGTCTGAATAGGTGTCACCAAGGATAACCTATTTTGTTTGCACTTGTAATAATGGAACACGTAGAGAATTTACACTTAGTGTACAAATTACTTAGAAAGAACAAGTTATTTGTGAACGAAATCAAATGCGAATTATGTGCTAAGGAAATTCATTTAGGCCATATTATATCCCTTGAGAGAATGTGGATGGACCCTAAGAAAGTGGATGCTATTCTCAAATGGCCTGAGCCCAAAAACTTAGAAGAACTATAAATTTTTCTAGGTTTGTCAGGGTTTTACTAATAGTATGTAAAGGACAACATGAAGATCGCAGTCCCGTTGATAGATCAACTAAGAATTAAAGGCAAAACTATATGGTGGGAGGATCCACAAGGAAGTAGTTTTGAGGAACTCAAGGTTGCAATTGTAGCTACCTCGAGTTTAGTGGACCCTAATGAGCCGTTTGTCATAGAAACACATGTGTAGAAACATAAGCTAGTGGGGAAGCCATTGGGGCGGTTTTAAGGCAAGGGGGATGCCTAGTTGAATTTCAAAGCAGAAAGCTTGACCGTGCCCAATATAACTACTTGGCCTCTGAGTGAGAGCTACTTATAGTAGTTCATGCTCTTAAAAAGTGGCGACATTATTTATTTGGTGCTACTTTTGTTGAGGTCTATACAGACTATGAAAGCTTGAAATGGCTTTCAAGTCAAAATGAGTTGAAAGGTAGGAAAGCCACGTGGGTGGAGATCCTACAAGAGTTTGACCTTCAACTTCATTACCAAAGAGGTAAAATTAATGTAGTAGCGGATGCATTGAGTAGCATGCCAATGGTGAACGAGCTGAGCTTCACCATATTCAAGAACAAGTTGTTTGGATTTACCACATAGTTTATGTAAGCATGATCCATCTTATCTAGAGGTTTGACTTACTATACGCACGTGCACTTGCCAGTACCATTGTCCTCCTTGTAAGAGAGGAGTGCTAATCCGGAGCGATTAGCCGAGGTTTCTACAAGAAGAAGAGGGAGTTCTAGTTCAAAGAGGCTAGATGAGTCTCTTGGGTTATGTATCGAGATGGAGAGCTCTATGGTGGACCCTTCAAGAATAATAGGTTTCCACAAGAAGAAGAGGGAGTTATAGTTCGAAGAGACTAGACGAGTCTCTTGGGTTATGTACCAAGGTAGAGAGCTTAGGGTTGGACCCTTTACAATCATTCGACATTGTTTCAAATGAGGGGGACAAAGTTTGTCAGGGGAAAAGGTTTAGTGTCATGTAGCTTGTAATAACTGGCTACATAGGGCTCGATTGGACATGGAGCTTGATCACAAAAGAGTGATCGATGAGAGTGTCTGAGGTTCAAGGATGAGGCACCTGAGTCAGAGGACCGAGAAAGTGTGGGCAAGTAGGCCACTACATAAGCCCGACAATGTGGATTCTTATCCACATTCCTCTATGGCTAGATGATGAACAAGATCCCTTCTCTTCTCCCTCATCTTGGTGGCCTCCTATGGGTAATGCAACATTGGTATCAAA
Organism: Cibotium barometz; assembly: GCF_041138505.1. Classification (NCBI taxonomy): domain Eukaryota; kingdom Viridiplantae; phylum Streptophyta; class Polypodiopsida; order Cyatheales; family Cibotiaceae; genus Cibotium; species Cibotium barometz. The sequence goes on along the minus strand of NC_141065.1, from coordinate 9,232,760 downwards.
GCCACGTTCAAATAGGCTTCTCTCTCAAATCACTCCGCATGCGACCTTGCTTCAAAACGTGATAAGATTTTAGTGGTGGAGGGGTTCAATGTCATTGTTTTTTTTTTTGCTTTGGGTTGTGTGGATAAGGTTTACATAGAAGAGTTTCTCTCTAGGGGGGAATTGGAAGTAAGAGGCGCCCTCTCTTTCTCTTGACTATTGTAAATGACACGCAACTAGTAGCAAGAAACCCGCACAATAGCCAACGGCGTGTGCAAGTGCTAATGCTGGATGTAGTTCTAGCGATGCCAAGAAGGATGGTAAATCCTCTCGACAAATTCATATGGTGCAAGTGTTAACTCTACGATCCATTGAGTTTAGAGAGGCGATAGTTTGCCATACAAGTAACACCCATGCTGCTTGTGTTTCACAAGCTATGTGGTAGTGATCTTTTGGGTCACACAATTTGGTTCATTTATATGGCAGGATTGGTGGCCCTAGAGTCACCATTATGATCGATGATGGAGCCACGTACAACTTTCTTGACTACTCACTAGAGTCAAAGAGTTGAAGATGTCGAGCCCAAGAGTAACTATAAGTACACAGCTTTGCTTTTGCTAATGGTTATGTTAAAACTGTTTTCGGACACGGTGGTTTTGAGAGTGCCTCTTGTTATGCAGGGCTACAAGGCTACGCTTGATTTCCACGTCATGCATTTAGCTAGGGTAGATGTCTATCTAGGTAGGGAGTGATTGTATAACCTGGGCCTTACCCTGCATCATAGTAGTTATTAGGATAACAGCCTAAAATTCATGCATAAGGGTAGATGAATTTCTTTACTTGGTGAGCATGATGTGTTGGCTATGCCTTTGATTTTGTCCCCATGGAGTTGTGTCGTGCCTACGAGCTCAACAAGATTCAGTATACATTTGTAACCTTTTGCATAATTTTGTTTCGGTAGATGAACAGAAGTGAATAATATTTCCAATAGATGAAACAATAAATGTAAATAACCTTAGACAAGACCCCTTTTTTGTAAACCCTGTTTTGTTTTCATGTGAGCAAAACTTTAAAAAAATCCAAGGCTAAAAACAAGATAGTAAATAATGGTAAAAACGTACATACTTTAAATTCTTTATTTCGAGAGTATCAAGATGTTTTTCTCAAAGATTTGCCGAATGGTATCCCACCATGGACATAGACCATTCAATTGATGTACTACCAGGTTCCAAGCCTATAAGCAAGCTTACTTATAGACTTAGCCACTCCGAAGCACATGAGGTGGAGCAGCAATTGGCTGATTATGCGAGAAAAGGTTTCATAAAACCTAGTACTTTTCCATGGGCTTCGCCCATTCTTTTGGTAAAAAAGAAAGATGTTTCTATGCATATGTGCATAGATTATTATGCTCTTAGTCAGATTACAATAAAGAGATTATCTTGCTCTTAATAAGATTATAATTAAGAAAAAGTATCCAATGCCCCACATCGTCGACGAGTTGTTTGACCAACTCAATGGTGCATGTTAATTTTCTAAAATTGACCTTAGGTTAGGCTACCACCAGGTCAGGATCATGGAATAGGATGTTCAAGATCGTATTTAGAACTCGATTGCATTATAAGTTTTTGATCATGCCATTTGGTTTAATTGACGCACCAACAATATTTATGATGCTTATGGATAACGGTTTATATCCATACTTAGGATAATTCATAGTAGTTATCCTCGACAACAAACTTGTTTACAGAGTAAGTTGAGAAAGGAAAATGTAGAGCATTTATGCTTAATGTTCAAATTACTTCGAAAGAATAGGTTTTGTGAAGGAAAGCAAATGCAAATTCTTTGCTAAGGAAATTCATTATCTAGGCCATATTATATCCACTAAGGGAATGATGGATCCAGAGAAAGTGGATGCTATTCTCAAATGGCCTGAGCCAAAAACCTTAGAAGAACTATAATTTTTTTTTTGATTTTTCACGATTTTACCGACAGTATGTAAAGGACTACGTGAAGATCATAGTCCCATTGATAAATTAGCTGAGAACTAAAGGCAAAACTATCTATTGTTGGGAGAATCCGCAACAAAGTAGTTTTGAGAAACTAAGGGTTGCAATTGTAACTGCACCTACCTTGAGTATAGTGGACCTTAATGAACTATTACTGTAGAAACAAATGTTAGTGGGGAGAAGCCATTGTGGAAATTTTAATGCACGGGGGATGCCAAATTGCATTTGAAAGCAAAAAGCTTGATCATGCCTAGCGTAATTACTCGGCCTATGAGCGAAAGTTACTTGGAGTAGTTCATGCTCTTAAAAAGTGGTGACATTATTTATATGGTGCTACTTTTGAGGTCCGTACGCACCATGAAATCTTGAAATGTCTTTCAAGTAAAAATGAGTGGAAAGGTAGAAAAGCAAGGTGGGCAGAGATCATACAAGAGTTTGACCTTCAACTTCATTACCAAAGAGGTGAATTTAACGTAGTAGCGAATGCGCTGAGCTGCTTGCCAATGGTGAACAAGTTGAGCTTCACTATATTCAAGAACTAGTTCTTGGATTCACTATGTGGTTTGTGTGAGCATGATTCATCTTTTTCAGAGTGTTTAACCTGCTATACGCACGTGCGCACACATGCAAGCAGCCATTGCCCAAGGAGTGCTAATTTGGATTCACTATGTGGTTTGTGTGAACATGATCCATCTTATTCAAAGGTTTAACCTGCTATACGCACGCACACGTGCAAGCAGCCATTGCCTAAGGATTGCTAATTTGGAGTGAACAAGAAGAAGAGGGAGTTCTAGTCCTGAGAGACTAGATGAGTCTCTTGGGTTATGTACTGAGAACGGAGAGCTTGGGGGTGGACCCTTCACAACCATTCAACATTGTTTCAACAAACAGGGGTGATAAAGTTAATCAAGGAGAAAGGTTTAAGAACTTCTCTATCAATGATAGGTACTTGCTTTACAAAGGTAGGGTTTGTGTACCATCTATTAATGACTTTTAGCTTATTGAAAGTCACGATAGTCCAAAGCACTAGTCACTGTGGGGTACAAAAGACCTATGCACTAGTTAAAAGATAATTCTATTGGCCTAGTTTGTTCAAGGATACCTAAGGCTTCATGCTAAATGCCATAAGTGCCAAGTCAATAAGCATGAGCATCTCAAAGTGTCACAGGATCTCATGTACTTCTTGAAGAATTAATCAAAACTCACATATACATCAAGGATTAAAGCATAGGCTGCCTTCACTAAAGGAAAGTTAGATGAGACAAACTACACTCTTTGGAAGTTCAAAATCAATGCCATCCTTGATTCCTATAAGCTACTAGAGACTGTTTTAGAAATGGATCAAGAACTGGTGGAAACCATTGACCCTAGCGAGATAACACAAGAATGATTCCACTAGATGTTTCTCTTCTTCGGGCATGGAATGCAGATGCACTTTGTGCCATTATTACCTGTGTAAGTGATTCTATCCTTACTCTGATTTAACACATAACCAAGGCATCCATGGCTTGGACCATACTCAGAAATCAGTATGAAACCTGGAATTAGACCAGGATTCAAAACCTAGAGAATCAACTTACTACTGAAAATTTTGATAAAGGAGAGTCCGCAGAAGCATTTATTTTTCAAATAAAAAACGAATCAAAAACCTACAAGACCCGATGGCTACTGTGGGAATCATGAAGAGTTGGCTTAGAGATGCATCCGAATTCTACTGCAGAAGTATGATGGCTTGGTTACGGCACTAAACACCTAGGTTAGAGTACCACCTCTTTCAATTTAGTGCTATGCTTTTGAGGAGGAGACGTAGCTAAAGACCCGTGATGGCGGTGAAACCCGTATTTACGACCAAAGTAAAAGGCAAAGGCAAAGGCGGGGCTACTTGTGAAGATAAGGAGAAGAACTTTTCTGATACGTGCTACTATTGTGACAAGAAGGTTCATGCGGTCAAAGACTTTAGAAAGAAGTAGACTAATGAGAAGAACGACACTATGAAGATCGAAAAGAAGGACTGGAACTCTAGTTGCTATAGAAGAGGTATGCTCATCCGCTTAGGCTCCAGTTGTTGACTGTTCATGGATTTTGGATAGTGAGGCATCCCGACATATGACCAGCAAAAGGGAATAGAATAGTCCCTGGTAGCCTTTATAGGAATCCATCAATGTTATTGTTAGGCATAGCTAAATGTCTAGGGGTCCAAAACCATCTCATTTGTGGCAGTTAATAAGTGAAGAAAAGAAGCTATCTAATGTGCTCTATGTGCCTCAAATGAAGAGAAACCTACTCTCATCTACAATAATAGATCGTGGCCTCGTGGCCTTGAAGTACGCTTCAAGAAAATAGGAGCAAAAATTCTAGATACTGAGACGGGAAGGCAGTTGGCAAAGTTGTGACAAATAACAATTTGTATGAGCTAAGTGCTCTTTATAGCTGTTGTGCAGACAAGGGCATGAGCAAACTTTGGCATGAGCGATTTGGTCACATCAGATTTGTTGTGCTGAAGGAGGAGATGTAGAAAATGGGGATGATGGAAAATTTACTTGCATTTGCAAAATTGTAGGAACCATGGAAAATTTACCTGCATTTGCAGAATTGGAGGAACCATGTGAAGCTTGTATGATGGGCAAACAACAAAGGAAGGCATTTCCACAAGAGAGTAACAATTGAGCAAAGTCTCCTCTAGAGCTGATACATGTTGAACTTTGTGGTAAGATGTTTGCTGCTGCATTGGGGGATCTTCTTACTTTATGCTGTTAGCTCGACAATTACAGTAAGAAGATGTGGGTTTATTTTCTTTGTAATGATACGGCTAAAGCTTTTGGCAAGTTTAAACAATGGCATAAATTTGTGAAGAATTAGATAAGACAGAAGGTGAAGAAGTTCCGGATAGATTGAGGAGGAGAATTCACTTTAGGTTAATTTAATGAATACTGCAAGGAGCATGGCATCGAGCGCCAGCTCAGTGTACGTATACGTCTCAACAAACTGGAGTTGTGGAATGCTGCAACCACAGAGACATTGAAATAGCAAGGTGTATGATGAAAGGGAAAGGGTTACCAGACTCTTTCTGGGCTGAAGTAGTCAACAGTGTAGTTTACATTCTCAACAGATCCTACATGAAGGTGCTCAAAGGAATCACACCATATGAGGACTATTCGGCTAAGAAGCCTTCATGTTCTCATTTTCGAACATTCGGTTGTGAATGTTACGTGCATATACCAGATGTAAATATTACTAAGCTTGTTACCAAAAGCAAGAAATGTATCTTCCTTGGATATAGTACAAATTCGAAGGCATATCGACTATTTGATCTAGAGGCTAAGAAGATAATGAATAGCCAAGATGTGGTGTTTGTGGAGCATCCACATTTAGCAAAGGATATGGATTCATCCACTTTATCATTAAATGGAGAAATATTCCACCATGTGCCTAGCCCAAGCACCAAAAAAGTGAAGGAGGAGGAGTTTTTAGATGATGAAGACTCTCAGAAATCACACCAGCTTGCCCCTGCACCTAAAGGACAACCACTTCCTACGTGGGTACCGCAACTCTTTGTTGATGATCGCAACCCCCCACTTGATGTTACAAAAACTTCAGCAGATGGCTTATGAAGATAAAAGAGAGTAGAGGAGCAAAGAAGGTCTTCTGAACACATTGTCACTATGGCCTTGATGGGCTAAGATAATGGATTTAGTGAGGGAATCAACAAATGTAGAAGAAGCTTTGACAGATCCAAAGTGGAAGGCAGCGATGTAGTCAGAGTATAATAGCATCATAAAACACAACACTTGGGACCTGGTTGATCGGCCACCAAAACGAAAGTTAGTTGGCACCAAGTGGGTGTGGAAAGCTAGCTATAAATCCGATGGCTCATTGGAGAAATACAAAGCTAGGCTAGTTGCATAGGGTTTTTCACAAGTTGAAGGTTTTGATATTAGTGAAATCTTTGCCCCAATAGCTCGAACGATCACTATTCTTGCCTTGGCTGTTGTTAATAAGAAGTGGCCAATTTTTCAAATGGATATGTTAGATATCCATAACGTCGCTACGGGCGTTACCACAAGAGGGGACGGCCTCTGGCTCACCACCCAGTCATAGAGGAAGAATGAGGATTGCCCCTCATCCCCCAGGCTATATAGTGTGTGGCCTGCCGTCCACACTAGCCTGGCCGCCCATGACTCTGCATGGGCGTCCTCTCCCACTGAACCCCGGATATGGCCATCCGATCTGCCGCGTCGGTCACAGGCATTACAGCCTACGTGACATTACCCCCCCCCCCTTAAGAAGAGTTTTCGTCCTCGAAAACAAACTGGGGAAACCTTTTGGAAATTGCACTACGGCGTTCCCAGGTAGCTACCTCCTCATCCCTATCTGTCCATTTAACAAGTACCTCCTGGTACACTTTATGTCGGGTCTGTCTATCACGATACTGTAGAATCCTTGCAGGTTCATGTGGTATCTTTGGTGGCTCTATCAAGTCCACCAAAATCTCTGGAGAAACTGCGTTCTCTAACCCGTGAACTGATTTCTTCAGTTTACTGACATGGAAGACAGGATGGACTTGAGAACTCTCCGGTAACTCAAGTTTATATGCTACGTCCCCAATCTTCTTAAGGATTTTAAAAGGACCACAATATCTCGGAGAACGTTTATTACACTTTCCCGTTTTCATGGTTTTTGACTGCGCAGGAACCTTGAGGAATACAAAGTCACCTTCTGCAAAGGTCACCTTTCTTCGTCCTTTATCCGCATAAGTTTTAGCGCGATCCTGGGCGCTATGAATGCTCTCACGTGCGGCTCTGAGCATATCATTCATATCTTCAAGGAAATCCTTGACAGATTGAATCTTCTCCTTTTCTAGGCCTACAGCCATCGGAGATCTAGGCTGGAATCCATACATTAACATGAATGGTGTAAATCCAGTCGCTGAGTGTTTGGAGCTGTTATATGCAAACTCCAGTAAGGGCAAGTACTCTTCCCAATTAGATTGCTTCTTACTAACATAAGAACGCAACATATCCTCTAGAATTTGGTTAACTCTTTCAGTTTGACCATCAGACTCCGGATGATCTGCCGTACTCATACTCAGAGTAGTATCCAACTTTTTGAAGACTTCCCTCCAAAAATGACTGTTGAACTTTCTATCTCTATCCGACACTATATCTGCGGGCAGGCCATATAGCTTGTAGAGATGTTCAATAAAGAGTTTTGCCAACTCTGGCGTTTTAACAGTTTTCTTCGTGGCAATAAACTTTGCCATTTTAGTTAACCTGTCCACTACCACCCACACCGAGTCATTCCCTAGTTTATGAGAAAAATATCTATTTGTTGGTACCATGCCCTTGGGGCTTGTTTCAGTCCGTATAAAGCCTTCTGCAACCTCCAAGCAACTTGTATAAAGCCTTCTGCAACTTGCAAACCTTATTTTCTGATCCAAGCAGCTCAAACCCTAGTGGTTGACATACACCACCTCCTTGATATATCCATTTAGAAAAGCTGATTTTATATCCATTTGAAAAATTGGCCACTTCTTATTAACAATAGCCAAGGCAAGAATAGTGATCATTCGAGCTATTGGTTGAGTGTTATATCTTGTCACGTAGGCTGTAATGCCTGTGACCGACGGCGGCAGACCGGATGGCCATATCCGGGGTTCAGTGGGAGAGGACGCCCATGCGGAGTCATGGGCGGCCAGGCTAGTGTGGACGGCAGGCCACACACTATATAGCTTGGGGGATGAGGGGCAATCCTCATTCTTCCTCTATGGCTGGGTGGTGAGCCAGAGGCCGTCCCCTCTTGTGGTAACGCCCGTAGATAGCGGCGTTACGGATATCTAACACTGGTATCAGAGCGTGGTTCGAGGGGATCGTGAGAGTCCGCGTGCGAACGGGGGACCGGAGCCCACTCGATGGTTTTCATCCACAATCTTCTCACCCTTATCTCCACAAGGGAATGTGTGGAGGGAGGGGGGCCAAGATTTTTTGAAGGGAAGAACTCTTTCTCTCTCTCTCTCTCACTCTCTCTCCCCGTCACACACAGCATCGCAGGTAAGCAAAATTTTTGTTTGTTTTCCGCGTTGAATGGCTACAAATGCTGCAAAAACTCTGCGTTGAAAGGCTTTCAAAGGATTGAAACCTGTGTGTCGAGGTGGGGGGGCGCAGACCAACCCCACGAAATACACTAATCGTTAACACTATGTGGGATGGGGGGACGAAAACCAGCCCGGCCAGTCCCACGTATACGTTAATGAAGGGGGGGGGGGCGAACAGCAGCCCCCTACCTCTCGTAATGCTGTTGTGCAAGGGAGGCGCAGGAGACACAGCGAAGACCAGCGACGTCTGACTTTTCGCCATCGTACAGCCTTGCGGGGAGGAGGAGGCAGCTAGGGCCACGGCCAGCCAGGCCAGCCGGTGGAGGGAGGCCAGCCAGGCCGGCCAAGGGCCACAACGGCCAGCAAACGCCAGCCAACCCACCAGCGGCCAGAGACAACAAAAAAAAAGGAAAAAAAACCATTTCTTTTTATATATATATATTTTTTATTATTCAATTTAGAAAAAATTAAAAATGAAAAATTCAAACAAACGCTCTCTCTTGGCTGAGGAGAAGAATCATCCCCGCAAGAAATAATCCCGGCAAGGCACCTCTCGATCATTTAAATTCTTGTTATGAGTTGAAGGCATTTTTCTCGTGGATCGGAGCATCCCGGAAGCATCCTTGTAGAGGCCCGCAACGCACAACAATTCGACAGGCGACCGTAAAGGGGGGTGACTATTATTCTCTCTCCACCACTGCTCATTTTTATTAGCGTTTTTTTAAAGTAATTTCCGAGTTCTCGCATTATTTTTTTGCAAGAATTAAAAATGTCTGCTAGGCGTAGTGTGTCCCCACCGTCTTCTACTTCTCTAGGTTTTTCCAGTCTCTTGTCCTCGGTCGCGGGTTTGACCCCGACCGAATTGTCAGGCCGTACACGCCCGACCGTTGTTCGGTCCGGAGCACGCTTATCGATCACTCGTGATCCGCCAGTGCCCTCCTCGTCTATTAACCCCGTCTTAGGACCCAGCGAGCCCGTAGCAGCCGCATTGGCTGATGACCCCTGTCTGGCCGATGAGCCAGAGGACATGAACACTGACGTCGCCGAGGGGACCGAGGAGGACCTCTTGGATTATGACGACGACGACTATGACCTATTGGACCCTGCTGATGTCCTGACAGAGATGGAGCTCTCTAGTGGACTGTTTAAATATCTTAATGCCAAATTGAACACTATGGGTAAAGTCCAGGCTGATTTAGTCACGATGCTACAGAGCATCTCCACACGGTTAGATGCACTGACAGCCGCCTCGGCTAGTACTCCGACTCCTCGAGGTAGCCGAGCTCCTACAGCACGGGTGAGTGTAGCCTCGCCAGTAATTGCAGGAGTACAGGCCGATGCGCCTGCGGGACCGTCCGTAGCGACAGTTTCGTCGTTGTTAAAAGACTTAAAGCCGCCTAGTTTTGGTGGCGAGGAAAGGGAGAGAAACAAGGACTCAGTCAATATGTTTCTAGCGAAGTGGTCAGATTTGCACGCGCTGCGACAGCAGCCTAGCCGTATACAGCCCGTAGAGGCTAGCCTCTCATTAACCGGCAAAGCGTACAAGTGGTGGATGAGTTTGACAACTCGCCCTGCCACTTGGACGGAATTTGAAACAATGTTTCGAAAAGAATTTTTGCCTGTTAATGAGGCAGAGAGAAGCTGGGAGTTATGGGACAAGTGCTCGATGGAGAACAAATCCCTAACTCAGTACATCTCAAACTACAGGGAAATAGTACTCAAGCTAAAGGGAATCGATGCATTCCAGACATTGCGAGGCTTTAAGAGAGGCCTCAAAGATGATTACCTTGAGTACGTAGAACCCCTACAGCCTAAAGACTTAGCAGAGGCAATTCAATATGCACAGATATTCGATGACATCAAGCGCCGTAGTGCGCGTGGTGGTTCTAGCAGGGCCGAGGGTAGTGAAAAGAGGAGGTCAGGCCTCAAAAGAAAAGGGTTCCGCAGTGAGAAACAAGGGGATAGGACGGACCAAGAAGGACAGGGTGGTCATTGATCTAAAAAACCGTGACCATCCAGGAAAAAAAAAGACACCGAAATCCAAAAGAAAGAGCAGTATATTAAAGCGCGAAAGGAAAATCGCTGCTTTAATTGCAATGAAGTAGGACACACGAAGGCTGAGTGTCCAAAGACTAAAGCCAGCACGAGTGGCAATGAGCCCAAAAAAGATGGTAAATCTTCTAGGCAATTGTATACAGTGCAGAGACTCCCTCTCAGTTCCGCAGAGTTCAGAGAGGTGACAGTGTGTCATTGTGATGAGCATCACGCTTGTTCAGTGACACCAGCGATGTGGCAGCCTACTGTAGGTCCGCATGACATGGTGCGCATGTATGGCACCATAGGTGGCCGTAGAGTCACAGTTTTTATTGATGATGGAGCTAGCCACAACTTTTTGAACTACTCGTTAGTCAAGAAGTTGGGGTTGACTGAGACCCGGAGTGATCATGAGTATACTGTTGGCCTAGCCAACGGATATGACAAAACGGTATGGAATACCGTAGTATTGGGAATCCCATTATCTATGCAAGACTACGAGGCTCCGCTTGACTTTCAAGTCATGCACTTAGCCAGAGCAGACGTATATCTAGGCAGGGAGTGGCTGTATGGCTTGGGCCCTAGTCTAGCTCGGAGAATTACTTACATAATACGCTATGCTTTGAGCACGGAGGTAGAGTCATCACCCTGCAGGGCGACCGTACTGTCCCTGCCACACCACTTATTTCTTCCATGGAGCTGTGTACAGCGGTCCGCAGAGACCAGATAGCAGAGGTATATGCTTGTTACCCTCTGTTGAATTCTGTTTCCGTAGATGAAACGATAAATGATGTTTGCGTAGACAAACAAGAAAAACAAAATAACCTTGGACTTCCAACTTGCCCAACTCTCCCAAATCAATTTCTATTGATTTTGGAGTCTCAATCCTGGTGTTCCACGATATACAAACACTGTTGGCCTGCCTACCCCCTGCGTCATCCACTAGGTAAATATAGCACAGGACCCAGCGCTCTAGCGACATCTCGTAAGACAGGTCTAAGCTAGGGAGGAAGACTAGAAATTTCCACCCAAACATTCCTGAAGGCTTCTACTCACATCAAACAAAGGATCAAAAGGGAAGACATGTACCACTCTATGGCCCATGAATAGTGGCGACTTCAGAAACATCTCTGAAACAGATTGCGCTTTGATGAACAACACATTAAAAAAACCTTTTCCCTAGATAAAACACATTGGACACCACTCAATCATACAGAATCTCTTCTTGCAACCACCTACCTACCTCATACTTAGCAGGAGGTTTACTAGGACATAATAAAATCACGCTACAGTGCAAAAACAGATCGATTTAATGCTTGATAAGCTTGGGATTTAGCCTCAAGCATACCTTCCTTTCTTGAATTTGGGCATGGGCTTGAAGCCTTTCATTCAGCCAATCGGGAACATTTTTTTGTCTCCTCTCACTAGCTTCTTTTTCGCGACACCTCTTCATGTCCTTCGTCTCCTCAAGACCCCAATCCCCCCAGCCCTCGCCATGCTCCTACATCCAAGAATCCACCATCTTGGGTGTGCATGCACGCATCAAGCAGTCTCGAATCCCCTCGACGTACAAAGACATGCGTCTCCACACGCATTGAATTAACTCACCGCTCCTCAACTGTAATTTTTTTTTTCCAATTTATAATTATGAATTTGGAGCAGTGGTCATTGTTGGTAGTACATGTAGCTCTTGGTTTTTGAATCGAGAGGGGTGAGTTGGTGGGCTCGGCTGGTTGTTGAGAGCGCCGCACCTCAATAAGCGTTCGCTAGTGGGAGGATACGGAAAACACACACACGCTCACACGCATTGCCAAGCCGACGACTCGCGTCCGCGGGAGTTCAAGGGGCGGCCGGCAACGGAGGCGACGACTCGGGGCGTTACAACGCGCCGAAACCGAGCAGATCGCGACAATGACGACGACGATGATATCAGAACACACAGCGTTAAAGAAATCCAAAGAAAAGGTATTGGGTATTGGACGGATACTGCCGCCGGAATAGCGACGGACGGAGCAACTCTGCGAGTCGAGTACGCCCATTTAGCCCAATATACGTAGGCAGAGATGGGTTTGGCACATCAAGAGGGCTTCTCCCATTTGGTGGGGTAGCAATGTCTGCTTTTTGCTGCTGCTGCTGTGCTGCAAATGCAAAGCTCTGTGTGCGGTTCCCCCCACCGACGATCGAAGTTACATGATTTATCCTTTGATAAAAAGGAGAAATACTTAACACACACACAATATATATATCCTAGGTGTTTTACAAGGCAATATTTGAAAAGGGAAGTGGGGCCATTTCATAACTGCCCTTTTAAAAGCTCTTTCAATAGATAGTTTTGGATTCAGCACAGCAAGGCTGGAGCCTTCTGGCAAACAGGCCCTGTTGACCCCCCCATTTCTCTCTCTTCTCTCTAGTGTCTGATCCTCCTCCTCTCTCTCCCCTTCTCACCTTCTGCTGCAGCTGTGGTTGGCTAATGCCTCATCTTGCCGCTTCAGCCCACTCCTTCGCGCACTCCCTTCTCTCTCTCTCTCTCTCTCTCTCCTCCATTTCCTCCTCTCTCTCTCTCTCTCCTCCATTTTCTTCTCTCTCTCTCTCTCTCTCGGCCCTCGCATCTGGTTATCCCTATTCTTTTTAACGGACAATCAAATATGCTCTCCCGTCTGTCGGGATTCTTCTTTACCATGTTGTTGTGAGAGGAATAACGCGTCATTGCCTCCTTCCACACTCCTATGCACAGAGAAATGATCCTAGTTTTTGCCGATTAAGACCCCGTTACGTGGCCGGCGGCAGCTCGATCCGTCCACCAAAACGCCCATTTGGCGCAATGCCGCGCTTCCACTTCGTCGATTGGTGGGCCAAGGAGTCGCACCAGGGCACCTCCGTCGTGGTGAAGATGGAGAACCCCAACTGGTCCATGCTGGAGCTGCAGAGCCCCGAGGGAGATTTCCAAGCAGGGGATAAGGGTAGGGGGAGGAATGCCAAGCAGCTCACATGGGTCCTTCTGCTGAAAGCTCACCGGGCAGCTGGATGCCTGGCCTGGATGGCTCAAGGGCTTTTGACAGTGCTCTCAGCTGTGAAGAGGCGCCTCACTGCCTGCCAGGCCTCAGCTGCTCCTGCTCCTACCTCCCTCTCCAACAAGCTACACAAAGGTAAGCTCTACAAGACCATCGTAGGCTTCCTTGCGTTTGCCGTACTCATGCTTGGTTTCGAGCTGGTTGCACACTCCAAAGGGTGGCACTTCCACCGCCCGCATTTGCACATGCCTAGCTCGCCTGATGTACAGAGCCTCCTCCAGTCTGTTTACCTGGCGTGGGTATACATCCGGGCCAACTACCTGGGCCCTCCTTTACAAGCTTTGGCAAATGCCTGTATTTTCATGTTTCTCATACAGTCTGCTGACAGAATCACCCAGTGTCTAGGCGCTTTGTGGATCAAGTTGAAGAGGATTACGCCTTTGCCTAATGTAGAATCACTTGATTGTGGAGATGTGGAAGATCCAGATGCAGGATATCCTATGGTTCTTGTTCAGATTCCTATGTGTAACGAAAGAGAGGTATATTTCAACCATACTTCCTTGTGTTCTTCTATTATGACTTGGAATTAATGTTACTTCATCTGAACATGTCAGGAGCTATCGCACAATCCACATGTCTAGGGTGTTCTGTTCACTTACTATGTGATGATTGCCTTTAGAGTATCTGTTTGGTGGCAGGTTAGTTAATAGTCCAAGAACTGATTATCTCTATGTATGTATGTGTGGTCGCCTCTCTGTCTCTGTCTCTGTCTCTCTCTCTTTCTCACAAACACACACATACACACTCTTTAACATACAGACCCACACTAGCTTACATACATTGAGTGAGAGAGAGAGAGAGAGGGAGCTGCGAAATTACTTTTTAAAACCATCCGATGACGTAGTGTTCGCCGCCTGCATGCTTGCCACGATTGAATCATTATCATGCATGTTTGTAGCTTTTTTTTTTTGGAGAAGTTGATTGCATAGCTCCAAAAGCAGTATTGAAATGACTTCATTACAGAAGAGTGTACTAACTACTACTCTTGAGCAGATTTTTTTCCTCTATTCAGGAGCTTTTACTTGTGTTTATGTGACAGTAATTCTAAGGGAAATATGGTTAGAAGTTCGTAAGGATCTATCATGCTGTAAAATTGCAAGGTGCAGATGTATTTTCTTGAAATCATGAATACACACCCCTCAAATCAATCTAAGCTCACGGCGAATGTATGTGATTGAATTTACAGAATTCTTGTAAACCTCTTAAGTAGAGAAGGGTACCGAACCATGTATGTAAGGTTTTGAGTGACAAAACGAAGTGTAAATGGGATGGGAATGTGTTGGGCCTTCTCTAGACGAGAAGGCTAGACCAAGAGCTGAAACTGTAAAGATGAGTCAATGAGAATTTGGTATGGCTCAAAATGGAGTAAGAAGGGGCAGACTAGATGTTATGAAGGTTGCTTTCTAGAGACATTCAGCACATCTACTCTGTTGTGCGAGTATTGACTACTTTGCCAAGTCTTATCTCTTTCAAGTTTTTGCTAAACTCTCCATGTAACTTGCAGGCTGTTTTGTTTAGCTTTTGCTCAACCATGCCAGGCAGCCATCTTGATCGAGTTTTCTATTGTCACTCAAAGAAGTGACAGAAACTGTTGTTGGCTTGTCCAAGTGACCATGAAATTTGGCATGGCTTTAATGTGAACTTACATCCACTGTTGAACCTCATGATGAGGGTATGAATGTCAGTATCAGGTCTGTTGGCATGTACGGTCACAAAGGATTTTCTTGAGAGGCGAACACTCGACCATTTGTAGTGCTCTTTCTTTTCCCTCACCTACATAATCCCACCTGCTGTTATCTGTAACTGAGGATAGTTTTATCCCAACAATGGTAAGTGGTGTTTGTGCATGCATACATTTATGAACAAATTATATGCGCTTGCATACTTAAATATCACGATACATGAATGAATGAATGAATATGAGATATATATATATATATATGGCTGTAATGCGGCGGTATATTTCGATTCTCTCAGCTGCATGACTCAATCAATGAAATGGAGCTATTGGATCAGACGCATAACGAGTATCTCGGAGGGAGGGAGAGTATTCACTGAACCAAATATATGACTCTTCAGACCACAGCAAAGCATTCGATCGTGAAGGCCTCATACATGATCAAATAGCAAAAAGGAGAAAAGAAACTGCATTGGATTGTGTAGCTTCATGGCCTAGAGAATCAAGATACATCAGCGAAGAATAGAGTGTCCACTACTTTGGGAGTACAAATTTAGTGGATAATGGCTCTTCCGCACTGCCCACTTACCGGCATTGTGGGCTGCCGGAACCTTGGCTAACTTGGCTTCCTATAATTTCAGTTGTTTTGATGTGGGTTTCTATACTATCTATAGCTTTATGTCCTTGAGGGTATTCGATTGCTGAGGACTGCAAGCTTGTCTTCCTTTGTGGGCTATGACCGTATGATCCGTGCTTCTTAGGGCTATGCTGGTTGCGGCTCGTACATCGCATTTGATAGTCTGTGTTGCTTGGATCACTTTTTATTATAAATCATGTAGTTTGTCTACTTGTTGTACCATACCTTAGGTTGTCCCCGTAGAAGGGCTGCTGGCTCTCTTCGTTTTTGTTCCCTGCTCAGTTGAAATTTGTGTCGAGTTCGGTTGAGTGTCCGGTGTTGCAGGACTGTCCTCGAATCTTGAAGGCGGTCTTTAAGTTGAGCATTCTGAGAGAGAGAGAGAGAGAGGGGGGGGGGGGAGGTTTGTCGTTATTAGCTTGGTGAGGAATAAAACATGTACTCATTGGCTTAAGAAAGGGGGATTCATGTGGTAACATATTCACATGTGGTTCTGTATTCTCAGGTATACCAGCAGTCAATAGCTGCTGTCACTCAGCTGGACTGGCCAAAAGGCAAGATTCTTGTTCAAGTGTTGGATGACTCGGATGATGTAGAAGTGCAAACACTGATAAAAAACGAGGTGCACAAATGGCAACAGAATGGCATGAGAATTGTTTATCGTCATCGGGTTGTCCGAACTGGCTACAAAGCAGGGAATCTCAAGTCAGCAATGAGCTGTGATTATGTGAAAGATTACGAATTTGTAGCCATTTTTGATGCAGATTTTCAGCCTAAGCCAGATTTTTTGAAGCGGACCATCATTCATTTTAAGGTGATGTGCTTTCTGTATCAGGACTTGCAGCTACCAACACATGGTTTGGTGCATTGCTGCCTCCTGATTGCCTACTTTTTTTGTAATCTCTAACTCTCTGTGTGCTATTCCTTCTCCTCCTTGCCCTGGTAGGATAATGAGGAGCTGGGTCTTGTGCAAGCAAGATGGATGTTTGTTAACAAAGATGAGAACCTCCTGACACGGCTTCAGTATGTCAATCTGTGCTATCATTTTGAGGTTGAGCAACAAGTCAATGGAATCTTTCTCAATTTCTTTGGTTTCAATGGAACTGCTGGTGTTTGGAGAATCAAAGCATTAGAAGAATCTGGAGGGTGGTTGGAACGCACTACTGTGGAGGATATGGATATTGCCGTCCGAGCCCACTTGAGTGGGTGGAAGTTCATCTTTCTCAATGATGTCAAGGTTTGTACTTCCAAAACACTGGTTTTCTGAGCAAGTAGAGCATGTTGTTTGGGTAATGTCATGGTCCTCCTTGAGACTTAGGGTTTGCTCCATATACCCACATGTAATCTCTCTCAATTGGCGTCCTGATAACTGTTGGCCCATGTCTCCACCAGTGTCTTTGCGAGCTGCCTGAATCTTACGAGGCGTACAGAAAACAGCAGCACCGGTGGCATTCTGGGCCAATGCAGCTCTTTCGCCTCTGCCTCCCTGACATTATTTCTTCCAAGGTGAGATTCTCAAGAAGAAAACATCTCATGTGTCGCTTTTGAACATTGCATTTGCCTGTCTCATGCTAACTTGTTCTTGGATGGTGTAGATCTCCAAGTGGAAGAAAGCAAACTTGATCTTTCTCTTCTTTCTGCTGCGGAAGCTGATATTACCCTTCTATTCATTTACTCTTTTCTGCATAATACTTCCCATGACCATGTTTATCCCAGAGGCTCACTTGCCAGCTTGGGTCGTGTGCTATGTACCTGCTTTGATGTCTTTTTTGAACATCTTACCTGCCCCTAAGTCATTTCCTTTTATTGTACCCTATCTTTTGTTTGAGAACACCATGTCAGTGACCAAGTTCAATGCCATGATCTCTGGTTTGTTCCAGCTCGGAAGCGCATACGAGTGGGTTGTGACCAAGAAAGTTGGCAGGGCTTCAGAAGCAGATTTGGCAGGTATTGCTGAAGAGGCACAACAGGCAGAGCAAGAACCTGCCGCGCATCGACACGGGACCTTAGATCCCCGGCTAGATGTCGTGCCGAAAGTGCGTGAACATACTCCCCAGCCTCGGAAGAAGAAGGTCAATCGCATCTACAGGAAGGAGCTAGCCCTGGCTCTTCTTCTGCTTACTGCATCTGCGAGAAGCTTGTTATCAGTGCAAGGTGTTCATTTCTACTTTCTCCTGTTTCAAGGGATCTCTTTCCTTGTGGTTGGCCTCGATCTGATTGGTGAGCAAGTCAGCTGAAAGTGAAGGTTGATCAGAATGTCACCTGAGCTCCTGAGTTTGCCGGCCACTCTTTCAGATGGGCTTTGACGCTGCTTTTCAAGCACAGTGCCACATAGATTCAACTTGGGCTGCGAAGTAGCCTTTTCACCAATAATCCGTCATGGACTGTGGTGTAACGTGAAGCTGAAATTGTAGTTGCGGCCGATTGACATTCGGAGGGGGGGAACAACGCCTGCTGAAGAAAAGTTTTTATCACTCCTTCTATCACGAGAGTTACAGTATGTAAAAGAGTGGCACGAGGGAGGCATCAGAGGGTGCTTCTAAGGGCCTTCTCTCAGAGCCTTGCTTGATGAAGGTTCCTCAGCACTGCCTCATTGCTATATTTTTTCCGACGTATCTTCATTCTTTTGGCCTGAATTGATCGTTCAGGCCCTTTTTTATATTGGCCTCACATTTGAGCAGCATTAAGATCTTACATTTGAGCAGCATTAAGATCTTTACTCTGTGGGAAAGATCATGCGATTCTGTCTATAGTTATGATTGTTTTTGCAGATATTAATCCATCATCATCTGGACCTTGGCAGTTTTACTTTGGGCTCTATAGGAAACTAAGGGATTATTTCCTGCCATCGGTGTTGCTTGAGAAGCTAGGCTCTTTACTCTCTGGGCTTAATAATTCTACAGAGTGCGTTAGAGTTTTACCGTGATGCTCTCAAATCGTGGCTAAACTCTTTCAGAGTTACCCAAAATCCAAAGTTTCCCTTCTTTGTCAAATCCCAGATTCAATCTTGATGTGGTTACAAAAAGAAATTTAGATGAGTTTATAAAATGTTGTGAAAAAATTTGGAAATCTGTTTGCTCATCAATTGTGAAGCTTTGAGGCTATTAAAAGTGTGGCTTAAGAAAAAGAGAAACACCAAGACCATACACAAGGTATGGATGGGAAGAGACAAAAGTCACTGAAAATCATAATTATACTACTTTTAAAAAAGATTAACTGATTTCTTTCATCGATGAAAAGGGAGGTTACCACTTATAGTACTTGAGAGTGAAGTGGAACGAATTGATTGTGTTAGATTATAACCAAGTATGTGCTTGCATTCCTATTGCTTATTGCTTGTTTTGAAATGCTCACAGGTAGTTTCAAGTTATATCTTGCTCCTCGGTAACCTCATTCTTCTCGTCTTAAAATATACCACTACCACTTGAGGATTAAGAAGCCATAATTTGTTGCTGTATGGGCCCTAAGGCGTACAATGCAGATGTTCCTTCTCACTCTGGTTTTCAGATTGATCTTGTCGAATTGTGTTTCCAACAGTCTTCTGAATTAGTGAAAACTATGATGGAGGTTATCAGGGCGATGGCGGATATTTAAACTTAAGCATATACTCCAAAAGGCAACATTGAAATTGACTATCAATAAGGAATTTGTGGAGTTACATGTACTCGTTGCCTGCTTTTCAAATTGTCCCAAATTTTCCAATCTACGCGGATTTTGTTAAGCGTTTCCCTAATCCAGTTCAAGCACTTTGGTTGGAGAAAGGAGGCCGGGCTTGATCGGTTTGTTGGAAGCCATGTGTCGATGTTCCCCGAGCTAAGATATGGGATTGATGGGAAGCTACCTTTCATATGAAGCCAATGGGTTGGGATTGATGGAAAGCTTGATGTGGGAACCTTTCACGAAGCCAATGGGCTCTATAGAAACCAGAATGCTGCGAGAAACTGTGGGTGGGTGAGGCATCAATGGCAAGCCAAGGATGATTTTGGGGAAAGGTGGAAAATGGCCTGCGGGTGGGTCCAGTTTTGGAGATTGGCTTGGGGATGGAGGAAGGGATGCTGGTAAATCCATAGGATAGGGTTAAGTAGGTTCTTCCAAAAATAGAGCAAGTTGAAGTTCCTAAAGACATTAAAGCATTAATTGTTGGTGCAGAAGAAATGCATGAAAAAGCCGAACCGCCCAAAATGAACTTAGGAAATGATCAAAATCCTCCCATGGTCTGGCTAAGTGCTAAACTCATGGAAAAATGGAGATAAAATTGCAAGAATTATTGTCTAGATATAAAGATATATTATCTTGGAGCTATACAAACATGAAGGGTATTGATCCTAGTTTTTATCAACATAAAATCAATCGTAAGGAAGATGCAGTTCCCCTTTGATAGAGGTATCAAATAGGAGTTGATAGACATGAAGGGTATTGATCCTAGTTTTTATCAACATAAAATCAATCTCAAGGAAGATTCAGTTTCCATCTAATAGAGGTACAGGATGAATCCAAATTATTCTTGCCAAGATAAAGAAGAGATTGCTAAGCTGATGTGAAAGTAGGTTTTATTTACCCTATTGAAAAAGCTAATTAGGTATCTCCAATTGTCATCATCCCCAAGAAAAATGGGAAGTTGAGGGTACGTGTGGACTATAGGAAGTTGAGGGTATGTGTGGACTATAGGAAGTTGAACGAAGCTAAAATCACAGATCCCCTTTCCCATTACCCTTCATAGATTCTATTTTGGATGCAATTAGTGGTCGCAGATCCCTTTCCCCATTACCCTTCAGTGGTCACAATGAGGTCTCCAGATGGCACTTGAAGATAAAGAAAAGATAGCTTTTATCACAAAATGGGGGGTGTTTGCCTCCAATGTTATGACATTCGGATTAAAGAATGCACTAGCTACCTTCTAAAGAATGGTTCAGGAAATCTTTCATGAGTATCTTATAACATTTATGAGGGCATTTGTGGATGATTTTAGTGTGTTTGGAAAGTGTTTGGAGCATCTTCATCATTTAACACTGTGTCTAAGAGGTGCCGAGAAACCAGATTGAGCCTTAATTTGATAAAATATGCCTTTGTAGTGAGAAGAGTGTTTCTTAGATATATAGTTTTAGAGGAAGGATTAGCAGTGGATCCTCAAAAGGTGATCATCATAGTCATGCTTCAAGATCCACACAACATCAAAGAAGTGGGCAAGTTTCTTGGACACTTAAGGCTCCTTCATTAATTGGCTCACATGGCATGCCCACTATACATACTCACAAAGAAGAATGCTGATTACATATGGAATGCTAAATGTGAGCAGGCATTCTCCGGCATCTCAAAATGATATTAGCGGAACAGCACCAATAGTACAACCTCCAGATTGGGAGAGGTTATTTCATGTTTTGGTGGATACATCACATGTTGCAATTGGAAGTGTATTAATGTAGCAAACCAAAGGTGGATGGTTCTACCCAATTTATTACGTAGGCCAGATGCTTTCTGTTGTAGAAAAGAATTACTCCACAACAGAGAGAGAAGCCTTGGGCATGATTTATTTAGTAAATAAGTTCACACATTATCTTTTGGTCAATCATTTTATTTTCCATGATCATGAAGCATTGGTTTATTTGGTAAGAAAGCCTAATTTCACCGGTAAGATCGCAAGGTGGATACTATTCTTACAAGAGTTCAAGTTTACCATACAACATAGGCTTGGAAGTGAGCATGCAGTTGTTGCAGATTTTCTATCTTGGAGAACTACCAAAAGAAGTACCGGATCAATATTCGGATGCTGAGTTGTTTGTTCTGGATGTTCCACCAAAAACGTGGTATGATGAAATGACGACGTTCTTTGTAAATGGAGCATTCCTAGAGGGAATGATCAGAGATCACGAGAAGAGGCTAGCACTCCATAGAAGAACTTTTACAGTTATAGTAGGCTAGCTATAGAAAATGGGGGTGAATTAGATGTTAAGACGATATGTTCAAGATCACGAGAAAGTTCCAGTGATTACATAAGCACATCAAGGTGTTGGTGGAGGATATTTTTTTGAAGAAGTTATAGACCACAAGATAATTAGGCAGGATTATGGTGGCCCACATTGTAAAAAGATGCTTAGCAGTTTGTTGCCAAAGCCTCAGACTTTTGCTAATGCTTAGTACTAAAATTAGGATTAAGGCACATCTATGGTGGCTTAAAAATAGCCATGGCTGAAGCTTAGAGAGACAAGGACAGAGAGAGAGCTTTAGAGAGAAACACAAGCTCAAGTGAGAGAGGATTTGCATGATTCAATGAGGATTGTATTGAATGATAAAAACTCCACCAAATGCATGCTTTTATAGGCACAAAGATTTGTCTTTTGACTCAATCAAACTTGGACTAGTTCTTCCCAAAAAAAGGAAGCATCCTACACACTTGCACACTTGCACACTTGCATAATATCTAATCCTAAGAGGTTGTTCCCACACAAACACACACTAGTACGTATTAGTACACTCACAAACAGGAGAACATGTGTTGTCTCCAACATCCCTCCTACAACAGATGTTCTATTGCCTAGGGATTGATACAATGCTAGATACACAGATGTTCTAGAGATATATATATCTAGATACATTAGAGATCTAATGCCCATAGGTTTGATACAAATCTTGGTTGGAGATTGCTTGTCAAATGTTAGGCCAAGGGATCTTTAGTATGTTATGGCTCACCCTAACCCTCCTTGAAACACATCCAATAAGAGATTACTTGGTGAACTGCAAACATTTCCTTGGTACCCGGGCAAAACACAACCAAATATTTATAAAGGAATCCCACCAATACAGTGGTCGGGTGGTTGGCTAACCCATGGGTCATTAATGAACATTTTTAATCAAAGAATTTGATTTTATAGATGAAAGTTCCACACTTATCTAGTGTTCTTGACCTCACCCAGTCATAAGACATGACTGCGTTCGCCTTCGAGCATCTCATCTCTTCCGCTACAACTCGAACGAGCCGAGCCTGACTCGCAGGCCATTTCGAGGATTTATATTTTCTTGACCCAGCGAAGAGACGGCAGCACAAGTGGCTTGGAGGGCAGTATGTCCACGCCCCTTTTGCGACCAGTGTGCGATGCTGAGGTAGAATCTCTCATTGACCATGATTTTGATGAAGCTGAAAGTGATACATGGTGTTATTTTATATCACTCAAGGCCTCGAAATTTCAGACTTTCCTGCTAAATCTACAGACTCCTTAGTCGCTTTATTCCTAAGGAGAAGATAGTAGCTCCCTTGGCAGTAAGGGAATATTTGTATAAGGGCATGTCTATAGCCCAGTACCATCGTCTTATGCGTCTCCCGAGGAGATTTTGACTTTTGGAGCCGAGCTGCTCTATGTACATATTGCAACCTTTCTATAAATAAAGAAATGTTTTATGGAAAAATTCCCTGTTGTATCAGTGATTGTTTATGGATGAACTGATAAAGCAAAATCTGTTATCAGACATATGTCATAGATCTCCAATAAGATCATTTATCTTGTTTAAGAAATTATTTTTCAAACCTCTTAAGTCTTAGGATCTCGTGGACGATATCAAAATAAAAATTTAATAATATATCTTTTTTGGCAGAATCATGAGGTGAGGAAACCATGGCCATCAGCCAGACCCTCTCTCTGAAGAAGAAGAGCTTGACCCCGACGTTTGCAAGGCTCTTCACAAAACTCAATTACAAGCCTCTTCCACGAAAACCCCTCTACACAATGACCTACCATCTGCATCAACAACCGACTCCGATAAAGCATATACTCCTTCAACTCGATCCTCATCAACCAAGTTCGATGCCAAAACCTCACAATCAGCTATTCCTGAAGAAGTTTCCCACACAACCACCTATCTCTAACAAGGAACTCAAAGGAAAATCCCCGGAGCTATGCCTCTTCATTTGTCGACAAACCTCACCAAAGGAGACAACTGCATGCTTGAAAGCCTCATCATCGACAGCCACTTCACAAGAGACTCTAGCCTCATCATCGTCAAAAATATCCATGAGTCTCAAACCTACAGCCACTTCAACCAAAAAAAAAAATCCACCAAGACAACAAAAATCAAGGTATCTTAATGGTATCAAGATGTGGATGGAGAAGCAGCTACTTGTAGCTCAAGGCTACTACGAAGGTGCCAATCAAATTCAGGTACCTCGATCATCAAATCCTCTTCCTCAATGCAACACTCAGAGGCCAAGGAAAAATAAAAGTACTCCACAACACTGTCCCCACAAAAGCCTATGCGAGTTCCTCAAAGAACTCCACCAAGTCAACAAGTATGGGTACCAAAAAATTATTACAAGCACAAGGGTACTACCAAAGTAATACCAAAGCTATTCCCAAGCACATAAAAAAGTCACCTAAGCCTGCACAAAAAAAGAAACCTCAGCACCAAAAGAATTAGCCGCCACCACATTATAATGTTCATCAAAGATGGACACGTGTGCATGTGCTTCAACAAAACAAGGATACTATGATGGTAATCTCATCATATGGTTGCCAAAATCGAACAACATGAAGAAAGCCTCACCACCGACTTCAACCCCAACAGCTTCACCTAAAGTTCAACAAAAGAATGGAGGCCTAAGCAACACCAAGCAAGTCACTCAACCACTCTCGTGCATTCAGCACCTACACAAGAGCTTGTGTGTTCAAGCAACCCCAATGGTAATCAACCAGTAGTCTTATCTAAAATTTGAGCCAAAAATTCAAGAATCAATTTCCACGTCTACAAAACGGAGACTTATGAGTGCATCAAAGACAAACTCACAATGCTCTTTTCAACCCTCTGGATGTAAAACATAAGTGCAGAAGCTACGCGGCAGACATAAGAACCTATTCCCTCAAAAAGGAGAGTAGCCACAAGAACCTATTGCTTGCAAGGTGGTAGTAAAAAAAAAACACACAAACACAAACACAAAGGAGTCGCACCTATGGCCTACCTAGAAGTGGTAGAATATCACAAGCAACTCCTAAGGATCTTCAATAGCCATTATATTTTGTTAAGCTTATAGCTTACTATTATTTTGGCTATGTTAATGTAGCAGCTTCTCCATGTGACTACATATCCATACTCATGCGCTGGAGGACATTTGCACCAAAGCTTCACCATCAACAACTTTCCACATAAATCTCTGGATGGGGGGGCATGGTGGGCGAAAGCCTAGTCAATGGTACAACCCATCGCCTTGAATTTTTCTTCAAATTACAAACCTCTCCAAACGACGCTACCATCTTCACAAATCAATGATCTCCAATCCTTAGTGAAGATATCTATATTAGCTTCACAAGTCAACGTAATTCTTTCAACCCTCGCGCCAACAAATGGCCACTTCATCACAGAGCAGTTTAATAAGAGTCTATATGACTCACTTGTACTTCATATATATTTGTTTCATAAGAGCACTTAAATATATATAAAAACATAAAAAGCACATGGAAAGAAGCATGCAGGAATAGGTCCTACTCAACAACATTTGACAAGATTCCTACCACACAAAGGGACTTCATCGAAGGCCAATTTCTTCAAATGATGAATGTCGCTCCAATGAATCAAATGAGGAAGTGAGAATCACCATCTCTTTCTGATGATTATGTCTATGTTCCTTCGGATCCTTCCCTCTCTTCTCTCCCATTATTAACATCTCTTAGCGTCCCTACTAACACAAATCACATGTAACCTTGCTTATGTTGCCAAAAACAAAGGGAACAAAAAACCAAAAAAAATACTCACACAAATATAAAAATGCAATCATTCACAAAAAACCCCACCCCGTTAGGAATTCCCAGTAAACCACTAACCTTTTCATTCACTATATAACCCTTCTCATTCCTTCCAGAGGAACAAGGTCCATTGAACGTCACTCAATATCAAGCTTGTCAATTCTTCTCACACAAAAGTCTTCAACGCAATCACGAGGACGCGATCACCATCGGGAAGAGGGGAATGTTAACCCATTCCTAGGGTTAACAAGAACTACCACCATTATCTTACATCAAGGAGTCAAGGTAGATACACCAAAGGGTCATACATTCAAGATATGAAGCAAATGTGTCTAAAGCTACAACTTGGACGGGCGCCTGTAATGGTGTGACGACAGAGTATTTATGACAGCATGTGGTAGCCTGTAGGAAGTCCCAAGTGATGTACTTCATGGATATATTATGAGAGTAGTCATTGTAATAGCATTAGGCCTCTTATGTGCCTAAAAGTGCTCAATCGGCTCATCATTTAAATTTTTCATGCATAAAAATAATTTATCTAAAATTTTTCTTTAATTTTAAATAAAATATCCATTATTTTAGTATTCCAAATTTTCTCTTTCTCCATTGGAATACATGGATCTCCATTATCATGGGAATTTCTCTTTTATCAAAATGAAATTACTAAAAATTTCTCTTTTTCTCTAATTAACTATTTATGCATAAACATAAAAAATTAATTTTTCATAGATATGATGAGAATTATTCATTTAACATAGGATGACCAATCCTAGAATATGGTAGGAAGTCCTCTTTTCACATTATGCATAAAAATGATTTGTGTTAATTTTTTAAAATTTTACCATAGCTCCACTGCTATTATTGATAATTTTTAATATTTTCTAAAAGAATAAGACTTAGTAATAGGATTATGATAGAGTAACTTTCATTTGGACCAATATCCAATTTATGGACTTAATTCCTACGTTTACCATAATTTATGTAACATTAAAGCAAAAAAAAAGCCATCTCTTTGGCCTCTAGCTTGACTAACATAGAGTTTGATTTTAGAATTAGGAATTGCTCCATGAGAAGCATCATTTGAATTAAAAATTGGTCATAGGAATGACCATTCTTTGGGGGAGAGAGAGATATACATAAAAAAACATCCTAAATTAAGCATAAATGTAAACTTTATGTGATTAATCATTAAAATTTCATTAGAGAACTTCATTTGCATTGAAAAACCTTTTAGAAAATCTTGACCCTTAGGATAAGGTCTTTTAAATCATTTTTAATTGATTCCTAATGCACCTTGGAAAATTTATTTTGATTTTCTGTTTTAGGGAAACATATTTTTGATATTAGGAGAATTTGTTTATCCAAAAATATCTCAATATTGAATTACCAATCTCTAGAATTTTTCATCTCTCTAGGCAAAAACAAGGAAAAATAATATTTTCTTGTATTCAGAAATAGGGAATGATACTTGCAGTGTGTTGAAAGATTTTGCATTTGGTAGAAAGTCATGGCTGGCAGTAGAGTGATGTATTCAACATGTTGCTGCTGTGCTGAGGAGACAAACTTGATGGGACTAACTACCCATTGTGGTCCTATATGATGAGGCATGTATTGGTTGCTAAAGGCCTTTGGAATGTGGTCAGTGGTAGCGAAACTCATCCTGTTTCACAACTACCAGTGCAACCAGGTACTGTAGTAGAATCTGATACAGATGTGGCTCCTCCACATGCACCACCAGTACCTGCCACTGTGCTCAAACAAGATGGGATGGAAGAGATGCACAGGCACACGCATTGCTTGCACTTTCTGTGAAGCAAAGCATTATTCCTCATATTCGGTCATGTAAGACTTCAAAACATGCATGGGATGCACTTACTGCATTATACCAGGTGTGCAATGAAGCACGTGTTGCATATCTGCGCAAACAGTTGAAGTCTGAGCACATGAATGAGGGAGACTCAATGGATAGCCTCTTGACCAAGATCAAAGATTTTAAGGAGCAGCTTGCTAGTCTGGATGAGATATATCCTGATAGTACATTGGTGCCCACAGTTCTCAATGCATTGCCGGATTCTTATCAAAGTTTTGCCTCTACCCTTAGACTCATGATGAAGGGAAATCCAAATGCCCTTACATTTGATGAGCTGGTTTCAGTACTCTTGCAAGAAGAACAGTCTAGGCAAAACAGAGCTAATATATGCAAGTTGGTGACCTAGCTTTTGTTGCCAATCAGAAAGGCAAAGGTAAAGCTTCTTTGCATGGTGGCTATAAGCCAAAATCAGAATCCTTAGGTAAGGATGCTGTAGAGAAAGAAGGTGATAAGCCTAAAAAGAAGGGCAAGTGTCACTATTGCAGGAAACCAGGGCACTACATACATGAGTGCAAGAAAAGGCTAGAAAAGGAGAAAAAGAAAGAATCGGGGGCATGGCTGTGGCTCATGCATCTACACCAAGTGCAGAGAAGAAGGAATCTGCAAGTTTTGCTCAAGATGATTAGGCATGGACTGTACATTGCAGTTATGACCCTTCTGTTCATGATGTATGCATGTCAATGGCAGAATCGGATGCTTGGTACTTTGACAGTGGTGCTAGTAAGCACATTACTTCACAAAAAAGTTTGTTCTCATCTCTGGAATCTGTCCCAAGTGCAGGAACCGTCACATGTGCAAATGGTTCCTCATATCCTGTCAAAGGAGTTGGTAGAGTTGTGCTCATCACTGCTGCAAATGGGGACACATTTACTCTTTCGAAAGTTTTATATGTGCCACGCATTAAGAAGAACTTGCTATCAGTTTCAACCTTAGCCTTGTCAGGCTTGACAGTGAAATTTATGGATGACAGATGTACAGTTCATGATAGAAATGATGGTTATTCTATCATTGCCTCAGGTACCTTGTTTCATGGCCTATATAAGATGGATGTATTTGAGAAGTTTCAGCATGATGCTTGCTCAGTCTCTACGACTCGTGCTATGACTAATGCAGAATTATGGCAGTTTGTTTACGACTTTAAAGGCATGATATGGTGTCTGAGTTGCCAACTCTTGAGACCCCTACTAGACATATATGTGAGGGGTGTATTCTTGGTAAAATGCAATGAGCATCATTTCCAAAGGATGGATCTATGAGAGCCTTATACATAGTGATGTATGTGGTCCTATGAGGACACCATCTATTGGGGGATATCTCTACTTCGTCACTTTTATTGATGATTACTCCAGATATAGCTGGGTGTATCCATTAAAGCAGAAGTCAGGGGTTTTTATGTGCTTTAGGCAATTCATATCCATGGCTGAAAAATGCATGTGAATGTAAAGTTAGCTTCCTTCGTTCAGATCAAGGGGGGGGGGGGGGGGGGGAGTATATGTCCAAGGAATTTCATGCATATATGGCTGAAAAAGACATAAGGCATCAATGTACAGTGCCATACACACCTCAAAAAAATGGTGTGGCTGAGAGGAAGAACATGTCTCTCATGGAGATGGCACGATGTATGGTGAAAGCCCAAGATTTACCTCATGGTTTTTGGTTAGAGGCAACTATGTGCGCAAACTATCTGTTGAACAAATGCAATACCAAGGCCTTGCAATCTAAAACTCCTTATGAAGCTTGGCATGGCAAGAAGCCTTTTGTGACTCATTTACGTGTTTTTGGTTGTCTTGCTTATGCTCTTGTGCCTGAGCAACAACACAGTAAGCTTGATGATAAGGCAGTTAAATGCATATTTTGTGGGATACATTTCAGAAAGCAAGGGATATAGACTCTACCATCCAGCCTTAAAGCGGATTTTGGTAAGTAGAGATGTTATTTTTATCAAAAACTCAGTTCAGCCCATGTTTTCATGCAAAAAAACAACAGAATGTATGCTCATAGGACATGTTTGATTCACTCCTACCTTTGTTTAATGGAGGGCAACCATATGTAGAGCAATTGAATACTCAACCAAGTGCTGAAATTTAGCCTTTGCAAGTGCAAAATCAGCGTGCAAAACAGCCTTTTGATGAGGAAATTATTGAGGATGTAGTGGATAAGGAGAGAGAAACCATAGAAGAATCTCAGCATATGCCAAAATGGCTTGTACAGACATTGAGGGATAGCAAGTTAGCAGCTCCTTTACCTAGCAGAACTCGTGCAGGTTCTCATTGTGTAGATTATTCTCATGTGGATCATGTTCTCATTTCTACTTTATGTAATGAGGAGGACCCTATTTCCTTTGAGGAAGCACAGGATGATGATCATTGGATGCATGCTATGCAGGATGAGTATAACTCTATACTCAAGAATGACACCTGGTATTTGACAGATCTACCCCATGGCATGCCATTGGTACTAAGTGGGTTTACAAGTTGAAATGCAAAGCAAATGGTAGCATTGATCGCTACAAGGTCAGACTTGTTTTGCAAAGAGGTATGCCCAGTAAAAGGGCAATGATTATGATGAGACCTTTTCACCCACATTTCGTATGACTACCATTAGGAGTCTCATTGCTTTGGCTGCACATCATGGGTGGAATGTACATCAATTGGACATTAAGACTGAATTCTTGAATGGTGATTTACATGAGGAGGTGTATGTCTCGCCGCAGCCTCCTAGATTTGATGTGAAAGGAGAAGAGTCTAAAGTGTGCAGGTTGAAAAAGGCTCTTTATGGCCTTAAGCACGCTCCTAGAGCATGGTGTGAGAAGATTCATGCATACTTGGCTACAAATGTTTTTTGCAACAGTCCAACAGAGAGTACCCTCTATGGAAGAGGAGTAAGAACACATTTTTGGTCATCGTTCTATTCGTTGATGACATGTTGCTCACGGGACCCAATATAGATCAAATTTTGACCTTTAAGGCTAATTTGCAGTCATCGTTTAAGATGTCAGATTTGGGGCCCTTGCATTATTATTTGGGGATTCAGTTTATGCAGTGCAATGAGAGATGGCATTGTTATGCTACAGTCTAAATATATATAGAAGCTATTGAAGAGGTTTAATCTTGAAGATTGTAAACCTATTGCTACACCTATGGAGACAGGTACTCGACTTAGTGCTAGTTTGTGTTAGCAGGCTGTTGGATCCCTTCTTTATGTATGCAACACGAGGCCAGATATATAGTATGCGGTCTCATAGTTGAGCAGATTTATGCATAGCCTAGGTATGAAGCATTGGTTGGCTATCAAGCAGGTTTTTCGCTATTTGCAGGGCACTCAATATTTTGGATTGTTTTATCCAAAGGGGGGTGAGTCACAGCTACATGCTTTTAGTGATTCAGATTAGGCTGGATGTTATGACACACGAGTGTCCACTAATGATTTTTTCTGTCACCTTGGTGATTCATGTATATCATGGCTTAGTAAGAAGCAGCCTACAGTGGCCACTTCCAGTTGTGAAGCTAAGTACATGGCAGCTTTTACAGGTACAGTTGAGTGTGCGTGGTGGCTTAGACGTCTTATGGCTGATTTGGGTGTTGGACAGTCGTCTAGCACTATGATTTTCCCTAACAGCCAGAGTGCATTAGCAACTACGAGGAACCCAGTGTTTCATGCTCGCACTAAGCATATTGAGGTGCATTACCACTTTGTTAGAGAAAGACTCTCTGCAGAGCAGAGATTAGCTTGGTCTATGTGCCTACACATGACAACATGGCAGATTTATTCACGAAGGCTCTTTCTCGTGAAAAGGTCGAAGCTGTTCGTAAAGCTTTGGGCTTACTGCCTTTTCAGGATTAATCGACCATACCCTGTACATGTTCACATTATCACTCCAGGGGGGATTTGTAGCATTATATGGTAGTGATGTGTGTGAACACACTTAGGACCGCCGAGGTACTTTTTCCCTCACTAGGAGGTTTATTCCCCTGTGCGTATGTACACCCTCTTATCTACTCATTTTGGGGTGTGTACTTATCTTTGGTATCTGGCACACATTTTTTCATCCTAATCTAGTGAGTTTGTGTGCTCTCAAGCTTCTCTATCTTGTGTGTGTGCATTGTTACATACCTAACCCTAATTCCAACAGTATGCTTGCTCATTAAGGAGCAATTAGGCAATCAGACATGGCAACGATAGAGGGACTACGTGGGCCGACACCCTCACTGAACCCACTAGCTGACATCTTCAAGCCATTGAGATCTATGCCACCCCAAATGCACCTCGTAATACCATTTGCCATGCCAACAACAAGAGTGTCATCGGGTTTTGCACCCCTTGTCACTTCAATCCCACAGGGCTTTGGTCTGTTACCTAACATTCCCATAAATCCTATAGGTACCAACCCTTTCCAACCCCTGGATGCCCACACCTTGGACATACTGAGTAGTCTAGGAAGGGGGGTTGCCCAAGGACTCAATGAGTACCAACAAGAGCAGTCACATACGGCCTATGTGACTCATACAAAAATACGGCCATAGAGATCTCTAAAATTATGGGCAAATACGATGGAACAACTGATTATGTTCAATTCATTCAAATGTTTGAATAGAGATGTGAAGCCTTTGGAAATCCAAACTGCCCCACCAAGGTACATGCATTGAACCTATGCTTAGATGGAACTTCAATGTCTCTATTGTCGTGGACCTCACAAAGTGGCAGACTGCACAATTTGGAATACTGCCATGCCCATAGTCACGACACTTTGTAACCCATGTGTGAACGATGTGGCATTGACCACATGTTCCAAGATTTCCCAAGACGAGTTGCTTCAATATGTAACTTGTCTCACAAAATACAACTCAACATCTTAAGTGTACAAAACGGGCAATTGTCCATGGTACCCTTGAATGTGCTTACACGCTTATTACAATCCAAGACACAAGAGACAGTAAAAAAGAACGTAAAAGATAACACTTCAAAATGGGTAGAAGAGCATGCTTTAAAGCAAGAACCATAATACAAACCAAAACCTTCTAAACCCAAAAAACAAGGGGCAACAAACTATCCAAACCACAGTTGAATTAAAGGACAGGGAAAAGGAGCCTGTGGAGGACATAAACCCAAAAGGGGACTTAAACCCAAAAGAGCCAAAAGCTACACATGATGGAGAAGCATCCACCTCAAAGGCCACCACACAAACCACAAAACTCATATGTGCGACATAGGATACAAAAGCCCAAAAGAAAGTTCGTTCTCATTGCATGGGCAAACATAATGAAAACCTGACGATCCAAAGAAAGTCAGAACATGAAACAAGTTCTAATACGTCATTTTTAGTAAGGATAAAACAAGTTATGATTCGACACTCACTACAACGCATAGACCAATCAAGAAACTAGAACCCGCCCAACCACCCCAAATTGAAAATCATTATCACATTACATATGCGGAACGTAAAAAGCAAGCTCAGGAGAGCATGCTTAGCATGGTTGAGTGTCTTACAGTATCACCAGCTATAATTGAACCTCATAATGCCAATCCTAAAAAAAGAAACCAAAATACAAAACCCGAAGGAGTACCGCTTCCCCTTTCAAGAGGAAGACATACTCTCTACAGAGAAGAGTCATTAGAGACAGATTGCACGAATTATGCGGTTGAAAAGCATGTGAGGAATTTGATGAATCCCTTATGAAATTAAAGCAGTCTCTCAAAACCTCATTTGGAGGAATGCTCTTCTCTCATGGTGGTGAAGCCAGCATAACATCAGCACTTGCACCTTTAAGGGCTCAACATGAGTTATACCAAGACATAAAAGAGCTCCATAGAACAGGACTATAAGGATTTACAAGTTTCCAAACAGAACTTAGTTAGAATTGTTAGAGGACCAAGTGTGTCATTGCACACATTGGGTACTCTTGAAAAAGCTAAGAGCCAAAAAGAGGACGAAAAGAAATGGGAATATAAAAGAGAAATGGGATCTGAAGCAAAAACACAAACTGAAACATCCATGGTTCCTCTTGAAGATTCTATCATGGTATGGCTAGATTTCCTTACATGCAATGATGTTAAGCACAAACGCGCATTGATTAGTCCTCGAGCTAGTCATAACATCATAACAATAGACACTTGGGTGTCATTGGGATAACCTAAACTCATCCCTACAGACAATGGCCTTGCAAGAGGAGCCAATGGACAAAACATTGAAGTTCCTGGTTATTTTTGCTATGCTACTCAAACAATCAGTGGAGATGTGGAATTTACATTCCATGTTACCCCAGATCCCTTGGAGTATGATGTCGTCTCTTTCCTTGGTGGAACTTGGATATGTGACTTGTATTCAATTGATGAATCTATGCAAACAATCACCTTGAACACTCCTAGAGGAATTGTACAATTGCTATATGGGAGGAAGCGACCTTGGAGGAGCTGTAACTTCCAACATATATTACTGAAAACATCCCTAGGATTCTGGTTGGATTGGAACTTTTCAAAAAAATTGCCCCAGCTCAAGCACAGCTTTATCCAACACGAGAACACAATCTCATGACCCTCGAGTTATGGGATTTGTTAGGTCAACCAACACTCAGGACGCATACTCAGGACGCATACTCTGAAAGAATTCCCTTTACACAAGACTTGAACATGCCATGTTTAGGGTACTTTGAATATACAATGTATATTCAAACTAACCCCCTTACTTGTGGTTCAGTATGTTTTGGAAGCAGATTTAATCTTGGGGCGTAAATGGACTATTGCTACCCAAGCAAGCACCATTGTGCTTTGCTAGTGATAGGGTCATCATAATGGTCAACGGCACAAAGTTGACAATACCATACGATAAGGAAGAGGATACAACCCTATCTAGAGAAGGGGAGAACCCGGGCGAGGTTGTAGAGAAATGGGTGGAAGCAATGAAGGAGTATTTTGATGTCACCGGTTTACAATGAGCGGAGCAAAATGGCTCTTGGCAGGTTGAAAATTGTAGAAACAGCCAGGGTGGCATGGAGGAACCATTGTGACACCAACCATTTGGTGGATAGAAATACCCAATCCTGGAATGATCTTAAAACCTATTTGAGGAAGAGATTTTGTCCCCCCGGGTTCTTAGAAACCAAAATGAATGAATTTTTAGAGCTAAACCAGGGGAGCAAAACCATTAAAGAATATCACCAGGCATTTGCTCTTCTACTCAAGTATTCACCACCTCTAGATGAAGAGCAACTCATGGCCAGGTTCATTCGGGGAATGAACGAACCCTTAGACACATTGGTCAAGAATTCCAAGCCAATGTCCATGGCAGAAGCTGTCAGAATGGCGAAGGACTTCACCAAAGCTTTCATCGTGAAAGTCCCACCAAAGTCAGCTCCCTCATCCTTCAAAAGATTTTAGACACCTGGAAGTTCTTCCAACCTTCTGCCTCCAAAGAGACACCAAGGTCCCAACCAGAATCTGGAGATGGGAAGCTTTAGGAATGAAGGAAGACCTTTCCCTCGAAGAAGTACTTTGTCAGGAACTCCGGCTCTCTCAAGAATGCAAAGGGAAGAGCTTCGAAGTGAGAACAACTGCTTCGGATGTCAGGGGTTTGGGCACCAGCTCAAGGATTGCCCATTTCCTTCTGTGGAGGGCCAAGGAAGCCAGGGTCCCAAAATTCAGAGACAGACTCCTTCATATCAGTCCCCAATCAGGGTCCCCCGCGCCAAAATCAGGGCAATCCCAGAAGAGTGCCAGCTCAGCCCTGCAGCCTCCATGCAAAGCAGTCTCCGAACTCCCTCCCGAAATTGGGATAACCAAAGAGAGAGAGTTCCACCTCAGACTGCAGAGCAGCCAGAGCTCTCACTATACTGATGAAGTAGAGGAAGAAAAAGAACAGATCTATGCAGCAATAGAGCATCAGGGGAATAACCGTCAATTCTCAGTCCTCCAGACTCCTACAGAGTACCAGGGTAAGCAATTCAAGCTTTTGATTGATTTAGGCAGCACTCATTATTTTATTTCCCTAGGATTGCATAAATTAGTCCTAAATAAAAAATCAGGGAAACCTTTGCAAGTGGAATTGGCCAGTGGAAAGATTCTTTTCATACACCTTGAGACAGATCTTATTCAGTTTAGTCTAGATGGGAACGTAATAGAGTGCCAGTTCAGAGTCCTACCCTTGGGAGTCTATGATGGAATCCTTGGAATGGATTGGCTCCGTAAGAATCAAGCTGATATTCATTGTATAAAGGAATCATCTCTTTTCTTGACCTTCACGGGAATAAAGTTCAAGGAACTCGAATTTTCGGATCCCCAGTGCTACAATTAGTGTAAGATTCCTCCCCAGCCCCTCAAGATGTCCAGTTTCTTCCCTTGTAATCAATCCCCTTTTCAAAGAATAATAAAAGATCTTGTTTCTAGTTGTTTTGGCCTAGAGAGAGAAAATATTCTAGAGAGAGGTAATTCAATTTTTAGATATCTTTGGATGGAAAAATATCCCTTCTAGATTTAAAATAAATTCCCGTGAAACAGAAGTTTAAAAAGAAATTCCTAAGGTGCATTAGAAATAAATTATAATCTGCACAAAAGACCTTAGCCTAAGGGTCCAGATTTTTTAAAAATTTTAGATTAAGGTTCTTATGGACCAATAAGATTAATCCAAATGTAGGGAGGAGATAAATTGAAGAATAAAAGAAACCCCCCCCAAAAATGAGTAAATGCTCACATAAGATGAAGAGGGACTGAGGACCAAAGAAAAGATTAAAAAAACTGAATTTTGACACCTTAGAGTGGGGATCTCCCCTCATGAAGTAGGCACCTTTTTCTCATCATTATCCCCAATTTTAAATCAATTAAATGAGATATTTTATCTCTCCTCTCTCCTATTTCAAAACTAGATCTGAAAAGTAAGCTGAACTGACCCAAAAATGGTCCAAAATTGACCAAACTAATATGGAAAATTCTAGAATCAGTTTGCTTGGTTTGAGGCTCACTTTTTCCAAAAATAGAAGCCTCCTCCTTTGTAAAAGCTTAATGGTTTTTATGCACTGTTACTCTACTCCTGCCCTGAGCCATCTATTGAATTTCTTGATAGTTCAATTGTTTTTGGCCTAATCCTCTCCAAAGTGAATTGGTGGCCACTCTTGCTTCAAAAACAAGAGTAGAACCCTCAATCCCTCAAGCCAAAGGAAAGCTTACAAGCTCCATGTAAGCTAATTTTTCTAACTTGTTTAATTTTTAAATCTATGGTTTTCTTGATTTTCATGTTTTAGTGTTGATTGAATTAAATTCTAATGTTATGCCTTTGAGGAAAAGGCCACCCCCTTCTCTTCTTTACATTCGAGCCTTTCTTAATCCTAGAAAGATTAACTAAAAGATTAATTAAACTTTTCTTATTGTTTACTCTCTTGAATTTTGAAAATCGTGTAGATTAGAGTCCTATACATCTAAATTGGGTTAATTTAAGTCAATTAAAGAACGATAAAAATGAGAAATGGTAAGCCATACAAAGGAGGTTATGGCAAAATTTTCTAGAAGTTTGTGGAAAAGAAAGTTTGTTTTTATGTTATTCCAAAAGAGTAATTCCCACCATTTTTGCATCTAAAAGAAATATTCTAATTTTTCCATGTACATATTCCCCTATGAATATGCATGGATATCAGTGACATTAAATATTAAAATTGATTTCTATGCATAGAAAGATGCATAATGGAAATTTTTTTACTATAAAAGTGTTATTCTCATTAAATTTGATTTTTATGCATAGAAAGATGCATAAAGGAAATTTTTTTATTATAAAAGTGTTATTTTTATTAAATTTAATTTCTATGCATAGAAAGATGCATAAAGAAAATTTTTTATTATAAAAGTGTTATTTTCATTAAATTTAATTTCTATGCATAGAAAGATGCATAATGGAATTTTTTTTATTATAAAAGTGTTATTCTCATTAAATTTAATTTCTATGCATAGAAAGATGCATAATGAATTTTTTTTTAATTATAAAAGTGTTATTCTCATTAAATTTAATTTTTTTATTATAAAAGTGTTATTCTCATTAATTTTAATTTCTATGCTTAGAAAGATGCATAATGGATTTTTTTTTAAATTATTAAAGTGTTATTGTCATTAAATTTAATTTCTATGCATAGAAAGATGCATAATGGAAAATTTTTTATTATAAAAGTATTATTCTCATTAAATTTAATTTCTATGCTTAGAAAGATGCATAATGGAAATTTTGTTTATTATAAAAGTGTTATTCTCATTAAATTTAATTTCTATGCATAGAAAGATACATAATGAAAATTTTATTATTATAAAAGTGTTATTTTCATTAAATTTAATTTCTATGCATAGAAAGATGCATAAAGAAAATTTTTATTATAAAAGCGTTTTTCTTGTAAAAATTGATTTTTATGCATAAAGAAATTCTTTTTATTTTAAAAGTGTTAATCCTATCAAAATTGATTTTATGCATAAATAGATGCATAAAGAAATACTTTTTATTTTAAAAGTGTTATTCTTATTAAAATTGATTTTATGCATAAATAGATGTATAAAGAAATTCTTTTTATTTTAAAAGTTTTATTCCATATTAAAACTGATTTTAAGCATAAATAGATGTATAAAAGGATTTTTTAAAGTGTTATTCCCATTAAAGTTGATTTCAATGCATAATGACTTTTAATATCAAAATTAGAATTCTCTTAAATTCTATGAGAAATTGATAAATGAATAATTAAATACTCTAAGAGAGAAATTTCTATTATTTTATACTCACATGGATTGTAAAAAGAAAATTCAGGAAATCTATCGAGATGAAAATATTCAGATAAATGCTTAATTTATTCCTCATTGGAATTCATAACTAATTTAGAAATAAGTTAAGTGAATATTCAAAGAAAAAAATTCAGTAAAATAGTAACTGAATTATCAAACCTCTTTTAGAAAGATAGTTCAGGAAAAATCTTATCAGACTCGAATCTTGAATCAGACTATGGCTAAGACTAAACTGTTTCGTCAGTTTCGAGGAAAGAAGATGTGACGAGTTTAGAAAAATACCCTTAAAACTCCGGCCAAATCTGAAATTAAGTTTGAGACCCTTCAAATTGATATGTGGATCAAGGTTACAGAATTCGAGGAAGTCTGGTATGAAATTCAGAATTTCGTTCAAGAAGTTTTGGTGATACTGATTCAAGATATACTCATTGTATTCAAAAGAAAATCAAATTGAAAACTTGCATAGAAACCTTGTTTTCGTGAAGGACTGTCTTACGTCGGAATGCTGGAGGGAGCATTTGGTATATGTTTTTCTAAGGGAAGTTCGATTGCAACAGCTGCTGGCGCAGGAGTGTTCAAAAAGGACAACTCACGTGGCAAAGCCTTGACTAGCCTCGGTACGGTTAAAATGGTGCGCTTCTGGTATGATGGACGAGGGTCGATGAAGCGGTCCTTGAGTGAAGTGTGAGGATTACCTAAGGAGGATCCTGGAGGGTTCTGACCAGGCGATGCATGGGCTCGCAGTGCCTAGGACACCCATGCGTATGTCGTGACGAAATGATTATTGTAATCTGTTTTACTGGATGCTGACCAGCTGGAGGGTCCAAAGTGATACTGTTTTTTTGAGAAACAAGGGATTGGATAAAAATTTTGAGTTATGACATCTGTAATAACCAATAACTGTTTGTCAATGGATTGTTTTATAACTTAAAGTTTTAAAGAGGAATGTGTGAGTATCTGTATTCGAAAGCAAAAGTTAAGAAAGACATTCAATTATGGGTGGGTGAGTAATTGTCTGGTTGTTCTACCAATTCCAGTGGTTGGGTGGTGGCTAACCCATGGGCCGGATAGGTTGGAATCAGTGGAGTATTGATAATGAAATTGAAATAATAGGAATACGCTTAGAATTCGAGTAGTTAAAAAAAAACCTGAAGACTTTCTCAAATGATTAGATCAACAGTTGTGCCTGATTTTGGTTAGGGAAAAAGCGTTGATTTCTTCAAGTTAAGTGTGTAATAGTTTTCCTTCTATCTGGTTTAATCAGGTGAAGGATAGTTTAGTCTCTTGACCCCGTTAGAAAATTC
Source organism: Cibotium barometz (assembly GCF_041138505.1). NCBI lineage: Eukaryota > Viridiplantae > Streptophyta > Polypodiopsida > Cyatheales > Cibotiaceae > Cibotium > Cibotium barometz. Next base: position 9,193,628 of record NC_141065.1, on the reverse strand, counting down.
GTTAAGAAAATAAAAAAGGTAGAATTGTCCCCGTTTTTCGAGAAAGAAAAATTTTATCGGTTTCAATTTTGGAATGACCACCAGATTAGTCTCCTGTTGTCCCGACATTCAAGGGTGAGGCCTCGGTGGGAAACCGTGCCCCGTGCAAGAGGAAGCTACTTCTATTGCTGCTAGCAACCGGGAATCCCAGTGTGCGGAGGGGGCAGAGGGGTCTCACAGTTGGTATGGGAGCTTGTTGTAAACTTATGAAACAGCAGCAGAAATTGCCTAAAATTTTAAAGTAAATCTGGGAAACAATGTTTTCACTTGCTAAGATTATGTTTGAAATGAATTCATAAATTGAAAACTCATAAATTGAACTGGATTTTTAGATGGATACCCCAAATCTGTCTAGCATTCCTGGACTCTCCCCAGAGTCAGGATATGATCACCTTTGCCTTTGAAAATCTCATCAACTCCGCTACAACCCTAGAAAGCAGAGCGAGGCTTGCTCGTCACTTTGAGGATCTATACTTTCCTGATCCTGTAGAGCGACATCAGCATATGTGGTTCTCTGGAGGGCGAAGTATTAATATCAATACCAATCAACGTCAGAGACTTAGACAGAATATCTCGCTAGCCATGATCTTGATAAGGCTAGGAGTTATTCATTATGTCCAACTCTATAATCATTCACCCCAGAATTTTAGAATTTCTTGTCGAATTTTTAGACTTCTTAGCCGCTTTATTCCTAGGAGAAGAATTACAGCACCATTATCAGTGATGAATCGTGTATATCATAGCATGTCTCCATCGCAGTATCGCCTTTTAATGCGTATGTGATTGAGGTAGTGACTTTTGGAGCCGAGACACTCTATGTATATATCAAAATTTTTTGATAATAAATGATGTTTTGCAAAAGATTCCAAATTGATTTCCTGGTTGTGAATATTGGTTAATAAAATTATGAGAGTGAATCTTGTTTTTAAGAATTATAATGGAATATTTATTTGTTTAATAAATAAATCTCAAAAATTAAATAGTCATAAATGTGATAACAAAGTTAAGTTTAATAAATAAATCTCAAAAATTAAATAGTCATAAATGTGATAACAAAGTTAAGTTGACAAAAATCTCATTTCGTTATTATAATCATGAGGTGTGCGGGCCATGGTAGGCAGCTAGATCCTCTTACCGATGGATGAAGAGATAGATGTGGACGTTCGTAAAGCCCTGCACCGATCGCAACCTGGTCCCTTCAAGGGTGAAGGGGAACAGTTAGGAGAAGTAGTGGAAAAATGGATCGAGGCAATGGAAGAGTATTTTGATGTACCGGTTATAATAATGAGAGGAGCAAGATGGCTCTCGCCAGATTGAAAATTGTGGAAACGGCCAGGGTCGCATGGAGGAACCATTGCGAGACAAACCGTCTTGACTGAAATACCCAGATCTGGTCAGATCTTAAAGCTTACCTCAGGAAGAGGTTCTGTCCTCCGGGCTTCCTGGAAACCAAAATGAATGAGTTCTTGAAATTGAAGCAGGATAGCCAGACAATTGAAGAATAACATTAGGCATTTGCCCTTCTCCTCAAATATTCTCCACTTTTGGATGAAGAGCAGCTGATGGCCAGATTCATTCAAGGGATGAATAAGCCATTTGATACTTTAGTGAAAAATGCCAAACCAGTCTCAATGGCAGAAGCTGTCAGAATGGCAAAAGACTTTGCCAAGGTCCCACCAAATCCTACACCCTCAAACTTTAAAAGGTTCCAAACCCCCGGGAAGTGCTTCAAACTTTCCGCCCCCAAAGAGGCAGCAAGGCCCTAATCAGAATCAAGATGCTGGGAGATTCAGAAGTGAAGGAAGACCCTTCCCTCAGAACACTTTCTTAGGAGCCCCACCTTTTTCAAGGATTCATAGGGATGAGCTTAGAAGTGAGAATAGGTGTTTTGGGTGTCAGGGTTTTGGTCACCAGACTGCTCGACTCCTGCCATATCAAGAGGACAGGGAAGTCAAGGACCCGGAGTGCAGAGACCAGCCCCTTCGTATCAGTCAACCGTCTCGCCAAAATCAGGGCAATCCTCCCAGGAGGACTCCAGCTCACAGCCATTTGCCTCTGTTCAGAGTAATCTTAGAACTCCCTCCCAGAACTGGGGTAACCAAAGAGAAAGAGTTCCGCCCCAATCTGCAGTAGCAGCTAGAGCACTTACGATAGAAAAAGTAGTGGAAGAGGAAAGAGGTCAGATTTATGCCGCAATTGAAAACCAAGGGCCAAATCGTCAATTCTCTGTTATCCATACTCCACCTGAGTATAAGGGTAAGCCATTTAAGCTTTTGATTGATTCAGGCAGTACTCATTCATTTATTTCCCCAGGATGCTTGCATAAGCTAGTCTTAGAATAGAAATCAGGGAAACCTATGCAAGTTGAATTGACCAGTGGAAAGATTCTTTTCACTCACCATGAGAGACAGATTGTATTCAGTTTAATCTAGATGGGAATGTAATTGACTGCGAGTTCAGAGTCTTACCTTTGGGAGTTTTTGACGAAATCCTTGGAATGGATTGGCTCCACAAAAATCAAGCTGACATTCACTGTCATAATGGAACCATTTCCTTTCGTGACCTTCATGAGAACAAAAATCAAGGAACTGGAATTTTTGGATCCCCATATCTGCAATTAGTAAAAGCTTCTAGGTTACTGAAAGGACTTAGAAAGAAGGAGCTCATTTATGTTGTCAAAATGAATCCAGTAGACACAAAGTTAAAGGCTAAAGAACCAGAATGGTTAAGTGAGTATTAGCAGAGCTAACTGAGATGCCTCCGATTCGGGAAGTAGATATGAGATAGAATTGACCCCCGGAGCTCAGCCAGTAGCCCAGCGCACGTACAAAATGCCAGTTGAGGAGGGAGAAGAATCTTCTTGAGAAGCCTACAACATAGGGTAAGAAATCATATGTTAAAATATTAGCAAGGAGCCATTGAACTCAAGGAACAGCTTAGGCAGTTGTTAGAACAAGGGTTTGTAAGACCCAGTGTTTCACCTTGGGGAGGGCCAGTTCTATTTCAAAAAAAGAAGGATGGAACGTTAAGACTCTCTGTGGATTACAGAGGTCTCAACAATCAGCTGACAGTTAAGAATAAGTATCCTATCCGGATAGGCTAAATGGAGCCCAGATCTTCACAAAGATAGATCTCAAATTAGGGTATTACCAGATCAAGATTAATGATCAAGATATCCTAAAGACAGCCATCAATACTCGCTATGGGCATTATGAATTTACAGTCATGCCGTTTGGATTGACAAATGACCTAGCTACATTCAATCGCCTAATACAGGACATTCTCAGAGAATACTTGGATGATTTTGTTCTTATTTTCTTTGATGATATTCTGATTTACTCAAAGAATGCAGCTGACCATGAAGCTCACGTCCGAAAAGCTCTTGAGATTCTAAGGAAGCACTAACTCTTTGAAAAAAAGAGCAAATGCACTTTCTCTGTCGACCATGTTGAATACTTGGGCTTTCTGGTATCTAAAGATGGAATTTCTCCAGACTCCGCAAAAGTCCAAGCAGTCATAGATTGGCCTGAACCTAAGACAGTGAAAGAAGTCAGGGGATTCTTGGGATGTTGGTATAGAATTTTTATACCTAAGTATGCTTTCATAGCTTCCCCCTTGACTAATCTTCTCAAGAAGAATACCTCGTGTTCTGCCAGGTGGCAGAGTGCTTTTGATAAGCTAAAGACCACCTTGGTAACCAATCCCGTTCAAAGTTGCCAAATTTCTCTCTACCCTTTGAGGTAGTAACTGAGTGGTTTTGCCCTGGGAGGTGCGCTTATGCAGGAAGGTCATGCAGCGGCCTATGAATCCCGAAAACTCAGAATGCATGAGAGAAATTATGTTGTCCACGCCTTGGAGCTACTTTCAGTAGTCTATGCCCTAAAGTTGTGGAGACATTATTGGGTCAAAGATTCACTTTGATGATGACAGATCATCAGAGCTTAAAGTGGATCTTCACTCAGAAGGTTCTCAACATGCGCCAAAGATGCAGACCCTGCAAGAATTTGATTTTGAAATCAAGTACCGCCCAGGCAAAGAAAATGTGGTAGCAGATGCCCTCAGCAGAAAAGCCTCCTTGCTTGCAATCACAGTGGTGTCAAATCCATTGATTATTGAAGCAAGAGAGAAGATCATGCAAGATAGATTCTTTGGCCCTATTGCTACCCTACTTATGCAGGAAAGCAAAACTCCTCAGGAGTTGAACTGAGTTCAAGGGTATAGCCTGGATGAAGGAATTATGTATTATAATAGCAGACTATGCATTCCCAATGATGAGGGGACTAAGGTTTAAATTCTGAATGAAGTCCATGATAGCCTTATAGCAGGACATCCAGGTTTCATCAAGACCTACATGTCTTTGTAAAGAAAATCTTCTTTTGGCCTGGACTAAAAAAGGATGTACTTAACCATGTACGTCAATGCCTGATATGTCAGAAAGTCAAAGCTGAGAGAGTAAATATGTGTGGGAAGTTACATATATTAGACAGATGAAGTGGGAATGTATCAGTATGGATTTTATTACTGGACTACCTTCAGTGTTACAACTCCATCTTCGTGGTAGTTGATAGACTAACCAAAGTTGCCCATTTGATTCTAGTAAAAGAAACCTACACTGCAGTGGATGTGGCCAGAGTGTTCCTCAAGGAAATCTTCAGATTGCATGGCCTACCCAGGAGAATAGTAAGTGATCAAGATCCCAAATTTATGTCAAGATTCTGGACTGCATTCTTCGAAGCAGTAGGAACTTTCTTGGATCTCAGCACAGCCTACCACCCCAAGACCAATGGTCAAACAGAAAGGGTGAACCAAGTAATTGAAGATATACTTCGGTCATGCTGTGGTGGCAGGGAACCCAAGAAGTGGCTAAGCTATCTACACCTAGTTGAGTTTGCCTACAATGCTTCTTATCAACCGAAGTATCGGGATGAGCCCTTTCAAAGCTCTGTATGGACAAGACTGCCTTACACCATTAACTTGGTCGTCCGACCCATTGATTAGGGTCGAGATGTCGAGACAGATGCTTGACAACATGGAGCAGCAGATGCAGTCAATCCGCAAGGATATAAAAACTACCAAGGATAGACAGAAGCAGTATGCATATAAGAAGAGGTCAGACAGAAAATTCAAAGAAGCAGATATGGTCTTCATTCGAGTACGCCCCAAAAGAAGTTCTCTATCTCTTGGGAAGTACAAGAAGTTATCCCCGAGATAGTGTGGGCCATATCTGATTACAAAGAAAGTAGGTGACTTAGTCTATGAACTTCTTCTGCCTCCTCATCTCAAAGTACATAATGTATTTCATGTCAGTCTACTTAAGAAGTATGTACCGAGCCTGAATCGAGCCTGAATCATGTGCTGAATGATGAACTCTTAACTTCTTGGGCCCAAGGGCAGATGGAACTCCAACCTGAAAAAATCCTTGATGTTCGAGAGAGAAGGTTCTTAGGAACAGATTTCTGAGAGAATTATTAGTCAAATGGAAGTTCTATCCTTTTGAAGACGCCACCTGGGAGAAAGGAGCCGAACTGATGTGGGATTACCCCCAGTGTGCGAGATGAGGACATCTCACGTTCTTCAAGTGGGAGAGGATGTAAGATTCCTCCCTAGCCCCTCAAGATTCCTCCCCAGCCTCTCAAGATGTCTAGTTTCTTCCCATGTAATAAATCCCCTTTTCAGAATAATAAAAGATCTTATTTCTACCTATTTTGGCCTAGAGAGAGAAAATGTTGTAGAGAGAGGTAATTTAGTTTTTAGATATGATGGAAAAATATCCCTTCTTATTAAAATAAATTCCCCCAAAACAGAAGTTTAAAAAGAAATTCCTAAGGTGCATTAGAAATAAATTATAATCTGCACAAGAGACCTTAGCCTAAGGGTCCAGATTTTTTGAAAATTTTGGATTAAGGTTCCAATAAGATCCAAATGTAGGGAGGAGATAAATTGAAGAATAAAAGAAAAACCTCCCAAAAATGAGTAAATGCTCACATAAGATGAAGAGTAGACTAAGAACCAAAGAAAAGATTAAAAAAACTGAATTTTGACACCTCAGAGTGGGGATCTTCCCTCATGAAGTAGGCACATTTTTCTCATCATTACCCCCAATTTTAAATCAATTAAATGAGATATTTCATCTCTCCTCTCTCCTATTCCAAAACTAGATCCAAAAAGTAAGCTGAACTTACTCAAAAATGGTCAAAAATTGACCAAACTAATATAGAAAATTCTAGAATCAGTTTGCTTGGTTTGAGGCTCACTTTTTCCTATGAATAGAAGCCTCCCCCTTTGTAAAAGCTTAATGGTGTTTATGCACTGTTACTCTACTCCTGCCCTAAGCCATCTACATTGAATTTCTTAATAATTCAATTATTTTTGGCCTAATCTTCTCCAAAGTGAATTGGTGGCCACTCTTGATTTAAACAAGAGTAGAACCCTCAATCCCTCAAGCCAAAGGAAAGCTTACAAGCTCCATGTAAGCTAATTTTTCTAACTTGTTTAATTTTTAAATCTATGGTTTTCTTGATTTTCATGTTTTAGTGTTGATTGAATTAAATTCTAATGTTATGCCTTTGAGGAAAAGGCCACCCCCTTCTCTTCTTTACATTCCAGCCTTTCTTAATCCTAGAATTAAATTCTAATGTTATGCCTTTGAGGAAAAGGCCACCCCCTTCTCTTCTTTACATTCCAGCCTTTCTTAATCCTAGAAAGATTAACTAAAAGATTAATTAAACTTTTCTTATTGTTTACTCTCTTGAATTTTGAAAATTGTGTAGATTAGAGTCCTATACATCTAAATTGGGTTAATTTAAGTCAATTAAAGAATGATAAAAATGAGAAATGGTTAGCTATACAAAGGAGGTTATGGAAAAATTTTCTAGAATTTTATGGAAAATAAAGTTTGTTTTTATGTTATTCCAAAAGAGTAATTCCCACCATTTTGCATCTAAAAGAAATATTCTAATTTTTTCATATACATATTCACCTATGAATATGCATGGATATCACTGACATTAAATATTAAAATTGATTTCTATGCATAGAAAGATGCATAATGGAAAATTTTTTTAATTATAAAAGTGTTATTCTCATTAAATTTGATTTTTATGCATAGAAAGATGCATAAAGGATTTTTTTAATTATAAAAGTGTTATTTTCATTAAATTTAATTTCTATTCATAGAAAGATGCATAAAGAAAAATTTTTATTATAAAAGTGTTATTTTCATTAAATTTAATTTCTATGCATAATGGAAATTTTTTTAATATAAAAGTGTTATTCTCATTAAATTTAATTTCTATGTATAGAAAGATGCATAATGGATTTTTTTAAATAAAAGTGTTATTCTCATTAAATTTAATTTCTATGCTTAGAAAGATGCATAATGGAATTTTTTTATTATAAAAGTGTTATTCTCATTAAATTTAATTTCTATGCATAGAAAGATGCATGATGGATTTTTTTAATATAAAAGTGTTATTCTCATTAAATTTAATTTCTATGCTTAGAAAGATGCATAATGAAAATTTTTTATTATAAAAGTGTTATTCTCATTAAATTTAATTTCTATGCATAGAAAGATGCATAATGAAAATTTTATTATTATAAAAGTGTTATTTTCATTAAATTTAATTTCTATGCATAGAAAGATGTATAAAGGAAATTTTTATTAAAAAAGCGTTATTCTTGAAAAAAATGATTTTTATGCATAAAGAAATTCTTTTTATTTTAAAAGTGTTATTCCTATTAAAATTGATTTTATGCATAAATAGATGCATAAAGAAATTCTTTTTATTTTCAAAGTGTTATTCCTATTAAAATTGATTTTATGCATAAATAAATGCATAAAGAAATTTGTTTTATTTTAAAAGTGTTATTCCATATTAAAATTGTTTTTATGCATAAATAGATGCATAAAAGGATTTTTTTAAAAGTGTTATTCCCATTGAAGTTGATTTTTATGCATAAATAGATGCATAAAGAATTTTTATATCAAAATTAGAATTCTCTTAAATTCTATGTTTAAATTCTATGAGAAATTGATAAAAGAATAATTAAATACTCTAAGAGAGAAATTTCTATCGTTTTATATTCTAAGGTGTGTAACAAAAGTAACTAGTGCGTTTGCATCATTGATAGCCCAAAAAGATGCTCTACTATAGAATGCCCTTAGTTTGTCTAGAACTAAGCTGTTGAAATCTAGAGATGAAATAGTAGAAATGTTTGCAATCCGGAACAAGGTGGCAACCTTAGAAGCTGAACACGTGACCTTGAGTGGTGGAAAGGAGAGGTGCTCAGAGAGGATGTAGCGCAATCGAACATAGATAAAGCTAGGATGTAAGAAATTATAGATTTCCAGCCAAAGTACATAAGTTCAGAGAGGATGTAGCACAATCCAACAGAGGATGTAGTGCAATCCAACATAGATAAAGTCAAGATGCAAGAAAAATTTCAAGATTTCCAGCAAAAGTATATAAGTTTAGAGCTACAATGTCAATATCTATTGACCTAGCATCTTTTTTCCATGAATCAACATGAGACTGCATCTAAAGCTGATCAAGAAAGACTCCAAATCTTGTAAATCCAGATATATGCCATGGATGTAGCCAAAGATTTGGAGGTCTACGAGGTCATAGCCAATGATATAGATTCTTATGAAGATCGAATCAAGTAGCTCATGGAAGATTTGTATGCTAGATATATAGAACAATGTAAGCTTTTGGTTAAGCTTGACCTGATGCCTTGCAGATAATACATCCGAAGCAGGTGGATTCAGAGGAGGTGGATCTAGAGGGCTAGGTGACATTTCAACAAGGCTTTAAAGACATACTACCAAAGACTTAAATGGCCTAATATTTAATGGATGCTGGAAATCATCATGACAGGAGTAAAAAAGTATTTCTTGAGTAGGATAAACAACTTAGCCGGGTTCAAAAAGAGCATATCATTTACAAAGAATAGGCTAAAGCTTATCATCATAATGTAGAGCAGTTCAAAAAACTAAGTGATAGCTTTGAAGTTGGAAATTCAAGGGCTAGAAAAATGAAATATAGAACTTGAAGACCAGTGAGCTCAAGATATTGAGAGAAGTAATAATTTTAAAAAGAAACCTGCTAGATCTAGACAGCTAAAAGCAGTAGTTGACAAGCTGGATAAGTATGAAAAGGAGATCCAAAATTTGAAAGCGCATCATGAAGAATATGCCAATTTAAAGGAAAGTAGAGGTAAGCTTCTGAAATGACACAGGTTAAAGAACTTAAGTGCTCTATTCATGTGCTAGAAAGAGAGCTAGAAAAATGTGTTAAGTTTATTCAAAATGTTGTGGAGACTCGACGGGTTGGAGATTTATCCATTCCACCAAAATGGCGTGCTGTGTGCAAAGTGTTGTAGCACATTTCACTGAAGAAATTACACCTCTTGCTTAGCAGAGTAGCCTTTCTACCGCTCTCCAGAGCTGATCTATATCCTCTCCAGGATCATGATCGTCCTTTTAGATCTTGGTCTCAGCCAACTCAACATGTACTTGGTGCCGCCTAGATTAGGATATCATTAATATATATTCACTCAAGAAATTCAAAAATCTAGATTTATTATTGTTTATTCAAATAATCCTCGTCATCAATTGGATTTGACATTTGTCCACAGGGGGACTTACCCGACGGCGGTGGCGGGGGTATGCTAGTAGGTGTTAGCTTAAGAAATAACCCGACTTAGTTTTATTATTACTTTTACCTTAGCTTAGGGCTAGCTTACGAAATAAGATTTTAACAAGCATGTCAGATCAGAGATAATGCTTTGTTTCTCGATCAAGATGGTTATTTTTTATGCTAAGCATCACTGATGTATAAGGATACACAAAGAAGAAGAAATATACAGAGTCAGTTATGTATCTTTGTTTCGCAATTCTGTGTGAGTACTTTAATGTTCTGTAATTTTTGTGATGGTCATATGAATGTTCATTAATGTTGTAACTGTGTTTGATGTTAAATCCATAAATACTATGTTGGTTTATCTACCGCCAAATAATAAATTGGCCTCTTCATTGACTACATCTTTGACCATTCACACCTCTTGAGGACATACAATATCTTCACTACCTGATCTTAGTGATGCAAAGATGTGTTCACTATTAGGAAAGTGGTTATGTTAACCACTTCACATGCTAACATCCTGCCCGACCTATAAGGAGTTTTACCATCTTAATGAAACTCTATGTTGTCAGAATTTAGAGCAAAAGTGCAACATCAATCACCAGTAGTACCTGTGAGGGGTTGGTTAACCTAAGGTCTCCCTCCCTTCTATCCCGTGCACCCACTCACACCAAAGGGTGTGTTGGAGGGATGAGAGAGGCTAAGGGTCTTTTTGACCCTTTATACCAAGGTTTGGGAACCTTATACTAGGATTTTGGGATATTTTAATGCACACATGGTAGCTAAGAGGATGACCTGCCAACACCCTCCTTTGTCCAAAGCTAGCTCCACATGCAAATAATGACAAAGGCTAACATGCAACCCTGACACCTGGATCTCACCTCGTGGGGCAAGCTCACCTGGGTGCTCTTACCCCATCATGAGACCTCAACCTAGAAGTAGACTCCATGGGAAGATTCACTTTCAAGGCTTCTCCACACAAGGCGGGAGGAACCAGAAAACACTAGGGCAAGCGTACTAGAGGTGTGTCTTGATACCATGTCAGAAGACCATATTAGAGAGTTTTGAAAATCCCAATTCTCATTTTTCAAGAGAATAAAAATGGGGGCACGGGTGAACTCTTTTAAGCTTTTGTCAAAACCAGCTCATTTGACATATTGTTCGAAAGCTCTTGAAGAGTAGGTTCTAAATCCACATTCTCTGACAAATTTGGATTTGGTATGTTGAAGATACACCAAAAAGTATATTGAAACAAAAATTCCCAAAGTAATAGGATTTTCCCAAACTCCCTAATATGGTCTTTTAGAATTTAAAGCAAAAGTGCAACATCAATAACTATTATTAGACCTAAATTCAATTTATGGAATTAAATCATAAGTTTACTATAATTTTATTAGCATAAAAGCATAAAAAACCCATTTTTAAACCTCTAGCTTAACTAGCATAGAGTTTGATTTTTGAATTGAGAATTTATCGATGGGAAGCATCCATTTGAATAAGAAATAGTCATAGGAATGACCATTCTTTTGAGGAGAGATAGATATACATAAAAAGCATTCTAGTTAAGCATAGATAAAAAGCATCCTAATTAAGCATAACTATAAACTTTTTGTGATTAATCATTAGAATTCTTAAAGAAAGCTTAATTTTCATTGAAAAAAAATTCATTTGAAACTTCTCAAGCTTGAGAGGGGTTGAGAAGTGAAATCATTGAGAATATTAAAGAAAACCATGAAATTACATCTTACCTCTTGATTTTGCTTGCTTCTTTATCTTAGAAGGAAGCCCCCAAGCAATCAATTGGTTTAGTGTGTTGAGAGGAAAGCTCCAAGGATTGGTGAAGAGAGAGAGAGAAGCTCCAATCTCTCCAAAAGTAGAGGATTTTTAAGGAATAATAGAAAATATGCTTATTTTAATGTAATATTGGCATGGTCTAGCTCACAGATGAGAATACAAAAGAATGAGGGTCTATTTATAGGTGAGGGAGGCCACTAACTGAGTCCAACTAAGCACTAGAATTTTCCAGCTTCAATTTGGCTGAATTTGGACAAGATTTGGACCAGTTTAGCTCCCATTTTGATCTAGTTTGATTCAGGAGGAGGAGAGATAAAAATATCTTGATATTTTTGGATTAAAAACCCTCCCACACATGTGAAGGAGGAGCCTACCTCAAAGGTCTCCCCTTCCTTACCAAGGTGTCAGAAACTCATCATTCCTCCAAAATATCTCATAATTTTAAACTAATAAACCTTGTACTCAGTCAACTCTTCATCTTATGTGAGCATTTTCTCATTTTTGCATATTTTATTTTACTCATTGGATTTATCTCATCCCAACACTTGGATTAATCGTATTGGCCCATAGCAACCTTAATTGGACCATAATCCAAAATTTTCAGAAAATCTTGACCCTTAGGCTAAGGTCATTTAAATCATTTTATTTTGAACTTTTGTTTCAGGGGAAACCATTTCAGACACACACTAGGAGGATTTTTATATCCAAAGATATCTCAATTTTGGATTATCTCTCTCTAGATATTTTCTCTCTCTAGGCTAAAACAGGATAAAACAAGATCTTTCTTTTATTTCAGAGAGGGGAATAATTACAAGAACATAAGGGGAGGTTCTTACACCTTTACACCATAAAAGCTGGAGGGAGTAATCTTACATCCTACCCCACTTAAAAAACACGAGATGTCCTCATCTCGCAGCAGAGCAGGTGGAGTATAATCTCTTTCATAATCTTCTTCTTCAATCACTTCCAGCGTTATTGCCTTGGAAGTGGACGGCCCAATCTCATCTAACCATATCCACATCACGTCACATCACATCTCATCCATTCACAACTACCCCGATCCACATCACATCACATCACATCCATTCACATCACATCTCATCCATTCATATCTATCCCGATTCACATTGCATCACATATCATTCATTCACATCTATCCCGATTCACAAGTGGATATTTTCATATTCTTTCTCAAATTTCTCAAGTGAATTATATTCAATATTCTTCTTTTGAGTAAAAGATTCATGGGGTTCACAAAAATCAATTCTACCCATATTTCCCAATAATGCTCAAAATTCCACTTTTGATAAATACTCATAATTTAAATTGTGCTAAAAATTTCTCTTTTTTTCATTTAATTTCTTGGATCTCAAATATTATGAGAACTCCCCTTTTTACATTTAAATGATTGAATTACAAATGTCATGGGAATTCCTCTTTTATCATAAAATAAATTTATCTAAAATTTCTCTATTCTTTAATAAAATATCCATTATCTCAATTTTACCAAGAATTCCACTTTTACCATTTAAATGATTGAATTCCAAATGTCATGGGAATTCCTCTTTTATCATTTAAATTTTCTCATGCATAGGTTAAATTTATCTAAAATTCCTCTTCAAATTAAAATAAAAATATCCATTAATTCAAATTTGCCAAGAATTCCACTTTTACTATTTAAATGATTGAATTCCAAATTCCATGGGAATTCCTCTTTTATCATATAAATTCTCTCATGCATAAAATAAATTTATCTTAAATTCTTCTTTAAATAAAATATTCATTATTGTAATATACCAAAATTTCTCTTTTTTCATTTAATTACATGGATCTCCATTATCATGGGAGTTCTTCTTTTTGCATAAAAATAAAATTATCAAAATTACCTCTTTTCTTAATTACTTATTTATGCATAAACATTAAAAATTAGTTTTGCATGAATGTGATGAAAATAATTCTTTTAGTATAGGACGACCAATCCTAAAATATGGTAGGAAGTCCTCTTTTTACATTATGTATAAAAATGCCCTATACATCGCATCACATAGCATTCATTCACATCTATCCCGATTCACATCACATCTATTTCACATCACATCTTATCTTATCACATCCACATCCACATCCATATCTATTTACATCACATCACATCGTATCACATCCACATCAACATCCATATCCATTTACATCACAACACCATCCACCATTCACATCCATATCCATATCCATATCCATATCCATATCCATTTATGATAATTTTTAATATTTTTGAAAAGAATAAGACTTTGTAGTATAATTATGATAGAATAACTATTATTAGACCTAAATTCGATTTATGGAATTAAATCATAAGTTTACTATATTTTTATTAGCATAAAAGCATAAAAAAGCAATTTTTAAACCTCTAGCTTAACTAGCATAGAGTTTGATTTTTGAATTGAGAATTTATCAATGAGAAGCATCCATTTGAATAAGAATTAGTCATAGGAATGACCATTCTTTTGAGGAGAGATAGATATACATAAAAAGCATCCTAATTAAGCATAAAATTAAACTTTTTGTGATTAATCATTAGAATTCTTATAGAAAGCTTAATTTGCATTGAAAAACAATTCATTTGAAACTTCTCAAGCTTGAGAGGGGTTGAGAATATTAAAGAAAACCATGAACCTCTTGACTTTGCTTGCTTCTTTATCTTAGAAGGAAGCCCCCAACCAATCAATTGGTTTAGTGTGTTGAGAGGAACGCTCCAAGGATTAATGAGAAGAGAGAGAGAAGCTCCAATCTCTCCAAAAGTAGAGGATTTTTAAGGGATAATAGAAAATATGCTTATTTTAATGTAATACTGGCATGGTCTAGCTCACAGATGAGAATACAAAAGAATGAGGGTCTATTTATAGAGGTGAGGGAGGCCACTAACTGAGTCCAACTAAGCTCTAGAATTTTCGAGCTTCAGTTTGGCTGAATTTGGACAAGATTTGGACCAGTTTAGCTCCCATTTTGATCTAGTTTGATTCAGGAGAGAGGAGAGATAAAAATATCTTGATATTTTTGAATTAAAAACCCTCCCACACATGTGAAGGAGGAGCCTACCTCAAAGGTCTCCCCTTCCTTACCAAGGTGTCAAAAACTCATCATTCCTCCAAAATATCTCATTTTTTTAGTAATATCTTATAATTTTAAACTAATAAACCTTGTACTCAGTCAACTCTTCATCTTATGTGAGCATTTACTCATTTTTGCATATTTCATTTTATTCATTGGATTTATCTTATCCCAACACTTGGATTAATCGTATTGGCCCATAGGAACCTTAATTGGACCATAATCTAAATTTTTAGAAAATCTTGATCCTTAGGCTAAGGTCTTTTAAATCATTTTTAATTGATTCCTAATGCACTTTGGAGAATTTATTTTGAACTTTTGTTTCAGGGGAAACCATTTTAGACACTAGGAGGATTTTTATATCCAAAGATATCTCAATTTTGGATTATCTTTCTCTAGACATTTTCTCTCTCTAGGCTAAAACAGGGTAAAACAAGATCTTTCTTTTATTTCAGAGAGGGGAATAATTACAAGAAAAGAAGGGGAGGTTCTTACACCTTTACACCATAAAAGCTAGAGGGAGGAATCTTACATCCTACCCCACTTAAAAAACACGAGATGTCCTCGTCTCGCAGGAGGTGGAGTATAATCTCTTTCATCATCTTCTTCTTCAATCTTTTCCAGCGTTACTGCCTTGGAAGTGGACGGCCCATTCTCATCTACCCATATCCACATCACCTCACATCACATCTCATCCATTCACAACTACCCCGATCCACATCACATCACATCACATCCATTCACATCACATCTCGTCCATTCATATCTATCTCGATTCACATCACATCACATATCATTCATTCACATCTATCCCGATTCACATCACATTTTATCACATCACATCACATCTATTTCACATCACATCACATTCACATCACATCTCATCTTCACATCCACATCCACCTCTATTTACATCACATGACATCACATCCACATCCATATCCATATTCATTTACATCACATCACATCTTATCACATCTACATCCACATCTATTTACATCACATCACATCTTATCACATCCATATCCACATCCATTTACATCACATCACATCCTTTTACATATCCTTACATCTCATTCTCATCTCTTCATTCATATCCACATCTATTTACATCACCTCACATCCCATCCACATTCATTTACATAAAACCACATCTTATCACATCATATTCTCATCTTATTCACATCGTATTCACATCTATTCACATTTAGTAACATTTTCTACTTTCGATATCGATAGGACTTTTTCTAAATTTCTGCCAATTGCTTGGCCTAGTTAAAGGTACTTTTTCTCGATGGATATTTTCATATTCTTTCTCAAATTTCTCAAGTGAATTATATTCAATATTCTTCTTTTGAGTAAAAGATTCATGGGGTTTACAAAAATCAATTCTACCTATATTTTCCAATAATGCTCAAAATTCCACTTTTGATAAATACTCATAATTTAAATTGTGCTAAAAATTTCTCTTTTTCCCATTTAATTTCTTGTATCTCAAATATTATGGGAACTCCCCTTTTTACATTTAAATGATTGAATTACAAATGTCATGGGAATTCTTCTTTTATCATAAAATAAATTTATCTAAAATTTCTCTATTCTTTAATAAAATATCCATTATCTCAATTTTACCAAGAATTCCACTTTTACCATTTAAATGATTGAATTCCAAATGTCATGGGAATTCCTCTTTTATCATTTAAATTTTCTCATGCATAGGTTAAATTTATCTAAAATTCCTCTTCAAATTTAAATAAAAATATCCATTAATTCAAATATGCCAAGAATTCCACTTTTACTATTTAAATGATTGAATTCCAAATGCCATGGGAATTCCTCTTTTATCATTTAAATTTTCTCATGCATAAAATAAATTTATCTAAAATTTCTCTTTAAAGAAAATATTCATTATTTTAATATACCAAAATTTCCCTTTTTTCCATTTAATTACATGGATCTCCATTATCATGGGAATTACTCTTTTTGCATAAAAATAAAATTACCAAAATTACCAAAATTACCTCTCTTCTTAATTACTTATTTATGCATAAATATTAAAAATTAGTATTCCATGAATGTGATGAAAATCATTCTTTTAGCATAGGATGACCAATCCTAAAATATGGTAGGAAGTCCTCTTTTTACATTATGTATAAAAATGAGCTATGTAGTAATTTCTAAAAGTTTTACCATAGCTCTGCTGTGCTGCTATTATTGATAATTTTTAATATTTTTAGAAAGAATAAGACTTTGTAGTACAATTATGATAGAATAACTATTATTAGACCTAAATTTGATTTATGAAATTAAATCATAAGTTTACTATAATTTTATTAGCATAAAAGCATAAAAAAGCCATTTTTAAACCTCTAGCTTAACTAGCATAGAGTTTGATTTTTGAATTGAGAATTTATCAATGAGAAGCATCCATTTGAATAAGAATTAGTCATAGGAATGACCATTCTTTTGAGGAGAGATAGATATACATAATTAAGCATAAATATAAACTTTTTGTGATTAATCATTAGAATTCTTATAGAAAGCTTAATTTGCATTGAAAAACAATTCATTTGAAACTTCTCAAGCTGGAGAGGGGTTGAGAAGTGAAATCATTGAGAATATTAAAGAAAACCATGAAATTACATCTTACCTCTTGACTTTGCTTGCTTCTTTATCTTAGAAGGAAGCCCCCAACCAATCAATTGGTTTAGTGTGTTGAGAGGAAAGCTCCAAGGATTGTTGAAGAGAGAGAGAGAGAAGCTCCAATCTCTCCAAAAGTAGAGGATTTTTAAGGGATAATAGAAAATATGCTTATTTTAATGTAATACTGGCATTTTCTAGCTCATAGATGAGAATACAAAAGAATGAGGGTCTATTTATAGGTGAGGGAGGCCACTAACTGAGTCCAACTAAGCTCTAGAATTTTCCAGCTTCAGTTTGGCTAAATTTGGACAAGATCTGGACCAGTTTAGCTCCCATTTTGATCTGTTTGATTCAGGAGAGAGGAGAGATAAAAATATCTTGATATTTTTGAATTAAAAACCCTCCCACACATGTGAAGGAGGCGCCTACCTCAAAGGTCTCCCCTTCCTTACCAAGGTATCAAAAACTCATCATTCCTCCAAAATATCTCATTTTTTTAGTAATATCTCATAATTTTAAACTAATAAACCTTGTACTCAGTCAACTCTTCATCTTATGTGAGCATTTACTCATTTTTATATTTTTTTTAATTCATTGGATTTATCTTATCCCAACACTTGGATTAATCGTATTGGCCCATAGGAACCTTAATTGGACCATAATCCAAATTTTTTAGAAAATCTTGACCCTTAGGCTAAGGTCTTTTAAATCATTTTTCAGAAAATCTTGACCCTTAGGCTAAAACAGGGTAAAACAAGATCTTTCTTTGATTTCAGAGAGGGGAATAATTACAAGAACAGAAGGGGAGGTTCTTACACCTTTACACCATAAAAGCTTAAGGGAGGAATCTTACATCCTACCCCACTTAAAAAACACGAGATGTCCTCATCTCGCAGGAGGTGGAGTATAATCTCTTTCATCATCTTCTTCTTCAATCACTTCCAGCGTTACTGCCTTGGAAGTGGACGGCCCATTCAGGAATATCTGTCTTTGACTTCCCCTACTCTAAGGCGGAGGTCTTGCATTACTTTGGATTGAAACTGAGGGTTAGTTAGAGGGTCTACCTCTAGGATTTTCTTGATTTTGGCGGAAAGGAACCTGATTACTCTGGAAGGAAGGAGCTGGAATCTGGAATCTTGGTCCCTGATTTCCCCGCCCCGAAAACCTTGATCCAAATAATGGAGTTAGGCAATCCATACTGCGATGTTTAAAACCTTGACAATTATAGCATTTCACTTCCTTGTTCAAGGGTGGAACTTCTGAAGTTGAATTCTAGGGGATTGAGTTCTGGAAAAAGGACCTTTCTTCCATTCTGGAACTTTTCATATCTTGAGCTTGACTTTGTTCTCTCTCAGGCGGTGGAAGGTTGGAATCACCTTCTAGAGCTAGAAATCTTTTGAAAGATGATGGTGCTGGCTTCGACAGGACCTTGACATCAAAGGCCTTGGCGAAATCCTTCGCCATCCGTACTGCTTCGGCCATGGAAACTGCCTTGGCATTCTTCACTAGGATATTCAAAGGTTCGTTCAGTCCCGGAATGAACCTGGCCAACGGTGGTGAGTACTTGAGGAGAAGAGCGAACGCTTGGTGATACACTTCAATAGTTCTGCTCCCTTGGGTTAACTCTAAGAATTCATTCATCTTGGTTTCCATAAAGCCGGGAGGACAAAATCTCTTCCTTAGGTAAATTTTGAGATCATTCCATGTTTGGGTGTTCCGATCTAGACGGTTTGTCTTGCAGTGGTTTCTCCATGCCACTCTGGCTGTTTCTACTATCTTTAGCCTTGTAAAAGCCATTTTACTTTTCTCGTTGTACTCGGTGACATTGAAGTATTCTTCCATTGCTTCGATCCACTTCTCCACAGCCTCGCGTCCAAGTTTTCCCCTTCACCCTTGAAAGGTCCAGGCTGCGATCTATGAAGAGTTTTACAAACATCCAAGTCCAGCTCTTCCTCATCGAGTTGGGGGTTATCATTCCTACCACGATGACCTCGATCCATGATCTTATCAATAAGAAAATTATTATTAAGTCCCTTTATTTATAATTCAAATCCGACTTTAGATCCAACTGATTATGGGGTTCTTTAGATTGGTCATCCCCCCCACAGAATCATGGGATAAAGATCCCTTCTAACAGAAGAAGATACGGAACTCATTATCAGAGAATGCTTCATTCATATTCTTAACACAGTAATGGTCCATCAAATTGAAAATTCCTCCACGGGAATTTCAGTTATGCAGGTTCTCAATTTGTTATCCCTTAATTAGAGTCACAGGGTCAAGGTCAAGAGTAGCAATCTATCAGCACAATCCACTAATCTCATAGTGATTTGCTGAAGTCACAATCATCATTCCAGTTACTATCATCATCATTGGGATTTGTCCCATTCATATATCATTGGGATTCGTCCCATTTATCCTCATTGTGGCTTTGTTAAACTTATCTTGTTTCAACTAGAATTCAGGAATCGTTATCTTTCAATCGGAATCCAAATCAACTCATCAATTCTCAACTAGAATTCTAAAATCAAATCAACCAGCATTTGAATTCATCATCTAGATAGCATTTTTGCTTATGATTTTAAGGTCTTAGATTTACTCATATATATTGTCAGTAAAGAGCTGCAGTTATAGCCACGGTATATACGGGTAGTCACGGTCCTTGGAGTTATAAGGTAAATACCATCATATCTAGGCCTCAAGCAAGTCAGGGATTCCATACAATTGCGGTACTTCCATCTCAAGACCCAATTACCAATTTATGAATTTTTATTTTGAATATTAATTTGTATGAATTTCATCACACAATTATAATCTTTTACTGGTACTTCATAAATTTTTGACATTTCTTGCTTCTTGGTTGATCCAATTTAGCCAATTGGCTCTAATACGAGCCGAAAGATCCCCACCCCCTCCGCGCAATGAATTCCGGGGTGCTAGCAGCGAAAGTAGCACTTCTTACGCAAGGCAGAGCCTCTCACTCGGGGCCTCGCCCACGGATATCCGGACAAGAGACTAATCCCTCGGTTTGTTCCAAAACCGGACTCGGAAAAACTTCCCTTGCCCAGTAAGCACGGGTGCTTCCTCCAGGATATTTTTATTCTAATGTAGTCAAGATCCTTAACTAACGAAACTAATCCGATCAGACCAATAAGTCACATGGTCAGATCAAGGAAGAGACTTGCACTTGGATCATAGAGACCAACGCTTTTTTCCTCATCGAGAAGCACAACCGTTGATTCTTTTCCATAGAACAAGACTATCTGGGATTTACTTCATCTATCGTATCATAACAGAATTGAGTCTTATTTTTGGGATCCATCAATCCAGCCTAACCCCATCAGTCCCATGGATTAGCCAACTATCCAACCACTGTAGTGATAGGATCCATTTAGGAATTTGGTTATGTTTTGTCCCGGGTACCAGGGAAAAGAGTTCCTAGGCCCCCTAGCCGGTGCTCCATGCAAACTTCAAGATAGTCACACCACTTACACACCCAATATGAAATTGCCTGTTTCACAGATTCAACTGTCTTTAAAACAATATTTTAATAAAACCATAGTATCACTATGCATAATCTTGCAAAATATCCGGTTGAATTATAATTTCCAATCATTCTTTCATCGGTGTACCTATGGCATCATTGGCAACTAGAACGCTCACCACCTGTCCACTCATCAGGGGCCTTTTCAATAGTTCCTAGCTCATAGTACCTGGAAATATATTCACTTATGATGGACTCTTTGTTGAAGATCAGCAAGATCAACCACAACAGATTCATATAAAAGAGCCATGGACTCATCCGTTGAGGACCAGCAAGGTCAATCAACTAGATCCATGCCCGAGTTTAGAAAACAACTCTAACACCTTGTTCCATTTTCTTCCTCGAGGCACACGTGGGTATCTTCGGCGACCCAGAGCCCGAGCACCGTATGGTCAGTACCCTCTAGGATCCTTTGCAGGTCACCTAGAGCTTCACTCATAGGCCGCTTCCTTGGTCCCTCATCCACCGTATTGGAAGCTCACCATTTAAATCGAACCGAGGCTAGTCAAGACCTCGGCCGACCTTGCTACGCGAGATGTCCTTCGTTGACTCTCCGCCAGCTGTCCAACTTTATCACTTTGGTCTCCATGACCTCATTCACAAGATGGTCAAAATGCTTTCCTAGCATTCTTGACATTAAACAGTCATCTAAAAACAAGTCATAAATACAATTTCTAATGAACTCTCATCTTTCCACATTGTTCCATATCATTTCTCATTATTCCACATTCTTCAACATCAATTCACATTGCTTAGACCACATTCAATCATATGTATTCTCATCGCCCTTCATCCATTCTCATCCAATCACATTATATTACATCCCATCACATTGCTTAGACCACATTCAATCATATGTATTCTCATCGCCCT
The DNA here is from genome assembly GCF_041138505.1 of Cibotium barometz. Lineage (NCBI taxonomy): Eukaryota > Viridiplantae > Streptophyta > Polypodiopsida > Cyatheales > Cibotiaceae > Cibotium > Cibotium barometz. The sequence continues at coordinate 9,171,986 of NC_141065.1, read as the reverse complement.
TCATCCATTCTCATCCAATCACATTATATTACATCCCATCACATTTTATCCACATCTATCCTCATCACATCTCATCCATTCTCATCTACCCATATATCCACATCACATCACATCACATCCATTCACATCACATCTCATCCATTCACAACTACCCCGATCCACATCATATCACATCACATCCATTCACATCACAGCTCATCCATTCACATCTATCCTGATTCACATCACATCACATATCATTCATTCACATCTATCCCGATTCACATCACATCACATCACATCTATTTCAAAACACATTACATTCACATCACATCTCATCTTATCACATCCACATCCACATCTATTTACATCACATCACATCGTATCACATCCATATCCATATCCATTTACATCACATCACATCTTATCACATCCACATCCACATCTATTTACATCACATCACATCTTATCACATCCATATCCACATCCATTTACATCACATCACATCCTTTCACATATCCTCACATCACATCCTTTCACATATCCTCACATCTCATTCTCATCTCTTCATTCATATCCACATCTATTTACATCACCTCACATCCCATTCACATTCATTTACATCACACCACATCTTATCACATCGTATTCTCATCTTATTCACATCGTATTCACATCTATTCACATCTATTCACATTTAGTAACATTTTCTACTTTCGATACCGATAGGACTTTTTCTAAATTTCTGCCAATTACTTGGCCTAGTTAAAGGTACTTTTTCTCGATGGATATTTTCATATTCTTTCTCAAATTTCTCAAGTGAATTATATTCAATATTCTTCTTTTGAGTAAAAGATTCATGGGGTTTACAAAAATCAATTCTACCCATATTTTCCAATAATGCTCAAAATTTTACTTTTGATAAATACTCATAATTTGAATTGTGCTAAAAAATTCTCTTTTTTTCATTTAATTTCTTGGATATCAAATATTATGGGAATTTTCCTTTTTACATTTAAATGATTGAATTACAAATGTCATGGGAATTCCTCTTTTATCATAAAATAAATTTATCTAAAATTTCTCTATTCTTTAATAAAATATCCATTATCTCAATTTTACCAAGAATTCCACTTTTACCATTTAAATGATTGAATTCCAAATGTCATGGGAATTCCTCTTTTATCATTTAAATTTTCTCATGCATAGGTTAAATTTATCTAAAATTCCTCTTCAAATTTAAATAAAAATATCCATTAATTCAAATATGCCCAGAATTCCACTTTTACTATTTAAATGATTGAATTCCAAATGTCATGGAATTCCTCTTTTATCATTTAAATTTTCTCATGCATAAAATAAATTTATCTAAAATTTCTCTTTAAATAAAATATTCATTATTTTAATATACCAAAATTTCTCTTTTTCCATTTAATTACATGGATCTCCATTATCATGGGAATTCCTCTTTTGGCATAAAAATAAAATTACCAAAATTATCTCTTTTCTTAATTACTTATTTATGCATAAACATTAAAGCTTAGTTTTCCATGAATGTGATGAAAATCATTCTTTTAGCATAGGACGACCAATCCTAAAATATGGTAGGAAGTCCTCTTTTCACATTATGCATAAAAATGAGCTATGTATTAATTTCTAAAAAATTTACCATAGCTCCGCTGCTATTATTGATAATTTTTAATATTTTTGGAAAGAATAAGACTTTGTAGTACAATTATGATAGAATAACTATTATTAGACCTAAATTCAATTTATGGAATTAAATCATAAGTTTACTATAATTTTATTAGCATAAGCATAAAAAAGCCATTTTCTAACCTCTAGCTTAACTAGCATAGAGTTTGATTTTTGAATTGAGAATTTATCAATGAGAAGCATCCATTTGAATAAGAATTAGTCATAGGAATGACCATTCTTTTGAGGAGAGAGAGATATACATAAAAAACATCCTAATTAAGTATAAATATTTTTTTTGTGATTAATCATTAGAATTCTTATAGAAAGCTTAATTTGCATTGAAAAACAACTCATTTGAAACTTCTCAAGCTTGGGAGGGGTTGAGAAGTGAAATCATTGAGAATATTAAAGAAAACCATGAAATTACATCTTATCTCTTGATTGCTTGCCCCCAACCAATAAATTGGTTTAGTGTGCTGAGAGGAAAGCTCCAAGGATTGTTGAAGAGAGAGAGAGAAGCTTCAATCTCTCCAAAAGTAGAGGATTTTTAAGGTATAATAGAAAATATGCTTATTTTAATGTAATACTGGCATGGTTTAGCTCACAGATGAGAATACAAAAGAATGAGGGTCTATTTATAGGTGAGGGAGGCCACTAATTGAGTCCAACTAAGTTCTAGAATTTTCCAGCTTCAGTTTGGCTGAATGTGGACAAGATTTGGACCAGTTTAGCTGCCATTTTGATCTAGTTTGATTCAGGAGAGAGGAGAGATAAAAATATATTAATATTTTTGAATTAAAAACCCTCCCACACATGTGAAGGAGGCGCCTACCTCAAAGGTCTCCCCTTCCTTACCAAGGTGTCAAAAATTCATCATTCCTTGAAAATATCTCATTTTTTTAGTAATATCTCATAATTTTAAACTAATAAACCTTTTACTCAGTCAACTCTTCATCTTATATGTGAGCATTTACTCATTTTTGGGTATTTTATTTTATTCATTGGATTTATCTCATCCCAACACTTGGATTAATCGTATTGGCCCATAGGAACCTTAATTGGACCATAATTTAAAATTTTCAGAAAATCTTGACCCTTAGGCTAAGGTCTTTTAAATCATTTTTAATTGATTCCTAATGCACTTTGGAGAATTTATTTTGAAGTTTTGTTTCAGGGGAAACCATTTCAGACACTAAGAGGATTTTTATATCCAAAGATATCTTAATTTTGGATTATCTCTCTCTAGACATTTTCTCTCTCTAGGCTAAAATAGGGTAAAACAAGATCTTTCTTTTATTTCAGAGAGGGGAATAATTACAAGAACAGAAGGGGAGGTTCTTACACCTTTACACCTCAAAAGCTGGAGGGAGGAATCTTACATCCTACCCCACTTTTAAAAAACTCGAGATGTCCTCATCTCGCAGGTGGAGTATAATCTCTTTCATCTTCTTCTTCTTTAATCACTTCCAGTGTTACTGCCTTGGAAGTGGACGGCCGATTTGGGAACATCTCTCTTTGACTTCCTCTATTCTGAGGTGAAGGTCTTGCATTACTTTGGATTGAAAATGAGAGTTGGTTAGAGGGTCTACCTCTGGGATTTTCATGATTTTGGGCGGAAAGGAACGTGATTACTCTAGAAGGAAGGAGCTGGAGTCTGGAATCTTGGTCCCTGATTTCCCCGCCTCGAAAATCTTTATCCAAAAGGAGTTGGGAAATCCATACTGTGATGTCCAAATCCTTGACAGCAGTTATAGCATTTCACTTCCTTGTTCAAGGGTAGAACTTCTGAAGTTGAATTCCAGGGGACTGAGTTCTAGGAAAAGGACCTTTCTTCCAGCTTGACTTTGTTGGAAGGTTGGAATCACTTTCTAGAGCTAGAAATCTTTTGAAAGATGATGGTGCTGGCTTCGGCGAGACCTTGACATCAAAGGCCTTGGTGAAATCCTTCGCTATCCGTACTGCTTCAGCCCCATGGAAACTGGCTTGGCATTCTTCACTAGGATATTCAAAGGTTCGTTTAGTCCCCAAATGAACCTGGCTAGCAGGCTGTTCTTCATCCAGTGGTGGTGAGTATTTGAGGAGAAGAGCAAACGCTTGGTGATACACTTCAATAGTTATGCTCCCCTGGGTTAATTCTAAGAATTCATTCATCTTGGTTTCCATAAAGCCAGGAGGACAGAATCTCTTCCTTAGGTAAATTTTGAGATCATTCCATGTCTAGGTGTTCCGAGCCCAGACGGTTTGTCTCGTAGTGGTTTCTCCATGCCACTCTATCTGTTTATACTATCCTCAGTCTTGCAAGAGCCATTTTACTTTTCTCGTTGTACCAAGTGACATCGAAGTATTATTCCATTGCTTCGATCCACTTCTCCACAGCCTCGTTGAAAGGTCCCGGCTGCGATCTATGAAGAGTTTTACAAACATCCAAGTCCAGCTCTTCCTCATCGAGTTGGGGGTTATCATTCCTACCACGACGATCTCGATCCATGATCCTATCAATAAGAATATTCTTATTAAGTCCCTTTATTTATAATTCAAATCCGACTTTAGATCCAACTAATTCTGGGGTTCTTTAGATTGGTCATCCCCCCCACAGAATCATGGGATAAAGATCGGGCCTTCTAACAGAAGAACATACAGAACTCATTATCAGAGAATAATTTATTTATATTCTTAACACAATAATGGTCTCAGACCAAAAATTCCATCTGAACATTGATAAGATTTCTTGGTGCTCATGCTAGATCAACTATGTGGAGGAGAGAGACTCACAAAATACAAGAAAATATCTTGTTTATTAAGTTGCTCAAATACAACTAGGCTTCTTGCTCCATACAGATTGCCTTCTAGCTCCATCTTTAAATAGGTGAGCTAGTGGACCATAGGTCCATTCACACACACACCCTTCTCTTCCCCTTTTACATAACCTTAGTCTCTTAATACCCCCCCTCAATACCAACTATGAAGGTGTTTGGAATAGGTGGTATTGGACATATGAAAAAGATTGCCTTTATAACATTAGGCGTACAAGAATGTCATGGTGGTGTGGTTATCTAGGACTTACAACTATGTTCCTAGAGCCTTGGAGGCTAATACAATGATGCCATCTAAGTCTTTATTTGATGTCGATGAAGATGTACACCTTAATGATGGTGCACCCCACTCTTTGTGCTTGCTTGACCTCTTGTAGTTTACATGCTTTGGACATACATGCCATTGCTTCCACATGCTTTCCACCTTGACCATTCTCACACAATGATCAAAACAAGGCTGCCACCCTTGCTTAAGTGGTTTGCACATAGATGTTCCTTTAACATGCTTGATGCTTTTTTGCATACCATACCTCCTCCATGGGCAATGAGGAAATTCCTTAGAGTAATGGTTATTTGGTAGCTTTATATGGGAAAGGGAAAGGGAGGGTCTTACCACTTGCCTTATAGATTGGTCAAGGGCAGTGTCTACTCCTTGATTACAACAAAAGCTTTTGTGCATGTTGGTTACACGATACCCATTAGGGTTTGAAGGTACAAGCTTAATGAAAGTGAGTAAGTGGTTGAGATAAATGCTCAAACCAATAAGGTACATCATTCTTGGCTCAAGAAGGTGAGGGCATGGCTCATAATGTTGCCTACAAAGACAATGCCAAGAGATGCTTAAAAACATGACAAACAACAAGGTAGAGCACTTAGTGATGCTATGCTCAACCTTAAAACTCATCTTAGAAGATGAAAATGTTGAATATGCAGCAAAATAACATGCCTTGGGCTTGGGAAATGAGAGCATATGGCTTATGACATGCTTATGCCTCTTACAAATAAGAGCCTCAAGGGTGATACACAAAAACATTAAAGATGAGCACTTAGTGTACATGTGTCCAACTTTAAACCACTCAAAAAAATTGATTTTGTTGATTAAAAACCAAAAAACTTCAACCTCTTTGGGTTATGGGATGAAGACAACGGCTTATGGTTGCACCATTTCTCCTTGGAAGCTTGCCAAGGTAAGCATAGAAGCGGGTTGACGATGAAGACTTATAATGTGGCACTTATGGTGTGTACCCGACCTCCAATGTTGATGAAGAAGAGCCTCCTTAGTATTAAAGACCTCCTCATTTGATGGTTAAGATCACATTAGTGTTAGGCAACACTTTGTTTGGTGATTAAGATCACCATTAGTGTTTAAAAATATGATTAGTGCTTAAAAGCACATTTCTAACCTCTAATGACACTTGCATTGGTGATTAGATTCACCATTAGTATTTAAAAACACTCTTAGTGTTTAAAAACACTTTGGAATAACTCCCCTTTGTTGGATTAGAAGCCTCATTAGTGTTAATCAACACTATTAGTGCTCATAAGCACACTTTGAAAAGCTTTGTGCACTTGAAGATGATGTTGATGATGGAGCTTGATGAGTATGAGGCTCATGAATACCTCATGGTGTATGGCCACTGCTTCAAACTCAGAAATAGGATTAGCAACAAGCCCTCCAAAGATCACTTAGGTGATTAGAGCAAAGAGGAGAGGATTAGAGCAAGAAAAAACTTGATTTTGAAGCTTTAATGGTGAGCTTCAATGGTTTTCAAGAGGGCAGCCTTGGTTTTTTCACTGTAGCAGACGCGTCGATGAACCATTGAGGCTGAGATTCAAGCTGTAGGTACTAGAGGCTATGGGCTTCAAAAGCCCTAAGACCACATGGCTTGCCATCACCTACACACGGCATATGGCTGTACGACCCCCAGCGTAGCAAAAAATGGCACTGGCTCCCTCAGGCGGCAATGTCGCGGCAGCGAAGCATGAAACACGCCGATTGGCTGTACGAATGTGTGCGCCTGGCAGTCCTCTACATTTCCCTTGATGAAAGCTCGGCGAGTTGTTGCCTCCACGAGCTGCTAGAGCTCCTCCACTAGCAGGAGGTTCAGCTCCACACAAGAAAAGGTGATAGATTTGACCTATTCTCTACACCACAAAAGGGCCTAATCAACCAAAGCTCTAGATACCATGATAAGATTTCGTGGTGCTCATGCTATATCAACTATGTGGAGGAGAGAGACACAAAATACAAGAAAATATCTTGCTTATTAAGTTGCTCAAATACAACTAGGCTTCTTGCTCTATACAAATTGCCTTCTAGCTCCACCTTTAAATAGGTGAGCTAGTGGATCATAGGTCCATTCACATACACACCCTTCTCTTCCCCTTTTACATAACCTTAGTCTCTTAATAAACATTCCTCCACGGGAATTTCAGTTATGCAGGTTCTCAATTTGTCATCTCTTAATTAGAGTCACTGGGTCAAGGTCAACAGTAGCAATCTGTCAGCACAATCCACTAATCTCATAGTGATTTGCTGAAGTCACAATCATCATTCCAGTTACTATCATAATCACTGGGATTCGTCCCATTCATCCTCATTGTGGCTTTGTTAAACTTATCTTCTTTCAACTAGAATTCAGGAATCATTATCTTTCAATCAGAATCCAAATCAACTCATCAATTCTCAACCAAAATTCTAAAATCATATCTACCAGCATTTGCATTTATCATCTGGATAGCATTTTTGCTTATAATTTCAAGGTCTTAGATATACTCGTATATATTGTCAGTAAAGAGCTATAGTTATACCCTTGGTATATATGGGTAGTCACGGTCCTTGGAGTTATAAGGTAAATACCATCATATCTAGGCCTCAAGCAAGTCTGAAAGATCCCTGCCCCCTCCGCGCAACGGATTCGGGGGGGCTAGTAGCGGAAGTAGCACTTCTTGCACGGGCAGGGCCTCTCACTCGGGGCCTCGCCCACCACCACAGATATCTGGACAAGAGGCTTATCCCTTGGTTCTTCAAAAACCGAACCCGGAAAAACTTTCCCCTACCGAAAAGCACGGGCGATTCCTCCAGGATATTTGTACTCTAACGTAGTTAGGGTCATTACCGACCAAACTAATCCGACCGAACCTGTGAGTCACTTAGTCAGATCAAGGAAGAAACTTACACTTGGATCATAGAAACCAACAATTTTTTTCCCATCGAGAGGCACAACCGTTGATTCTTTTTCCATAGAACAATTACTATCCGGGATTAACTTCATCTATCGTACTATAACAGAATTGAGTCTCATTTTACAGATCCATCAGTCCAGCCTAATACCCATATTCAGAACCCATCACACCTCATTCATTTACATCACATATCATTCATTTACATCTATCTCAATTTACATCACATCTCATCACATTCATTTCACATCTCATCGCATTCATTTCACATCTCATCTCATTCATTCTTATCCCATTTCACATATCATTCATTCACATCTATCTCAATTTACATCACATCTCATCACATTCATTTTACATCTCATCTCATTCATTCTTATCCCGATTCACATCCCATATCATTCATTTACATAAGGTAAGCTGTTTATGTCATTAAGATGAATCCAGTAGATATAAAATGCAAAGCTAAAGAACCAGAGTGGTTAAGTGAGTATGCAGATGTGTTCTCTGAAGAGCTAACTAAGATGCCTCCGACTCTCGTGAAATAGATCATGAGATCGAGTTAACCCCTGGAGCTCAGCCAGTAGCCCATCGTGCATACAAAATGCCAGTCCCTGAAGCCATAGAACTTAAGGAGTAGTTAAGACAACTGTTAGAACAGGGATTCGTCAGACCCAGTGTCTCACCTTGGGGTGCGCCCGTTCTCTTTCAGAAGAAGAAAGATGGAACGTTAAGACTCTGTATTGACTACAGATGATTGAATCAATTAACAATTAAAAATAAGTATCCTATCCCTAGGATTGATAACCCTCTGGATTGGTTAAGTGGGATCACAAAGATAGATCTCAAATCCGGGTACTACTAGATCAGAATCAAGGAACAGGACATCCCGAAGACAGCATTCAATACTTGCTATGGGAATTATGAGTTCACAGTCATGCTGTTTGGATTGACTAATGCCTCGGTAACATTTAATCGTCTTATGCAAGATATTCTCAAAGAGTACTTGGATGATTTTGTTCTTGTCTTCTTTGATGATATCTTGGTGTACTCGAAGAAGGCAGCTGATCATAATAAGGACCATGTGCGCAAGGTCCTGGAAATCCTAAGGAAGCACCAACTCTTTGCAAAAAAGAGCAAGTATTCTTTTTCTGTTGACCAGGTGGAATACTTGGGATTCATAGTGTCAAAAGATGGGATTTCTCGCGACCCCGCAAAGATCCATGCAGTCATAGATTGGCCGAAACCCAAGACGATAAAGGAAGTCAGAGGATTCCTAGGATTAACCGGATGGTATAGGATCCTAGGTATGCTCAGATAGCATCCCCTTTAACTAACCTTCTGAAGAAGGGTACCCTATTTCAGTGGACTGCAATGTGTTAGAGTGCCTTGGATAAGCTAGAGATGGCCTTAGTAACCAACCCTGTCCTTAAATTGCTAGATTTTAGAAAACCTTTTGAGGTAGTTATTACTGATGCCAGTGGGTTTGCCTTAGGCGGCGCTCTTATGTAGGAAGGTCATGTAGTGGCCTATGAATCCATAAAGCTCAGAACACATGAGAGAAATTATGCCATCCCCATGACTTGGAGTTACTCTCAGTAGTTTATGCTCTGAAGTTATGGAGACATTATCTTTTGAGACAGAGGTTCACCTTGATTGGTAGATCATCAGTCTAAAGTGGATCTTCACCCAAAGGGATCTCAACATGCGTCAAAGGAGATGGATGCAGACCCTGCAGGGATTTGATTTTGAAATTAAGTATTGACCACGGAAAGAAAATGTGGTGGCAGATGTGCTCAACAGAAAAGCCTCCTTGCTTGCAATTACAGTGGTGTCAAATCCATTAATCAGTTAAGCAAGGGAGAGAATCATGCAGGACAAATTCTTTGCCCCTATTGCTACCCTTCTGATGCAGGAAAGCAAGACTCCTCAAGAAATGAGTCGAGGGTACAAATTGAATGAACTTGGATGCATGTATTATGATAATGGACTATGCATTCCCAATGATGAGGGAATAAAGGGAAGAATTCTGAGAGAAGCCCATGATAGCCTGATAGCTGGACATCTAGGGTTTATAAAAACCTATATGTCTGTGAAGAAAAGCTTCTTCTGGCCAGGACTCAAAAAGGATGTAGTTGATCATGTGCGGCAATGCTTAATGTGTCAGAGCGTCAAGATGCCAGGGAAACTGCAGCCTCTAGAAATTCCACAGATGAAGTGAGAATGTATCAGTATGGACTTTGTCACTGGATTACCTTCAGTGCAATTAGGTTACAACTCTATTTATGTGGTAGTTGACAGAATAACCAAAGTTTCCCATCTGATTCTAGTGAAAGAAACATACACTGCAGTGGTTGTTACTAGATTTTTCCTTAAAGAGATCTTCAGATAGCATGGCTTACCCAGGAGGATAGTAAGTGATGACAGAGATCCCAAGTTCACATCAAAATTCTAGACTGCATTCTTTGAAGCAGTAGGAACTTTCTTGGATCTCAGTACAACCTATCACCCCGAAACAGATGGACAGACTGAAAGAGTGAATCAGGTAATAGAAGATATCCTTTGGTCATGCTGCGGGCGGCGGCAGGCAACCCAACAAGTGGTTAAGCCATTTGCATCAGCCATTTGCATCTGGTTATATTTTAAATTTTCTTACAATGCTTCTTATCATCAAAGCATTGGGATGAGCCCTTTCAAAGCTCTTTATGGACAAGATTGTCTTACACCATTGAATTGGTCTGACCCATTGATCATCAAGAGTTGAGATGTCTAGACAAATGCTTGATGACATGGAATAGAGATATTTTTAGATATAAAAATTCTACTAATATCAAAAATATATTTCCTTGAAATAGAAGTTCAAAATAAATTCTCCAAGGTGCATTAGGAATTAATTAAAAACGATATAAGAGACCTTAGCTTTGATTATGGTCCAATTAAGGTTCGAATGGGCCAATAGGATTAATCCAAGTGTTGGGTGAGATAAATCCAATGAATAAAAGAAAATACCCAAAAATGAGTAAATGCTCACATAAGATGAAGAGTTGACTTAGTACAAGGTTTATTAGTTAAAAATTAAGAGATATTACTAAAAAAATGATATATTTTGAAGAAATGATGAATTTTTGACACCTTGGTAAGGAGAGGGGAACCTTTGAAGTAGGCACCTCCTTCACATGTGCGGAAGGGTTTTTAATTCAAAAAAATTATGATATTTTTATCTCTCCTCTCTCCTGGATCAAACTAGATCATAAGGGGAGCTAAACTAGTCCAAATCTTGTCCAAATTCAGTCAAACTGAAGCTCGAAAATTCTAGAACCTAGTTGGACTCAGTTAGTGGCCTCCCTAACCTATAAATAGACCCTCATTCTTTTGTATTATCATCTGTGAGCTATACCACGCCAGTATTACATTAAAATAATCATATTTTCTATTATCCCTTAAAATTCCTCTACTTTTGGGAAGCTTGAAGCTTCTCTCTCTCTTCAACAACTCTTGGAGCTCTCTTCTCCACTTGCTAAACCAATTGATTAGTTGGGGGATTCACTTCTAGAAAAAAAATCAAGCTAATCCTTGAGGTAAGAATGAATTTTAAGGTTTTTTTGTTAATTTTCTCAAATGACTTCTCTTCTCAACCCCTCTCAAGCTTGAGAAGTTTTTCAAATTGGTTGTTTTAAATTCAAATCAAGCTTTCCCTAAGAATTTAATGTGTAATCAAGAAAAAGTTAATCTTTATGCTTATTTAGAATGCTTTATTATGTATATCTCTCTCTCAAAAAGAATAGTCGTTCCTATGGCTAATTCTTTAGCAAAAGAATGCTTCTCATTGATAAATTCTTATTTCAAAACCAAACTTTGAGCTTGTTAAACTAGAGAATAAGAAAATAGTATTTTTATACTTTTATGTTAACAAAATAATGATTAATTCTTTTAGATCATTTATAAGTAGTTAAAATTTACTTTAATTGATTCTAAATGAGAAAGAGATAATCCTATCAGTTTGGGAAAAGAGGAATAATGGAAATATCTTAATCTAGTGGAATAATCAAAATTAAATTTATGATTATGATTAAAATTCATAGTTTAGATTTAAGCTTGAAAATAGATCTTCTATCATATTTGCATTACAATGTTTTATTCTTTTAAGAAAATTGACAATTATAAGTAATAGCAGTGAAGCTATGGCAAAATTTTTAGAAAATAATATATATCTTATTTTTATGAATAATGCTAAAAGAGAAATTCCTACCATATTCTAGGATTTGACGTCTTATGCAAAAAAATGATTTTCATCATATTCATAGGAAATAATTTTTTTGTATTTATGCATAATTATTTAATTAAAAGAAAAGAGAAATTTTTGGTAAATTTTTTTTTATGCGAAAAGAGGAATTCCCATGATAATTGAGATTCAAGTTATTAAATGGTAAAAAATGAATTCTTTCCACTTTTGATAAATAATCATAAATTGAATTATACTAAAAATTCCTCTTCTTTCCATTTAATTTCTTGGATCTCAAATACCATGGGAATTCTTCTTTTTTGCATTTACTTATTTGCATTCCAATGTCATGGGAATTTCTCTTTTATCGTCAATATTTCTCATAATAAAATACCCATTACTTCAATATGCTAGGAATTTCTCTTTTCCCATATAAATGATGGAATTCCAAATGTCATAGGGATTCCTCTTTTACCATTTAAATATTTCTCATACATAAAATAAATTGATCTAAAATTAAACTTTGAATTTAAATAAAATACCCATTAATTTCAATATGCTAGGAATTTCTCCCATCTAAATGATGGAATTTCAAATGTCATAAGAATTCCTCTTTTACCATTGAAATATTTCTCATAGATAAAATAAATTTATCTAAAGTTCATCTTTGAATTTAAATAAAATACCCATTGATTTCAATATGCTAGGAATTTCTCTTTTCCCATCTAAATGATGGAATTTCAAATGTCATAGGAATTCCTCTTTTACCATTTAAATATTTCTCATAGATAAAATTAATTTATCTAAAGTTCATCTTTGAATTTAAATAAAATACCCATTAATTTCAATATACTAGGAATTTCTCTTTTCCCATCTAAATGATGGAATTCCAAATGTCATAGGAATTCTCCTTTTACCATTTAAATATTTCTCATAGATAAAATAAATTTATCTAAAATTCATCTTTGAATTTAAATAAAATACCAATTAATTTCAATATGCTAGGAATTACACTTTCCTCATTTAAATATTTGAATTCCAATATGGTGGGAATTCCTCTTTCATCATTTAAATTTATCTATGCAAAAAGATAAATTTAACTAAAATCCTTCTTTAATTTTTAAATAAAATATACATTATTTTAGCATCCCAATTTTTCTCTTACTTCATTGGAATACATGGATTTCCATTGTCACGGGGATTACTCTTTCAACATAAAAATGAATTACTAAAAATTTCTCTTTTTAATTAACTATTTATGCATAAATATAAAATCAAATTTTCCATGATTATAATGAGAATCATTCAATTAATCTAGGATGATTAATCCTAGAATATGGTAGGAAGTCCTCTTTTCATATTATGAATGAAAATGATTTTTGTGTTGATTTTTTTTGAAAATTTTGCCATAGCTTCGCTGCTATTACTAATTCTCAATAATTTTGAAAACATAAAGTTTAGTAATATCATATGATAGAATAACCATTAATTGGATCAATATCCAATTATGGACTTGATTCCTAATTTTTCCATGAATTAAATAGCATAAAAGCATTAAAAAGCCACTTATTTGGCCTCAATTTGACAAGCATAGAAATTACTTTTAGATTAGAGAATTGCTTCATGGATGAGAAGCTTCATTTGAATATAGAATAGGTCATAGGAATGACCCTTCTTTGGGGAGAAGAGAGAAATGCTAAAAAAAACATTATAATTTAAGCATAAATGAAAATTTATGTGTTTTATCACTACAATTCATTAAAGAACTTCAATTGTATTAAAAATCCATTCAATTGAATGTTTCTCAAGCTTGAGAGGGGTTGACAAGAGAGAAAATTTGGAGATATAAAAAAAAGACCATAAACCACACTTTACCTCCTAGATTGCTTGATTCTTTGATCAATGTAGAGGCCCCCAACCAATCAATTGGTTTGGTATGTTGATGAAGACTCCAAGGAAGATTGAAGAGAGAGAGAAACTCCAATCTCTCCAATTTGAGTAGAGGATTTTTAGAGGATAATAGAAAATATCATTATTTCAGTATAATACTGGCATGGTATAGTTCTCATATTTTTTTTACAAAGGGTTAAGGATCTATTTATAGGTGAGGGAGGCCTCTAACCAAGTCCAACTAGTTTCTAGAATTTTCCACGTTCAGTTTAGGTGAATTTGGACAAGATTTGGACCTAGGGCTCCCTTTTGATTTGGTTTGATCTAGAAGAGAGGAGAGATAAAAATATCACAATATTTTTGAGTGTAAAACTCCACCACACATGTGAAATAGGCGCCTCCTTGAAGAGCCCCCTTCTCCTTACCAAGGTGTCAAAATTGAATCATTATACCCAAAATATCTCATTTTTTAAAGTAATATTCATAGTTTTTTACTAATAAGCCTTGTACTTAGTCAACTCTTCATCTTAAGTGGGCATTTACTCATTTTTGGGTTTTTTTTATAAATTGGATTTATCTCCTCCCCACACTTGGATTGATCCTGTTGGCCCATATAGGAACCTTAATTGGACCATAATCTATCTTTTTTTGAAAATCTAGACCCTTAGGCTAAGGTTCTTTATACTTATTTTCAATTAATTCCAAATGCACATTGAAAAGCTCTTTTTGAATTTCTATTTCGGGGGAAACCATTTTAGACACTAGGAGGATTTTCATATCCAAAAATATCTTAATTTTGGATTATCTCTCTCTAGACATTTTCTTTGTCCGGACAAGAGACTAATCCCTCGATTTGTTCCAAAACCGAACCCAAAAAAACTTCCCTCGCCCAGAAAGCACGGGTGATTCTTCCAGGATATGTTTATTCTAACGTAGTCAAGAGCCTTAACTAACCAAACTGATCCGACCGAACTTGTAAGTCACATGGTCAGATCAAGGAAGAGACTTGCACTTGGATCATAGAGACCAACACTTTTTTCCTCATCGAGAGGCACAACCGTTGATTCTTTTCCATAGAACAAGACTATCGAGATTTACTTCATCTATCGTACCATAACAGAATTGAGTCTCATTTTTGGGATCCATCAATCCAGCCTAACCTCATCCAGTCCCATGGGTTAGCCAACCACCCAACCACTGTAGTGATAGGATCCATTTAGGAATTTGGTTATGTTTTGTCTCGGGAACCAGGGAAAAGAGTTCCTAGGCCCCCTAGCTGGTGCTTCATGCAAACTTCAAGATAGTCACACCACTGACACACCTAATATGAAATTGCCTGTTTCACAGATTCAACTGTCTTTAAAACAATCTTTTAATGAAACCATAGTATCACTGATCATAATCCTCCAAAATATCTGGTTGAATTCTAATTTCCAACCATTCTTTCATCGGTGTACCTATGGCATCATTGGCAACCAGAACGCTCACCACCTGTCCACTCAGGGGCCTTTTCAATAGTTCCTAGCTCATAGTTTCTGTCCACTCAGGCGACCTAGAGCCCGAGCACCGTATTGTCAGCACCCTCTAGGATCCTTCGCAGGTCACCTAGAGCTTCACTCATAGGTCGCCTCCTTGGTCCCTCATCCACCCTATCGAAAGCTCACCATTTAAATCAAACCGAGGCTTGTCAAGACCTCGGTCAACCTTGCTACGCGAGATGTCCTCCATTGACTCTCGGTCAGCTGTTGTAACTTTATCACTTTGGTCTCCCCGAGGACCTCATTCACAAGACGGTCAAAATGCTTTCCTAGCATTCTTGACATTAAACATTCATTTAAAAACAGGTCATAAATATAATTTCTAAAGAACTCTCATCTTTCCACATTGTTCCACATCATTTCTTGTTATTCCACAATCTTCAACATCAATTAACATTGCTTAATCCACATTCAATCATATGTATTCTCATCGCCCTTCATCCAATCACATTATATTACATCCCATCACATTTATCCACATGTATCCTCATCACATCTCATCCATTCTCATTTACCCATATCCACATCACGTCATATCACATCCATTCACATCACATCTCATCCATTCTCATCTACCCATATCCACATCACGTCACATCACATCACATCCATTCACATCACATCTCATCCATTCACAACTATCCCAATCCACATCACATCACATCGCATCACATCACATCACATCCATTCACATCACATCTCATCCATTCACATCTATCCCGATTCATATCACATCACATATCATTCATTCACATCTATCCTGATTCAAATCACATCACATCACATCTATTTCATATCAAATCTATTTCACATCACATCACATTCACATCACATCTCATCTTATCACATCCACATCCACATCTATTTACATCACATCACATCCATATCCATATCGATTTACATCACATCACATCTTATCACATCCACATCCACATCTATTTACATCACATAACATCTTATCACATCCATATCCACATCCATTTACATCACATCACATCCTTTTACATATCCTCACATCTCATTCTCATCTCTTCATTCATATTCATATCTATTTACATCACCTCACATCCCATCCACATTTATTTACATCACACCACATCTTATCACATCATATTCTCATCTTATTCACATTGTATTCACATCTCTTCACATTTAGTAACATTTTCTACTTTCGATATACCGATAGGACTTTTTTTAAATTTCTGCCAATTGCTTGGCCTAGTTAAAGGTACTTTTTCTTGATGGATATTTTCATATTCTTTCTCAAATTTCTCAAGTGAATTATATTCAATATTCTTCTTTTGAGTAAAAGATTCATGGGGTTTACAAATATCAATTCAACCCATATTTCCCAATAATGCTCAAACTTCTACTTTTGATAAATACTCATAATTTGAATTCTGTAAAAAATTTCTCTTTGTCCCATTTAATTTCTTGGATCTCAAATATCATCATGGGAATTTCCCTTTTTACATTTAAATGATTGAATACCAAATGTCATGGGAATTCCTCTTTTATCATAAAATAAATTTATCTAAAATGTCTCTTTTCTTTAATAAAATATCCATTATCTCAATTTTACCAAGAATTCCACTTTTACCATTTAAATGATTGAATTCCAAATGTCATGGGAATTCCTCTTTTATCATTTAAATTTTCTCATGCATAAATTAAATTTATCTAAAATTTCTCTTCAAATTTAAATAAAAATATCCATTAATTCAAATATGCCTAGAATTTCACTTTTACTATTTAAATGATTGAATTTCAAATGTCATTGAAATTCCTTTTTTATCATTTAAATTTTCTCATGCATAAAATAAATTTATCTAAAATTTCTCTTTAAATAAAATATTCATTATTTTAATATACCAAAATTTCTCTTTTTCCATTTAATTACATGGATCTCCATTTAATTACATGGATCTCCATTATCATGGGAATTCCTCTTTTTGCATAAAAATAAAATTACCAAAATTATCTCTTTTCTTAATTACTTATTTATGCATAAACATTAAAAATTAGTTCTTCATGAATGTGATGAAAATCATTCTTTTGGCATTGGATGACCAATCCTAAAATATGGTAGGAAGTCCTCTTTTCACATTATGCATAAAAATGAGCTATGTATTAATTTCTAAAAATTTTGCCATAGCTCCGCTGCTATTACTAATAATTTTTAATATTTTTAGAAAGAATAAGACTTTGTAGTACAATTATGAGAGAATAACTATTATTAGACCTAAATTCAATTTATGGAATTAAATCATAAATTTACTATAATTTTATTAGCATAAAAGCATAAAAAAGCCATTTTCTAACCTCTAGCTTAACTAGCATAGAGTTTGATTTTTGAATTGAGAATTTATCAATGAGAAGCATCGATTTGAATAAGAATTAATCATAGGAATGACCATTCTTTTGGCGAGAGAGAGATATACATAAAAAGCATCCTAATTAAATATACATAAAAAGCATCCTAATTAAGCATAAATATAAACTTTTTGTGATTAATCATTAGAATTCTTATAGAATTTTTTATTTGCATTGCAAAACAATTCATTTGAAACTTCTCAAGCTTGAGAGGGGTTGAGAAGTGAAATCATTGAGAATATTAAAGAAAGCCATGAAATTACATCTTACCTCTTGAATTTGCTTGCTTCTTTATCTTACAAGGAAGCCCCCAACCAATCAATTGGTTTAGTGTGTTGAGAGGAAAGCTCCAAGGATTGTTGAAGAGAGAGAGAGAGAAGCTCCAATCTCTCCAAAAGTAGAGGATCTTTAAGGGATAATAGAAAATATGCTTATTTTAAAGTAATACTACTGGCATGGTCTAGCTCTATTTATAGGTGAGGGAGGCCATTAACTGAGTCCAACTAAGTTCTATAATTTTCCAGCTTCAGTGAATTTGGACAAGATTTGGACTAGTTTAGCTCCCATTTTGATCTAGTTTGATTCAGGAGAGAGGAGAGATAAAAATATCTTAATATTTTTGAATTAAAAACCCTCCCACACAAGTGAAGGAGGCGCCTACCCCTTCCTTACCAAGGTGTCAAAAATTCATCATTCCTCCAACATATCTCATAATTTTAAACTAATAAACATTGTACTCAGTCAACTTTTCATTTTATGTGAGCATTTACTCATTTTTTGGTATTTTCTTTTATTCATTGGATTTATCTCATCCCAACACTTGGATTAATCATATTGGCCCATAGGAACCTTAATTGGACCATAATCCAAATTTTTTAAAAAATCTTGACTCTTAGGCTAAGGTCTTTTAAATCATTTTTAATTGATTCCTAATGCACTTTGGAGAATTTACTTTGAACTTTTGTTTCAAGGGAAACCATTTCAGACACTAGGAGGATTTTTATATCCAAAGATATCTCAATTTTGGATTACCTCTCTCTAGACATTTTTTCTCTCTAGGCTAAAACCAGGTAAAACAAGATCTTTCTTTTATTTCAGAGAGGGGAGTAATTACAAGAACATAAGGGGAGGTTCTTACACCTTTACACCTCAAAAGCTGGAGGGAGGAATCTTACAAGAGGAGAGGAGTGGATGGATATAAGAGCACTATACACGTTGCAACTCATTTACAACTATCAATTCATATCAATTTATAACTACCATTGCAACTCGTTTTAAAGTCACCATATTATGATCTTAAACTTCCATTTTATACTCCCTAGCAAACTTACAAGGCCACAACATTACATAGCAAACACCTATGACATGACACGATCATTTGCACTTCTTTACAAAGATACCATATGAAAGCATTTTGGGCCTCAACTATTATCTTCACCTTTTTCGTCTACCCTAGCTTACGAGACTGAAGGTGGAAACTTCAGCTCTTAGAGGTTCCTCCTTTGCCTCTTAAATGATGCCGAAAGCTCTCCACATCCTAATGGATGAAGCTACTTTCACCTCTAGCATGTCCTTGTCTCTGCAAGGTCTACCGCTTGGCATGTTTTCAGCTTCTTGTAGACTCATTTACTTCAGATGTTGTTGTCCATGCCTCCAAAATGGTATCCGATTTGGGTTCCTTTTCTTTGAGTTGCATGAAAGATTGAAGAGCTTTACTTAAGATGGTTGCAAATGTTGTAGTATTAGAGGGATTAGTAGATGAAGCCATAACCATAGAGTTCACAAGGACATTTTCGCAATATGAAGATATAAGGGGAGAGTGGTATGGGATGTGTCTAGAAGAACATGCAATCTCTACTCTTTTTTATAACTTCAAAAGGAATAAAAATTTACTTTTTTGAGCACTAGAATTCTTATTTCTAATGTCTCCATCTCTCTCTCTCTCTCTCTCTCTCTCTCTCTCTCTCTCTCTCTCTCTTGTGTTGTTGAGATCTCACTCCAATTGCATCATCTCTCTAAAAAATCTAATCCATGAAAAAAGAAAAAAACATAGCAATTGTCACAATATGAGTGAACAACAATAATGTCTAAATCTAATATATTTCAAACATTACAAGCTACTGAAATACATCAGTACGGATGTCGCAGCCTTTGGTCATCATCGACGAGTGTTCATTTTGACCGTCTTGTGAATGAGGTCGTGGAGACCTAATCTGATCAAGTTGCAACAGCTGACGAAGAGTCAATGGAGGACATCTCACGTAGCAAGGTCGGCTAAGGTCTTAACCAGCCTCGATTCGATTAAAATGGTGAGCTTTCGGTACGGTGGCAAGTGCGGGTGGAAAAAGTGGCCTTGCAAAATTAGGCCGTGGTGCCCATGAGGAAACTGCAAATGAAGCTATGGGGGATGTATGTGGCAAGACATGTCGATATTGGGGCTCCATTGGAACACCAGATGGCCATGATGAAGCACTAGACTGTGTTGGGCTCATGGTGGGTACCGGGAAAACTGGATGATATGGGGCCCCACGTCCATCTGCTGTTCTCATTGATCTCACCCTTGAAAAACTGGTTACCCAAATCATCGTGCACAGTGTCAAGTGGTCGTAGACATGAACTAAGCACACCTCGTCGCTCTCCACGCTGATGCAATGTCGTTGCAATGTCCTAAATGCTCTAGCCATGGACCCAGTACCAGCAAACTAATCTAGGACAACATCCCCGAGACGATCAGTGAATGTCCCGAGTAACTACCTGCCATAGTAGAAGCCTACAATTACCATATGCACAAATGGATGACAATGTCTAAGACATTGATTATATAACGATTTCACTACTTGAATCGTGCACATGATTACCTTGCGAAAGGCTCGTTTACACTCAATAGTATATCGGATGGGATCCCCGTATGCATCCAATTGGTATGGGGAGGTTTCCTCCTATGCTTTCGACTCCAAGAAGATATCATTGCCAACCTCAAAACCTCTGCAATCTACAGCTACCTTGCCTCCCCACTCATACTTTGGATGAGTGGATGTACTCTCATTGGGGTGCATGAAGATAACGATGACCAAAGCAGCAGAGACCTACTTGCACACAGTAGCAAGTACTTTAGGGAGGGAAATCACTGAGCTTGACTTTAGGGAGACCTACTTGCACACACTAGCAAGTACTTTAGGGAGGGAAATCACTGAGCTGGACTTTCACAAAAACCAAATAATCATGCACTCACCTCTTCTTGGCTATCTTCTAACATGACATAGAGATATCGCGGGACGCTCAAAAACAAAGTTCTATAGTATTCAAAAGCCATTCAAATTAATGCTTCTCAAGCTTCAGAGGGGTTGAGAAGAGAAACATTTGGAGATTTAAGAAAAAGAAGACAATAATCCACACTTTACCTTCTAAATTTCTTGATTCTTTGATCACAATAGAGGCCCCCAACCAATCAATTGGTTTGGTATGTTGTTGGAGTCTCCAAGGAAGATTGAAGAGAGAGAGAAGCTCCAATCTCTTCAATTTGTAGAGGGTTTTTAGAGGATAATAGAAAATAAGCTTAACTTAGTGTAATACCGGCATAGTTTAGTTCACTGATGAGAATACAAAGGAATGAGGGTCTATTTATAGGTGAGGGAGGCCACTAGCTGAGTCCAACTGAGTTCTAGAATTTTCCAGCTTCAGTTTGGCTGAATTTGGACAAGTTTTGGACTAGTTTGGCTCCCTTTTTGATTTGGTTTGATCTAGGAGAGAGGAGAGATAAAAATATCCTATTATTTTTGAGTTTAAAACTCATCCACACATGTGAAATAGGCGCCTCCTTGAAGGGCCCCCTTCTCCTTACCAATGTGTCAAAAATGAATGATTACTCCAAAATATCTCATTTTTTTAATACTTCATAGTTTTTAACTAATAAATCTAATACTTAGTCAACTCTTCATCTTATGTGGGCATTTACTCATTTTTGGGTATTTTCTTTTATTCTTTGGACTTATCTTGTCCCAACACTTGGATTAATCTTATTGGTCCATAGGAACCTTAATCCAAAATTTTCAGAAAATCTTGACCCTTAGGATAAGGTCTTCTAAATCATTTTTAATTAATTCCAATTGCACCTTGGAAAATCTATTTTGATTTTCTATTTCAAGGAAACATTTTTTTGATATCTGTAGAATTTATTCATCCAAAAATATCCCAATATTTATTTACCACTCTCTAGAAATTTTTATCTCACTAGGCAAAATAAGAAAAAATAATATTTTCTTGTATTAAGAAACATAGAATGATTACAAGGGATAGAAGTAGAGGCTTAATCAATATTCAGCCCGAGGAGGAATCTTACACTACTCTAGAGTCTTCTGTGGCTCTTTCGTGCATGCCAGCTACTATTGTAAGCTCGCCTTCAGCTTCGCGTATAATTTGATCTTGTACTCGGTCAATTGAAGCCAATACACATGACGATGGATCCACATGAAGAAGGTTCTGTGGGATGGTGAAATCTGTGCATCCCTCTCATAGTAGCGAACTCGACACTAGCCAATATCTCAAGCAGCCTACATTTCTTGCATTGTAAACAAGCATTAGGTTTCTAATAACTTTTAAAAAAATGTAATGCATCAAGAGAGCTGAAGATCTTACTGTTCATTTAAAACATGTACTTGAGCAATCTCGGCTAGCTTCAGCGTAGTGAATTTGCTAGCCTTTTTACCCCACCCTTGGTATGAGATCACTTTTTTAGAGAACTCTTTATCCACAGTCGAGGTTGGTAATTTGTGCCAGCTCATGTCTCCTTTTAGTGAAGAGTGCCTCCGTCTCCTTTAGGGCATCCCTATAATTCTTGTCAAACAATTCTACATCCATCATGTATTCTCTACTCCCTTGCTCACTTTCACCGATATCTTCCCTCTGGTGATTTTAAAATCTCGTACTCTTCCCTTCCATGACGCCAAGAAAATGTTTTTTTGTTTGGGGTCTCTTTCTTTTGCTAGGTTGCATGAGCACCCATGCTCCTTTCGAAACACTAAACCTTTCCCAAGTTCCTTCTGTTTTGACTGTACTTGAATTCTCTACCAAAGAAATAGAAGAAGCAGGACGATGGGGTAAGGATGTGTGGTATAATTCTGCCTTCATAGCATTAGATCTTGGCCTGGAACGTGGCATCGAATTTCGATTGCAATGCGTTTATATTTATTTAAGAAACATACTTCAAAATGAAAAAATTAAGAAATATATTTTGAAATCAAAACATACTGCAATGCGCAAACATCTTGAAAACTAATTGTGACAAGACTATCATGGGAAGCTTTAACCACTTGGATCTGTTGGGTCCCCAATGAGTAATCGCTTTCTGGGCCCATGTACCATCAACATCACTAAACTTTGACAACAACGATTGTGGATCGGTAAGACCTACACGCTGCATCATAAATATATAATGTGCCATTGTGTTCGGCACATGAATGGTGGTGACCTTGAAAAATTTGCATGCATTATAAACAAGGCAAAAGATGACATACACAATGTTTCTTCGTTTTATATACACATTTTACAATGCACTTAGTTGTTGATCATGTGCAACACCAACAAGAACTCCGCCTCCTCTTCCTCAAGGAACCAAACCACTCTGCAATTCACCTTGGGAATCCTCTCTTTTTTGACTTGATTGGTATTCACCCAGTCTTGCCAAGATTTGAGTCGATGGTTGCCATCCCAAACAACAAACATCTTGCCAACCATGTGTTTCCATCCTTCGGTCTCCTCTAATTTCATGTCAAATTCATTTGACAATGATAGATCGTGGCCGGTGGCACTTTGATGGTCGAATGGAATGGGGGCTTTGCCTAGGAATCCCTATGAGACAATGAATGCCGCCATTATCGATTGGTACTTGCTCTCCTCAATGCTTCTAATCAGCCCCTCGACAAAATCCTCGTTCATGCGGATTGTTGGGTTTACAACAAGGAGGTGACAAAGCAGCACTCTAGGAAGGCAGTTTTGGTTGTCGACCAAGTGGTCCTCCACCCAATTTGTAGAGATGTGTTGATCAACCACTTGGCTGAAACTCTCTTTCTTCAGAGTCTCCTCTTCTTCTAGAATTGTGGCACTACTGGTGGCCACACGATTGTCGGGGTCATTGAAGAACCAACTTCCATAGTTACCCCCGGCCTCCCTCGGCGACCCCCCGGCCTGGCCTCCTCTCCCGTCCGGCGACCCACCCAGCCCGGCGGCCTTCCTCGGCGCACACGCCCCTGCCCCCGACTGCCCTCGACCCAAATTTGAATTTCAAAATTTCCCCCGACGAAAATTTGAATTTTAAAATTTCCCCCTCTTCCCCCCAAATTTGAATTTCAAAATTTCCCCCCTTCCCTCCAAATTTGAAATCCAAAATTTTCGCCTTCCCCCCACTGACCTCACACAAAAAAAGAATGTCCGGCCGACCTCGCGTTTGAACCAGACAAAATGACTTTTGCGAACCCTAGAGCAAGGCGATTCTGTGTGGTGAGTGAACGCGATTTTGTGTGGTGGAGCGAACACGATTCTGTGTGGTGCACGTGCAGTGCTCGTAATCGCCATCGCGCACGCCATCGTATGTAATAATCATCTCTATTTCCTATCTCTGAAGTGCTCAGCCCTACGTTTTAAATAGTTTCTTTTCCTTCCGCAATTGACACGTCTGCATTGGTTCCGACCTCTTTTTCCTGCAAAACCATCACGCCGCCCACACGCCATCGGATACTTCAAGCATCCGTCACGTCTGTGTGACATCGGAGACTTTCGTGCACCCATCTGCGTTTCGTGTGTTCCCTCATCTAATTGAATACTTTACGCAACAAGTAAGTCCTTCTTTAATTGATTGTCTATATTAAGCTTACTTGATTGCACGCTAAGTGTGCCATTTGTCAATCATTGCTCGTCGTAGATTGTTTGCACTTCTTGCTGCTCTCTTTTGTATCTTCACATATGTCGAGAACCTGTAAAACTAATCTTTATGCACATCATATAATCTAAATGACAAGGGTTCCCTATATAAACATGGTATATGTGTCACATATCTGAGTGCACAACTTGGATATAGACTCCACCTTAAGTTCGAGCCTCCCCTACATAGAACTTATGTGTTAACGCTCGACCTAGATTGAGTCTTTGTTCTCCATGTTAGTGCATCGGCCTTAAGGCTCAGACTTGAGTTTGAGCCTTTGCTCGCCATGCTAGTGCACCCCGGCCTTTAACTTGAGTTTGAGCCTTTGCTCTCCATGCTAGTGCACCCCGGCCTTAAGGCTCGAACTTCAGATTGAGCCTTTGCTCTCCATGCTAGTGCACCCCGGCCCCTTAAGGCTTGAACTTGAGTTTGAGCCTTTGCTCTCCATGCTAGTGCACCCCGGCCTTAAGGCTCGAACTTGAGTTGGAGCCTTTGTTCTCCATGCTAGTGTACACCGGCCTTAAGGCTCGAACTTGAGTTGGAGCCTTGGCTCTCCATGCTAGTACACCCCGGTGTTAAGGCTCGACCTTCAGATTGAGCCTTTGTTCTCCATGCTAGTGTACACCGGCCTTAAGGCTCGAACTTGAGTTGGAGCCTTTGTTCTCCATGCTAGTGTACACCGGCCTTAAGGCTCGAACTTGAGTTGGAGCCTTGGCTCTCCATGCTAGTACACCCCGGTGTTAAGGCTCGACCTTCAGATTGAGCCTTTGTTCTCCATGCTAGTGTACACCGGCCTTAAGGCTCGAACTTGAGCTAGAGCCTTTGTTCTCCATGCTAGTGTACACCGGCCTTAAGGCTCGAACTTGAGTTGGAGCCTTGGCTCTCGATGCTAGTGTACACTGGCCTTAAGGTTAATGTACACTGGCCTTAAGGCTCGAGCTTCAGATTGAACCTTTGTTCTCCATGCTAGTGTACTCCGGCCTCAAGGCTTGAACTTGAGTTTGAGCCTTTGCTCTCCATGCTAGTGCACCCCTATAGCATCTGAGTGCACAACTTGGATATAGATCCCACCTTAAGATCGAACCTCCCCTACATGGAACTTATGTGTTAAGGATCATTGTCCATGCTTAACTTTACATGGAACTTGGCCTTAAGGCTCCAACTTGAGTTCAAGCCTTGCCTATCTATGCTAGCGTATCCCTAGCATATGAGTGCACAACTTGGATCTAGGCTCCAGCTTAAGTTCGAGCCTCTCCTACATAAAACTTGGCCTTAAGGCTCAAACTTGAGCTTGAGCCTTGTCTCTATATGCTGGTGTACCCTTGTCATATGAGTGCACAACTTGGATCTAGGCTCTAGCTTAAGTTCGGGTTTCCCCTATATATGGAACTTGGCCTTAAGGCTCCAATATCCCTAGCATATGAGTGCACAACTTGGATCTAGACTCCAACTTAAGTTCAAGCCTCCCATACATGGAACTTCGCCTTAAGGCTCAAACTTGAGTTTGAGCCTTGCCTCTCTATGCTAGCGTACCCCTAGCATATGAGTGCACAACTTGGATCTAGGCTCCATCTTAAGTCGAGCTTTTGTATGGATTATGTAAATGCAAGTGAGGCCCCCGCTATTCAAGAAAACTAAGTGAAGCATCAATAATTGTAGCATGCATTAAGTTTCTTAAGTTTGATAGGTTTTGATTTGATATGTAGCATTTAAATCCATTTTTTTCTAAGGTTTTGAAACTTTTTTTGTGCTTCATAGGAATGGAAGCTAGTAGAGCGCCCGCTACCTTGCAACCACATGGTGCACCAATCTTTACTCTGGATGCTCTCGAAACAACAACTCAAGCTAAAAGTATCACTCCTAGAATTAAGGTGGATAAAACCTTCGAATTGAATAACAAAGAAGGAGTAAAATGGTTTGTGGATAGCTATGATGCTAGTGCAAACTTCAAAGGAGTCCTCCCTTTGTTTCTGTCTCAAGGTGATACATCATATGGAGATATGGGGATTGTGGTAGGCGCTAAGGATGATGTGGATGCAAGAGCAAACCCATGCTTCACATGCACTGTATTGCCAGAAGGAGAAACTACAAAAGCAAATAAGTTTTGCTTATCATTGGACACTTTTCACCCAACAGACATGACTGGCAGTAAACTAGGAAAGGACAATTCTGTTGTAAAGCTAGGATTGAAGATCATTGACTTTTCCAATCAAGAAGACTCAGGGGTGGATAATGTGGAGGACGACCTGGTGAAAGCGGTGAGGCATGCAAAGAAGGCTTTGGATTCACAAAAAAAGTCCATACCTAAAAAGGAGACAACAACCACTCAAGTTAGGAAAATTGTGGAGAAAAAAGGCAGGGCCATAGTGAAGAGTGCACTTGAAGCATCTACAAATGTCACAGGGTTTTGTCCTGAACACAGCTATGTTGTAGAGATATATTGTGGTGGAGTTGTGCTAGAGGAGAGCTTGCTAAAGAAGAGACGATGTATTGCTTTATGCAAAGATGATTTGGAAGCGATGGCATTAGAATCAAAGTGCTCTGCTCTTTTAGACGGTCACCCGTCCTTGCAAGAGTGGTGTGGTGCAAGTGGCGGCACAAAAAAGCAAACACTAGATGATGTAGAAAAAAAGAACCTCAAAATCTTCACATTGATGACCCACCAAGTACAGAAGAGGAGGAAGACGCAGGTGATGATATTGACAACAAAAATGACACATATGATGATAAAGAAGTTGGGGATGCTATAGACTTTGAAGATGCAGGACAAAGGAATGAAGAGGACCAAGGGAATGATGCTCTATTCAATGAGGATGCCGAAGACAATTTTGAAGATATTGGAAGGCATGAAAATGCTGATGAAGGTGGGAATGGTGATGATATATTGGATACTGCAAAAGCCATGGAAGCTACAAATGTTGGGGTTGCTATGGCCGTTGAGAAGATTGGGGATACAGATGTCAACAAGGCTTTCCATGCTCATAGCCCATCAAGCTCTCAACCAAAGAAAGGTAGAAAAGTGCATTGATAGTGCTTATTATGAATGTACAACGAATGGTGATCATTGAAAGGAGCTTATCAACAACTAATATTAGCATAGGTTTTGTCCAAAGTGTGGATTTGTTGAAGTAATTATTAGTCTTTTGATTAATACATTGGCTTTTTTGGATTCACTTTTAACATTTTTATATTAAAGTGAATATTTCTATTCTATTTATCCTTTATTTCATGCCAACGTCTGGTACAAATGATGATGCACACTTACTATTAAGAAATTACTCCATATCCTAGTGTAGCACTGAGGCTCAAAATTAAGTTTGAGCCTAATACAAATGATGACGCACACTTACTGTTAAGAAATTAAACTTACTCCATATCCTAGTATAGCAGGTGAGTCTCAAACTTAAGTTTCAGTCGTACATCCACTTATGTGTCCAACCTTGGGGATGTCTTCTAACACAAGGCACAATCTCAAGTTGAGCGATCTTTACGTTGCCCTTGTAAGTGAGGCTCAAACTCAAGTTTGACCCTTATGTTATGGTTTCTAATTCATTATGATACATCACTTGAAGTTGAGTAATCTAAGTTTGGATACAAAGTATATGTGTAGATATAAAAATGACTAGTATTGTATTAGCCTTGGTGTATTATTTAAATCCTAAAAGTAATAGCATTTTATTTTAATCTTACAGATATATACAAAGAAGGAAAAGACGAAGATAACATTGCTCAACTAGAACATCATCATGAAAGTCCTACTAGAGAGATCAACTCTCATGATTCAAATCCTAAAAATAATGAAGACAACATGGTGGAGGTAGATCACATCGATGATTCAGCTTTGCAAACATCTTCAAGGCCTTCAAGTGATAGGACTAAAGAGACTAAGGACATTCCTGATTTGCAAGTTAATGTTGAGGTTAGTGAGAATAAAGATAAAGTTAATGAAGAGCTTCAAGAGACTTTTGCAACCAAGGAGAGACAAGAAGAGATTGTCGAACAAATTGATGAGGCTACATATGCTACGAATAAAGGGAAAATAGTTTAAATCAAGGACTTTTGCAACCAAGGAGAGACAAGAAGAGATTGTCGAACAAATTGATGAGGCTACATATGCTACGAATAAAGGGAAAATAGTTTAAATCAAGGACTCTGTGGCAGAGGGTGTTGAAGAAATTGACGAGGCTACATATGCTACGAATAAAGAGAGAATAGTTGAAATCAAGGACTCTGTGGTGGCAGAGGGTGCCAAGAAAACTAAAGGTAGATCTTTTTCAATAGGATGGTATTTAAGATGATTTATTCAGCAATTTTGTGTGTTAAAAATTATGTTTCTGAGCGAGAGTTGTTTTTGCAGGTAGAGCGAGAGTTGTTTTTGCAGGTACAGCGAGAGTTGTTTTTGCAGGTACAGCTGCTTTTAACAATCACAAGTTAAGTGCGCAAGAAATAGAGCAACGTGTTGAGGAGCTACGTTCCGATACACAAAAGAGTAGGCCTCTAGGAAGTTTATATTCTTTTAAGAGAGATGGAGATAGATTAGTATTTCAATCTTCACCAATCAATAGGGAAATGCAATCAAGTCTAGAAGCCATCATCATCTGAGTATGGGAGCATGAAACAAAAGTAAACTTGTGGATGTTTTGTTGTAATTAGCTCTCATTGATAATATAGGATCACTTGTTTTAACATTGTTAAGTATGTAAACACATTAAAGTGTTATCATTCTTCTGTATTGTATGCAGAAAATATTCCTCGTGCAATCACCATAAAGAAACATGCACTTATACTTGATCTTAATGGGGTTTTACTCAACAAGGAAGAGAAGAGGCATCCACAAACAAATTGTATTCGAATTGATATTGGTCGCACCACAGTTGTTATTCGCCCCGGGTGTTTTGAATTTTTGGATGAGATTTGCCAGTACTTTCATGTTGGTATTTGGTCCACCATGCTACACAAGAATGTTTGTGCCTATGTAAACACTCTTGAACAGTATGCACATAAGGAATATCATTTCTTTATGGTGTGGGGACAAGAAGAATGTTATATCCATAATCTTCGAAAAGTGTATAGGCCAGATAAGCCTTCTGTTGAGGCTATGTTTAAACCTTTACTCAAGGTTTGGAATCAGTGCCAAGATATTTGCAATAAGGAGAATACATTGCTTATTGATGATAGCCCTTTCAAGGGATGTGTTAATCCAAAAGACAACTATCTCTTCCCTGAAAGTTTTCAAGGAGGGCACGACTACGTACTGTGCAATGACCTTCTACCCTACCTTTTAAATCTAAATAATACAAATGACATTAGTTCTATTATTTTGCTTAATCGGCTAGGTCAATCTCCTATCACACATGGTCATAATTTATTTATCGATTTTCAAGATGTACTGGAAGAATGGCTCCAATTCACCTCCCTATTTTTTCGAGAAGAGCTCAACGAATATTCAGATGAAGTGGAAAACTCATCTTCTGCATCTTCACACTTACCATTGTATGGTGATAAGCTAAAGTATATCCAATCAAGAGGGGAAAAAAGAGAAGTAGAATCTATAAGCAAGGATCTAGCAATGTTGGCATCCAAAGCTGGAGTACCATTACTATCCAAAGACCAGCTAAGCTTGTTAAAAGTGTGTTACAAAAGAAGGATTTTGAGTGATCAACATGCTATTGCTTATGCTACTCGCTTGGGATATGATCGTGCTCATCTCATAAGTGGAGTTGCAGCAACAAAAGCATACATATCAAGGCTACAAAAGGCTTACTTGAGCTTATGGGTAGGATAATGTCTGGTTTCATTAAACATTGAGTGACAGTATAATCAGATTCCAACCTAACCCATACTAGTTGTTGCTGCAGGTCAAAGGGAACCATTTCTGAGGTCTAAACGTGCAATTTGAAGTATGGGATCTGCACAAATATCAAGACTTGTTGGGTGCAGAATGTTTGGAGCCATTTTGTACTAAAAGTCCATAAGATAGACTTAGGCTTTGGCCAAAACAATGTGCTTAGATGGGTTTAATTTTTGGATTGTATGAGCCAAATCTTTACACTATTGTATCAAGCAATCTGATGCCTCCAAACTTACTATCATTTGATTATCTCTTTTGTCAATATTTGCAATTCGATTGTAATGAAGATGTGTTTGTTTTTTATTGAAGATATTGCCTTGTCAAGGTGTAAGGCTATGAATATCATAATTTAATTTGGATAGACTCAATTATCTCAACAGTGAAAATTTTTTATACATCATATTCAATAAATTTAATGAAATTTACCATTGACAATATACTTGCTCTTTTATTTTTTTGGTTGAACTAATGAGGTATAGGAGCGTTTGTCTATGAAGGTTTAAGACCATCTATATCATGGATGAATTTATGTTGTTGGCACACAATATATTTATTTAAAATTTTGAATGTCCATTAACCATACATTTTGTTTTCAACAGGATATGTTGAAGCATATAGCTTTGATTTCAAGTGTACAGAAAACTTACTATTGAGGTGGCACCAATCATTGGTGACTCATGTACCTAGAAGCAAAAGAGTTCCACCACCCCCAGATACAATAAGGAAACAAAGAAGAGTATTCAACAGGATATGTTGAAGCATATAGCTTTGATTTCAAGTGTACAGAAAACTTACTATTGAGGTGGCACCAATCATTGGTGACTCATGTACCTAGAAGCAAAAGAGTTCCACCACCCCCAGATACAATAAGGAAACAAAGAAGAGTATTGATACTTGAACTCAATGGTGTTTTACTTAAGACCATTGAGATGCAACATGGTGATGTATGTCCAGACTGGGCCAAACATATGCATCTTGTGGAAGAGAATACAAGTGTTTGGCATTTGATTCACAACAAAGATGCATTCACTTTCCTTGATTTTTGTATGCAATGGTTTGAGGTATGGATTTGGAGTACTAATAGACTACAAAGGACTCGACGCATTCTTGAGTTGTGCTTTCCTCAGCACCATCAAAAGTTTAAGGTCGTAGCAGGGCAGGCAACATGTCAAAAGATGGATCTTCTAATTGGATATCGATTTGTATACCACAAAAACTTGGATGTAGCATGGAGAATTTTTCATGACCTGGATGGAAATAACACGCTAATTTTTTATGATACCCTCTACAATGTAATGTGGAATATGCCCGGAACCTACTTGATTTTTCCAAAGATGCAGAATCAAAATATAGAGGAGCTTCAAAGTTTTTTGGAGACAACAATCAGCGCATGGTTACTTGGTTGGATTTATGCAAAGAACAAACGGGAGTATACTTGCAACACTTTAGTAAATGAAGCAGCTTATGATAGAGAAACTTTGTATGTATTGGAGCAATACATGAGAAAACGCTATGTTTGAGATACAATTTGTACTCAATTATTATCTTGACAAAGTGTCTAACGAAGGGTTTTTGTCTTCGGATGAACTGTAAACTTGAATGTAACAATCTCATATTGAAATTTGATTGCTTCTGGTATTTCTAAACACCACACTCTTTGGAGATCCCTCAATTCTAAGGTTCCTTTTCCAAGTGTTCTTTGGCATTATTATCCCATGTTTTTACTTCAATGTCCCTCAAATTTGAGCATATATATCATGATTTATAATCTTGATATAGTGTCTAAGATGGGTTTTTATCTATGGATCAATCTTAATTTTTTTGCACATTGTTACTGTCATTAAGATTTACTTTTTGTTTTGTTGTTTCTAACACCACACCCTTTAGAGATCTCTCATTTCTAAGGTTCCTTTTTTAATGATATTTAGAATTCTTTTGGCAAATTAAATAAACCCCATGTCTTTTCTTCAATGTCTCAAAGTGGAGATAGTATTTAACATTATCTTCTTCATATGAAAGGTGTTGTATAATCTCAATTAAGTTTAGTGTCATGTTTTCCTTGTCCTTCGAATATTGTTGCATTGACGTATGTATCGATACAACTACAAACAAATACGCCAAATAGTTATGTCAAGATATAATCTAATGGCACAAATAGTGCACCAACAAATAGATGTTAGCTCAAACTACACAAAAATATCGAGTTTCTAACCAATCATATAAGAAATGGGACTCAAATAATTCCCAAAATTCTTAAATTTTTCTTTAATATGAAATATAACCATTACTTGCTCCAAGAAGTAATACTTTGATTGTATTTCTTGAAAAGGTATCAAGTTGTACTTTTTTACAAAATCGACCACACAGATAAACACACCAATAGAGACCTTTGCTAGGCATGCTTGGACCTGACGATCTTGCCACTTGGCACAATGAGTGAGCCAAATATATGTTTAGATTTTCTCCCTAAGTGTCACTATGAAGTGACAACGTGGTGTATGTTTGTCTATAAACTATAACTTCTTGGATTGCTCACCACTCTAGACCTGATGTGTCACATACTACTCATAGCATTTCCATGTCACTATCTCTTAGTCACTTGCATCAAGATCTACCATCTATAGCCGTACAAGTGAACCACATGATGTGCAACTACTCTCCACTCTATCAAGGATCTAGTGGTTTTATAATTTAGTAGAGGTGATCATGCCTAGCTACATGACCACTACTAGCCCACAAAGCACCAACCTCATTGGCATTTGAACTTTGCTATCTACTAAAGCCAACTCTAAGTGCATGTGGTGCTATGGAAAGGATGCAAGATGTGGCACTCACCTTACCCTTCATTTGGGAGCTACTTATGGCTACCACAATAGCTTATCGAGTAGCCAAATAATCTGCACATTTCCTCTTCTCTTGATAATTGCATAGGAATGACAAAACACTTTGTAGTACTGCTATGCCAGCTCTCCTCTCTCTTCGAGCTCCAATGTCAGAAAGTGCCTTGCACTTAGCCATGTTGGGATGATCGATCAAAGCAT
This sequence comes from Cibotium barometz, assembly GCF_041138505.1. NCBI lineage: Eukaryota > Viridiplantae > Streptophyta > Polypodiopsida > Cyatheales > Cibotiaceae > Cibotium > Cibotium barometz. The sequence continues at coordinate 9,138,482 of NC_141065.1, read as the reverse complement.
CAAGCACACATGCTTGATGAAGGTATGGAGTATTTGAAATAGGATTGGAATATTGCATGGGCAAGGTGATGTGCCCTTGAGTTTGATAGTTCTTTCCAATTCACACTAGAGGAGGGGGTGGTTTCTTGTGGAAGAGAATGGGAGGTTCTTGAAGAGGAGGAAGGGCTGGTTCATGAGGATTATCTAAACCAAGGGATAATGGTGGAGAAGAGGGTAGAGGGAGAGGAAGAGGAGGGGCAAGGTCGGCGCCAACAATGGTACATGTTTCTCATTGACAAGCTCTCCACTCTCTCTTTCTCTCAGGAGCTATCCTTTTTGTCTTCTCCTCTTAAGCTTGGTGTAAACGGGTAAATTTAGTCGTATCACGTTTTTGACTCCTACGACTTTGAGAATCCATTCTCAAAGAAGCTAAGAGAGAAAAAATTATGATAGCTTAATGATGGGATAGTACTTGGGATGTGTGTTTATATAAGAAAATTAGTTTATCCACTTTACATCTCATTGGATTTCCTATCTATATACTAAATAATTAATTAGATAATTAAGATAAACATATCGATAATAAGAAAAAATCTAATATCCACTTAAAAATTTATTAATAATAATAAATATTTATAAATCTAAATATTTATAATTAATATATATATATATATATATATATATTATCTTTTCTTTGATAATATAATTGTATTTTCTTTCATAATGTGTTTTTTTCTAAATTTTATTTAAAGATTTTTTCTACACATAATAATATTTACATGAAATATTAATTTAAAAAAATCAACTTCTTAAAATAAAATAGCATGGACTTTTAAAAAATTAGTATTTTCATAATTAAAAAACATAATCCTTTAAAATTAGTTATTTATATATATATTTATAAGTTATATATTTTATTCTTTAAAATTTTATATTTTTATTCTCTTTCTATGTATGTTTCTAATATATGATGTTATCTTTTAAAGATTAATATATATTAAATTAATTTTAAAAATTAAAAAAACTTATCTATATTTAAAAGTTTAGTAAAAAGGGGAGAGAGAGGTGTCACGTGGTAGACGTGCATGCCACATGGCATATGTGGCTGATGTGGCTATACTCCGCATGTCTACATGGATTGACATGTGGAGGGATTATGTGGAAGGAAGCATGCCATGACATTCCATGATGTGGCATGCTATGTCACCGAGTGCGAGGTGGCATGAAAAGGTGACAAGAAGATGTGACATTAATGATGACTAGGATGATGAGGTAGCAATTCAACTAGGTTGACCATGTTGACATGGAGGGTGGAGGTGGCAAGGTGAGGGGGCATGGTGCTTATGTGGACACAAAGTGGCATGTACATGTAAGATTTGTGCCCATCCAAGGCTCACACATTGCATGATCTCTTTAGGCTTTGTAGATTACCAAGCCGATATTTCCAAACCTAACTAGGATTGGTTTTAGACTTGAAAAGGGGAGAGTGGACACAAAATGGGAATTTTCACTTGGGAGGATTTAAAATGGACGTTTTGGTACTCAAATTAAGCCATTAAAAAAAATCATGGTAACAAGTATAGTAATCAATAGAGTTTTTAGATCAAAAGATTAAATATTTAATTTTCTAAAATTAAATTACAATTGATTTAATGGGCCTTTAACAGTCATACAAAAGTTTACAAATTATATCTATAAAATTCTAGTCTTAGATTTATAATTTTACCTTAGATCCACAGTATACTAATATTCCCCAATCCAATCATCACCAAATCCATACAAATTGAGCATTTTAAATGGTAGATTTGGTGGGAGGACAAAATAGTATATTTTTGAACAATTCTAATACCTTTTAAATAATATAAAAATAGAAAAATACATAAAAATTTACTTGATAAGTAAAGTTAAGCTCTATGTTATGTGATTTTGTAACATGGAAAGTGAGAACATCATATGAGTAATAATGTAAAAGTTATAGGTAGTTTACTCACATTTAGTCCACTTATCTAAACTTGGGAGGCTTGCACACACATTTTGTACCCAAACAAAAGGGACTTTGCAATTATTGGATATTCAATCAGATTGTACTTTTAAGTGCCCAACTTTTCATGTGATGCTTTATTGGAAGGCCTTGATGTGAAATTCCTTGGTTAACTAGGAGAGATTGGCCATTCTTTATAAACAACTACATGTTTTTAGGCTAAACCTAATGTTGCCTGCTAAAAAAAACTAGATAACCTCATCTTGCAACCACCCATAAAGATATTGAGGAATAAATAGAAGAATAAAATAAATTTCCCAATGCTTTGGAGGGTAATCAAAGAGATGCTCATAATGTAAATGTTGTGCATGATGATTTTATTGAGACATAATTGATAGAACACGAGAACAGCTCATCATCATCTAGTGAACTTCCCAATAGTACATCCTCATAGCCTTCTATGGATGGTAATCAACTCCCTTTTAATCCCATGTTTGAAGATATAGGAGATATGGAGATTGCAATAGAAATTCACCTCTTTGGAGCCATGGAACTTATACATGATGAACAATCATACAATTTCTAGTTATATACTTTCAAATAGAATATATTTCATAATATTTTTAATAAAATGCAAGAAGTAAATTTATCCTTACATACGACATGCATACTAATGCACATACCAATGCACATGTCGATGACTTCTATCGATGGAACTATCGACAATAAAGCCAAGGCTTGTAAGATCACATGCTTGAAAGAAACTATCTCCTTAAAAACATCGGTACTTTGGTAGATCTCTTGTAGTGATTTCAAAGGATAAAGGTATTCTCACTTTACAAAGAGGACATTCTCTCTACTCAAGATAACTTTATAAGTTACTGAGTCATATTTCAGTAGGCTGTGGAAGACTTAAGTTGCTTCAACAATGTGTTACTTTCTAAAAAGGTAAGAATGGGTGTATATTATTTGAACTTGAAGAGGAAAAAAGAAAGAATGCAAAGGAATCTTCAGATATTGACATAATGACACTAGCTCTAAAAATACACAAAAAAAGAGCAAGCAACTGAGACAAAGAAAATAATGAATCATAGGAAGAAGTGTTTTGCATCTTCAAATAAGTACATTGACATGGTTATTAATGGAATGGACCAAACAAAATCTTGTTTGTCTCATTTCTCATTTGCGGTCTACCAAAAGATGTAACTGAGGACACTCTTGTGTAAATGTATTTGGTGGGCTACCTTATGTTCAAAACCTAAGGTTATTTACATATCCCAATGTTTGCCTCATTTCTCATTTGTGGTCTACCAAAGGATGTAACTGAGGACACTCTTGTGAAAATGCAATTGGTGGGATACCTTATGTACAAAACCTAAGGTTCTTTACATATCCCAATGTGCATAATGACCCCAACTTGACTATTATCCCAATAATTAAATTGGTTCTTTCACCTTGGGAGGGTTCATTGCCTAAAAGACCACTGCTCTACCTTTAGCTTGGTATTAGGTTACTTGCATATGTTGGTGTATTTAGGTATGTTTAGAAGGTGAAAGTGAACTTTCTTTATGCATGATCATATTGATCAAATGTTTGGTACATTATTGAAAGAAACCCTTTCGTGTGTCATGATGTTATCACTTTGCCAGCAATGATGTCCCTGGTTGAGATGGCTTACAATTCCAAGCTCTCTATGGTGCATTTTAAAGAAACATGCAACTTCAGATTGTATACATATGGCATAATGGAGCATAAGGTGAGATGATTGAAGCAAGTCAATGACTTGAGTTTCCAACATGCCTTCTTGATTAAGAAGAAAAGTGGGAATGGTCCACTTTACCTTTATGGCAAGTAATTATCTTTAAGTGACAAGTGGCCTGCCATCGAAATGGTTTACATTTTGTTGGATTTGTACAATCATGAAAACTCTAAAGATGGAGATAGGATGTTTCAAAGGGGCCAAAGGTGCAACAAAACTAGGTAGATAAATTGAGGAGCGAAGGAGGCTGGAAAGAGAGCCAAGCAGTATGCCATAGAACAAGATGTGGGAGGAGTTCTTTGAGAGAAAGAGCAAATACTTGCCACAAAATTGGCAATAGATATTGGGATGTGGTTGATCCTTTTAAATGCCCTGTGTGAGATGCAAGAATGGGTCTATAGGAAGTTAACAATAAGCATTCTTAAGCCAAAATTCCCTGAGCACATGAGAAGGAGATTTATGAAGATACTACAAGCATTTGCCACTAGGAAGCAAGAGACTCAAAGTTTATCATCTCATGGCCTTCATTTAGGAGATGGAAATGTTGCTATTGATAGAAACTAGGAACATATGTGAGTGATAGTGACGGTGTAGACACTAAAGGAGAATATTCATTGTTTAAATTGTTAATGTATCTTTTTTGGTGTAATTATTAATCAGCTATGGGTTTCTCTCTATTTGGATTTGTGAAAGTTGTAGTATACAATTCAAGCTAAAAATATGTATTGTAAAATACCACATCAAAGAAATGCATTTGTTTTTGCTTATGCCATTTTTTATGAAATGTAAATGTAAGATTCCTCCCTCTGGCTTTTGAGGTGTGTAGGTGTAAGAACCTCCCCTTATGATCTTATAATTATTCTCCTCTCTGAAATAAAAGAAAGATCCCGTTTTACCTTGTTTTGGCCTAGAGAGAGAAAATGTCTAGAGGGAGGTAATTCAAAATTGAGATATTTTTGGATATAAAAATCCTCCTAGTGTATGGTTTCCCTTGAAACAAAAATTCAAAAATAACTTTCCAATGTGCAATTGGAATTAAAATAAAATAGGTATAAAGGACCTTAGCCTAAGGGTCCAGATTTTCAAAAAAATTTGAATTATGCTCCAATTAAGGTTCCTATGGACCAATAAGATTAATCCAAATGTAGGGAGGAGATAAATTGAAAAATAAAATAAAATCCCCCAAAAATGAGTAAATGCTCACATAGGATGAAGAGTTGACTGAGTACAACGTTTATTAGTTAAAAATTAAGAGATATTTAAAGGAAATGATGCATTTTTGACACCTCAGTGTGGGGATCTTTCCTCATGAAGGAGATGCCTATTTCATATGTGTGGAGGAGTTTTAAACTCATAAATAATGAGATATTTTCATCTCTCCTCTCTCCTGTTTCAACTAGATCCAAAAAGTAAGCTAAACTGACCCAAAATGGTCAAAAATTGACCAAACTGATCTCGAAAATTTTAGAATCAGTTTGCTTGGTTAGAGGCTCATTTTTTCCTATAAATAGAAGCCTCCCCCTTTGTAAAAGGTTAATAGTGTTTATGCACTGTTACTCTACTCCTACTACCTAGAGCCAATTACATTGAATTCATTTGATAATTCAATTGTTTTTTACTAATCCTCTCCAAACAAATTGGTGGCCACTCTTGATCCAAATAAGAGTAGAACCCTCAATCCCTCAAGCCAAAGGAAAGCTTACAAAACTCCATGTAAGCCAAAATTTCTATTTTTAAATTCAAATCTATGGTTTTCTGATTTCCTTATTTTTTTTATAGTTGATTAAAGTGAATCCTGATGTTATGCCTTGATGAAAAGGTTGCCCCCTTCTTTTCCTTAATAAATGAGTAACAAATAAATTGATTAAACTTTTCTTATTGTTTACACTCTAGAAAGTGAAAATTAAATAGATTAGAGTACTTTACTTCAAATTGGGGTTAATTTTAAATTAAAAATAGAATGTTAAAATTTGAGAAATGGTCAGCCATACAAAGGAGGTTATGGTAAAATTTTCTTAAATTTTGTGGAAAATAAATTTTATTTTTATGTTATTCTAAAAGAGTAATTCCCACCATTTGTGCATTCTAAAAGAAATAATTTTATTTACTCCATGTACATATTCACCTATGAATATGCATGGATATCATTGATATTAATTTCTATGCATAGAAAGATGAATATTGAAAACCTTTTTATTATAAAAGTGTTGTTTTTATTGAATTTAAATTCTATGCATAGAAATATGCATATTGAAATTTTTTTTATTATAAAAGTGTTATTTTCATTGAATTTATTTTCTATGCATAGAAAGATGCATAATGGAAATTGTTTTATTATACAAGTGTTGTTTTCATTGAATTTAATTTCTATGCATAGAAAGATATGTGGATGTGAATGTGATGGATATGAATGAATGTGAATGTGGTGAATATGAATGAATTTGAATGTGATGAATATGACTGAATGTGAATATGATGGATATGAATGAATGTGATGTGATGGGATGTGAATTGGGATAGATGTGAATGAATGAGATGTGAGGTAAAATGAATGAGATGTGATGTGAGTGAATGTGATGTGGTATGAGAATGGATGAGATGTGAATGTGATGTGATGAGATGTGGATATGGGTAGATGCAAGTGGATGAGATTTGATGCGGATAAATGAAAAAGATGTGATGAAATGGAAAATGATATGATGAGAATGGGAATGAAATAAATGAGAATTGATGTGGAATAATGTGGAAAGATGAGAGTTCGTTATAGAAACTGTATTTATGATCTGTTTTTAAATGGCTGTTTTATGTTAAGAATGTTGGGGAAGCATTTTGACCGTCTTGTGAATGAGGTTGTGGAGACCTAGTCGGATAAAGTTGCAACAGTTGATGGTCAATGGAGGACGTCTCGCGTAGCGTAGCAAGGTCGTGGCCGAGGTCTTGACCAGCCTCAATTCGATTAAAATGGTGAGCTTTCGGTACGGTGGATGAGGGACCAAGGAAGCGGCCTATGAGTGAAGCGCTAGGTCACCTGCGAAGAAGGATCCTAGAGGGTGCTGACCATATGGTGCTCGGGCTCTGGGTCGCCCACGCGTGCATCGAGGAAGATATTGGAACAAGGAGTAAGAGTTGTTTTCTGAATTCGGGCATGGATCTGGTTGATTGACCTTGTTGGTCCAACAAATGAGTCCATGGCTCTTTTATATGGATCCGTTGGTTGACCTTGCTGATCTTCAATGGAGATTCCATTTTGATATGTGAATATATTGCCGGTTACTATGAGCTAGGAACTATAAAAAAGGCCCCCTGAGTGGACAGGTGGTGAGCGTTCTGGTTTTGCCAATGATGCCATAGGTACATCGATGAAGGAATAGTTGGAATTGAGGATTCAACCGGAGATTTTGAGGATTATGATCAATGACTTTATGATTTCATTAAATGATTGTTTTAAAGACAGCTGATTCTATGAAAAAGGAAATTTTATATTGGGTGTGTAAGTGGTGTGACTAATTTTAAGTTTGAATACCCGGCTAGGGGGTGTGGGAACTCTTTTCCCTAGTACCCGAGACAAAACCTAACCAAATTCTTAATTGGATCTCATCACTACAGTGGTTGGGCGGTTGGCTAACCCACGGGCTGGATGGGCTGGACTGATGGATCCCTAAATTGAGACTTAATTCTGTTATGGTACAATAGATGAAGTAAATCCCGGATAAAAATTATTTTAAGGAAAAGAATCAACGGCTGTGCCTATCAATGACGTTGGCCTTTATGATCCAAGTGCAATCTTTTGCCTTATCTGACTATGGGACTTATGGGTTCGGTCAGATCAGTTCAGTTAGTTAAGGCTTTTGACTACGATAGAGAAAAATTTACCCTCAAGGAATTTCTCGTGCTTTCCGAACAAGGGAAGTTTTTCTGGGTTCGATTTTGAAAGAACCTATGGATTAGTCTCTTGTCCGGATATCCGTGGGCGAGACCCCGAGTGAGGGACCCTACCCGCACAAGAAGTGCTACTTCAGCTGCTAGCACCCTTGAGTTCGTTGTGCGGTGGGGATAGGGACCTTAGAGCTGGTATCAGAGCAAATTGGCTAGTGTGGATCAACCGAGAAGCCAAAAATGTCAAAAATTTATGAAGTAGCAGTAAAAGGTTGTAATTGTGTGATAAAATTCATACAAATTGTTATTCAGACTGAAATTCATAAGCTGGTAATTGGGTCTTCAGATGGAAGTACCGCAATTGCATGGAATCCCTGACTTGCTTGAGACCTAGACATGACAGTATTTACCTTATAGTTCCAAGGACCGTTGACTACCCGTATATACCGAGGGTATAACTGCAGCTCTTTACTGGCAGTATATACGAGTAAATCTAAGACTTAAAATAATAAGCATAAATTCTATCCAAATGATGATATCGAATGTGATTGATATGATTTTTAAATTCTGGTTGAGAACTAATGAGTTGATTTGGATTCTGATTGAAAAATGATGATTCTTGAATTTTGGTTGAAGTGTAATAAGCTGAGCAAAACCACAATGAGGATGAATGGGACGAGTCCCTTTGATGATGTTCATAATTGGAATGACATTAATGACTTCAGCAAATCACTATGAGATTAGTGGATTGTGCTGACAGTTTGCTGCTGTTAACACTTGACCCAGTGGATCAAGTTAAGGGATGTCAAATTAAAAATCTGTATAATTGAAAATTTCCATGGAGGATTGTTCAGATAGAAATTTTGGTCTAACGGACCATTATTGTGATAAAGATTTGAATGTTATGATCTGAGTGAATTGTTATCTGATGATGAGTTCTATATAAGGGATCTTTATCCCAAGATTCTGTTGGGTTCACCAGACTACAAGGAACCCCAGAATCAGTTGGATCTTAAGGGAAAGAGTTCTTCTCTAATTTTGCGAGATGAGGACATCTCGCGTTTATTAAGTGGGGTAGGATATAAGATTCCTCCCTCCAGCTTTTGAGGTGTGCAGGTATAAGAACCTTCTCTTCTAACCTTATAATTACCTTATAATTATTTCCCTCTCTAAAATAAAATAAAGATCCTGTTTTATCCTATTTTGGTCTAGAGAGAGAAAATATCTAGAGAGAGGTAATTTAAAATTAAGATATTTTTTGATATAAAAATCCTCCTAGTGTCTAAAATGGTTTCCCTTGAAACAAAAATTCAAAAAGAACTTTCCAATATGAAATTGGAATTAAAATAAAATAGGTATAAAGGACCTTAGCCTAAGGGTCGAGATTTTTAGAAATTTTAGAATTATGCTCCAATTAAGGTTCCTATGGACCAATAAGATTAATCCAAATGTAAGGAGGAGATAAATTGAAGAATAAAAGAAAATTCTCAAAAATGAGTAAATTCTCACATAAGATGAAGAGTTGACTAAGGACAAGGTTTATTAGTTAAAAAAGAAGAGATATTTAGAGGAAATGATGCATTTTTGACACCTCAGTGTGGGGATCTCCTCTCATGAAGGAGGCTCCTATTTCACATGTGTGGAGGAGTTTTAAACTCATAAATAATGAGATATTTTCATCTCTCCTCTCTCCTGTTAAACTAGACCCAAAAAGTAAGCTAAACTGACCCAAAAATGGTCGAAAATTGACCAAACTGATTTGGAAAATTCTAGAATCAATTTGCTTGGTTAGAGGCTCATTTTTTCCTATAAATAGAAGCCTGCCCCTTTGTAAAAGGTTAATAGTGTTTATGCACTGTTACTCTACTCCTACCCAGAGCCAATTACATTGAATTCACTTGATAATTCAATTGTTTTTGACTAATCCTCTCCAAAGAAATTGGTGGCCACTCTTGATCCAAGCAAGAGTAGAATCCTCAATCCCTCAAGCCAAAGGAAATCTTACAAAACTCCATGTAAGCTAGAATTTTTACTTTTTAAATTCAAATCTATGGTTTTCTGATTTCCTTGTTTTTTTTTATAGTTGATTAAAGTGAATCCTGATGTTATGCCTTGATGAAAAGGCTACCCCCTTCTCTTCCTTAAGAATTCAGCCTTTCTTTATCCTAAAATGAGTAACAAATAAATTGATTAAACTTTTCTTATTGTTTACACTCTAGAAAGTGAAAATTGTGTAGATTAGAGTACTTTACTTCAAATTGGGGTTAATTTTAAATTGAAAATAGAATGTTAAAAATTGAGAAATGGTCAGCCATACAAAGGAGGTTATGGAAAAAAAAATTTAAATTTTGTGAAAAAAATAAAATTTATTTTTATTTTATTCTAAAAGAGTAATTCCCACCGTTTGTGCATTCTAAAAGAAATATTTTTATTTACTCCATATACATATTGACCTATGAATTTGCATGGATATCATTGATATTAATTATTGAAATTATTTATTAAAATTAATTTCTATGCATAGAAAGATGCATATTGAAAATCTTTTTATTATAAAAGTATTGTTTTCATTGAATTTAAATTCTATGCATAGAAAGATGCATATTGGAAATTTTTTATTATAAAAGTGTTATTTTCATTAAATTTAATTTCTATGCATAGAAAGATGCATAATGAAAATTTTTTAATTATAAAAGTGTTATTTTCATTGAATTTAATTTCTATGCATAGAAAGATGCATAATGAATTTTTTTAATTATAAAAGTGTTATTTTTATTGAATTTAATTTCTATGCATAATGAATTTTTTTAATTATAAAAGTGTTGTTTTCATTGAATTTAATTTCTATGCATAGAAAGATGCATATTAGAAATTTTTTTATATAAAAGTGTTATTTTCATTGAATTTAATTTATATGCATGGAAAGATGCATATTAGAAATTAATTTTATTATAAAAGTGTTATTTTTATTGAATTAAATTTCTATACATAGAAAGATGCATTATCAAAAATTTTCTTTTATAAAAGTGTTGTTTTCATTGAATTTAATTTCTATGCATAGAAAGATGCATAATGGAAACTTTTATTATAAAAGTATTGTTTTCATTAAAAATGATTTTATGCATAGAAAGATGCATAAAAGATTTATTTTTATTTCAAAAGTGTTATTCTCATTAAAATTGATTTTATGCATAGAAAGATGCATAAAGGATTTATTTTTCTTTCAAAAGTGTTATTCTCATTAAAATTGATTTTATGTATAGAAAGATGCATAAAAGATTTTTTTTATTTCAAAAGTGTTATTCTCATTAAAATTGATTTTATGCATAGAAAGATGCATAAAGGATTTATTTTTCTTTTGAGATGTGAGGTGAATAGATGTGATGAGATGTGATGTGAATCAGATAGATGTGATAACACCCAGCCATTTGAAAATACAACCGATCGTGAGTTGTAGTTTTGAGAGACCAAAAAAATCCTTTAAAAACAATCCAAATCTAGCACCAAAAGAATCTTTGACGTGCCCAATAAAGTAGAACTTTAAAAAGAGACTTTTTTGCTTAACTTAAAACATACTTGCAAGTGATTCATTCGCTAAATTAAAAATTTGCCAAATTTTCCACTATTTGATGTCTAAGTACAAGCCTATCCCTACAAAATCTTAGAATATTTCAAACAAAAAAGCTTGACACAAAAGTTGCAATAGAGACTCACAACAAAGAGCTTCACTTTGAATACAAAATTATTGCTATCGTTACTAGAAAGCAAAATAAAACTACTTTTATCGCACAACTTCAATGTCATGATTAAATTAATCTTCATTGATTAAAAAAACAAGTCTTATTATGAGACAATTCCTATAAATGCTTCAATAGAGACAACATTTGACTAATTTTTTGAACCAATCTCAAAACGCAAGCTCCTCAAAAAGATTTGTAATGCTAGTTTTGAATACAAACAAATGTTGTTCAAAACACTCTCAAAACCTAGAAATCCTTGAACACCCCCAATGAGGATTTAAATACCAAAAATTGTTTGAAACTACAAGTGTCTAAATCTATTCTAGCATAGGAAATTCCTCCTCTTCATGACTAACTTCTTCATCAGTTTGCTCGTGTCCTACAATGAGTGGTGTTGACTCCGTAAGAGGAATATCAATATCCACAGTATGTGGATCTTCATAAGGCTCAAGATCTGCAAACTGCATTTCATCATCAGGTCCAAAGGGAGGCTGAGGTTCTCCAGATGCATCCACCACTCTTGGGTTTGCTGCCATGTTTTTCATTCCAACCTCTTGAAACTCATCCGGCAATTCTTTCATTGCAGTGACTCGTTGTTGAATAAAACGAACTTGAACTGGATCTAGCTCAATAGCAACAACATTCCTTCCTTTTTTAAGAGCACTAATAGTGGTTGTTCCTAAGAAAAAAAGAATCAACATGGTAAAGCTCACTTAAATGAGCAATATAAAATATGTAATAAGTTAAGGTTGCATGATTACCTGTCCCCGCAAAAAGATCCATGATCCACTCTCCTTTTAAAGATAGAAGCTCAATTAAATCCATCATCAAAAGTTGTGGTTTTTGATAAGGATTCATGATCTCATTCGAATCACCAGAAAGATCCCTGAGCTTTCGACACACGCCTGGTCTATCAAAAATATTTGTTCGGTTAGGTTTCGAAGCAAAATTAAAATTTCCTTTACTGTTCGGACCCGCAGGAGACCAGAAACCAATGGTAGCAAACTCGGCAGCAAAAGAAAGTCTGTCAAGCTTATAGCCTTTGATGTTAGGCTTTGTCCTACAAAAGAAAAAGTTAGCCTTTGATGTTAGGCTTTGTCCTACAAAAGAAAAAGTTAGGCTTTAACTTAAGCTTTTGTAACTTGCAAAAGAATGCTTGAAATTTAACATACCATATGCATAGCTGATGGACCATTTGATTGTCAACGAATGCTTTCTCTGCAGCAGAGATTTGATCATGAGCATGAAAAATTACCAGTGCCCATGATTCAGCTGTTGTGACCTTTTTGAAAGCGTCGATGACTCTTTTATATGCACTTACACCATACTTTACTTCATCGTGTATTGAGTGTGGTGCCTTAAATCCATACGGAGCATCAGCAATGGCTAAAGTAAAATGTTGTGCAGTCACAAACGATTCCATGTTCTCTACTTTGCCTTCATGAACAAAATATTGAACTGGTTCTGCAGACACATCATCAGAAATGAAAATATTTGCCTCTTGAATGGTCTCCAAAGTTTGTGCCTCTTCTAATCTCTTCCGCTCTGCCCTTGCGCGACTCAAATGTTGCTCAAACTCTTGAGGAATGCTCTTTATGGGAGCACGAGGTGCTCGAGACTTGTTAAAATGAAAATAAGTAAACATTAAATATATTCTAGAATACACATATAAAAATCAAAATCAATTTTTTAAAATATTTGATCTAAATTTTTACAAAACCTTCAAAAACACTTAAATAAAAAAAAATCTATTCAAATATGTAGTTTACTTACTGCATTTTTGAAAAGATAAATGAAACGCTCTAAGGAGCTTGGCTGACTAGTGATGGGATGAAACATTTGAACCTCGTTCCAATCCTTGCAATTAAGTTTTTCAATCATGATTCTTTGCATGTACAAGAAAGTCTTTTGCCTGTTTCAAAAAAACACAAAATAAAAAAACAACTTTACATGAAATAAAATAAGTAGATTTAAAAAGAAGAATTAGCAACGTACTGTTCTAATTCCTTTGCCATTTCATCGAGTGTCAAAGAACCTCCTTTCACTCGTGCCAAGATGGGTATGATAATATTTTTCTCGCGTATTCCTTGCATTGCTCGCCAATTCGTGATACGCATTTCTTCAGGAATTGGCTTCAAAGTGTCCTCATTCCCTGTTCCTTTGCCCTTTTGACTTCCAGGTGGGAGCTTTACTTTTTGCCCTTTGATTTTACCTTCCTCCCAAAGCTTGAAAATGTCTTCTTGTAGATCCCATATCTCTCCATCACGAAAGGCTAACTGAAAGAAATTGTCATGACCTCGAACATTTGTTTTTTCAGAGCGTCCAGCTTTGCTTGACTTCTTTGTGACAAGACCAACTTGCTCACAAAGCTTGATTTTGAAAGCTTCATCAACTTTATGACCTTGCTGAATATGATTGATCCACTCGTTGTGAAAAAATCTTATCTTTTGTAAGAAAGACATGGATAGTCGCATCTCGGAATCAATGTTGTGATCAAGGGCAAGTAGCTTTGCATCATCATCACCTAACCCAGCATAGACCCATGCTAGGACTGTCTTATAGCTCTCTACATGAGGATACTCAGCACATAACTCTTTTTTAGCAATGAGAGAGTGAGTTCCCCCCAAGACAAAGTATTTGTATTGATTGATTTTTGATCTCTCAAAACTCTCTTTCTTAACACAAGAAGACTTATCCACAAGAACAAGAAGGGGTAAAACATTTGTTGTTGGTTTCTCCTTCATCATTACTTTAAGATTACTCACATGTCCAGGGACAATGGTTCGAACTTCTAGTGGTCTCTTATTTGAAACAGGATCTAATGGAGGACGTTCTATATTAGACACTAGTAAAATTAAGGGTCTCTCATCAACCATATGAAACTTTTTGGCTTTATTTCTTATGGTATTAAGACCAAAAGATTCTGAAGGATCAGACTTTGGAGCTCCAGGTCCAGAAAGCAAAGTATCACTCACATCTTGAGACTTTGACCCAGAAGTCTCTTCAAGAACTTCAACATCTTCTTCTGAGTCATCTATGTCTGTACCTTCATTCTCTTCATAATCAGAATCATCAGTGGAGTGGTTGGAATTGTACAAATTATCATGATGCTCTTGAAATGCTTCAGAAAAAGACTACAAAAAAAGAAAAAGAAAAAGTCATTCTAAGTAGAAGAGGATTTTAAGACTTGATAGAGTGAACTTAAAAGTAAGAACCAAAGAGTAACTTAAGCAAAAGTAAGAACACTTTAACCATTTCTTTGTATACTAGAATACATGGTAAACTCATTAAACCAGACATAAAAAGTAAGCCAAACTTCCTTTTTGCTAAAATTCATTCAAACTAAACAAAACAAACTTCTTGTATACTAGAATGCATTCTAGCATATGCTAGAGCAGACAAACTTCTTGTATACTAGAATACATACAAACTAGACTTGACTATTCCTCTAAGTGTTTCAAGATATGAGCTAGAAAGACAAGAATTAAATAGACTAAAAAACAAAGAATAGTTCTCAATGTATTCTAGAATACACAAAGATAAGAAGTTTTTTGAACTACGTGTATACTAGAATACATACAAACTAGACTAGACAAACTTCATGTTTATTAGAATACATGCAAACTAGAGTTGACTTGACCTCTACGTATTTCAATATATAAGTTTGAAAGACATGACTCAAACAAACTTAAAAAAGAATAACAGTTCTCTACATATTCTAGAATACACAAAGATAAGAAATTTTTTTAACACTAATGAAAAAAAGGTCGAGAGAAAGATATCCATACCCGTTTGCGAGTAATCATTGCATCTCTAAACTCTTGCTGGGTAGAAACAGGATTCATCTCTTCAAGCCGAAAATTAGCAGAGAAAACTCTAACTGCAAGAAACTTTCCTTTGTTGTTGTCTACCAGATGATGAATGATCCCACGAGATATACTTTCTTTGACTTCAACAATGCGACCATAAGTTAAATACTTTGTATTTTCAGAGTCTCCTTTTTCTTCCGCAATAGAAAGGAAAGGTGTGTTTGGCTCAACGATTGTCTTGTGCTTACCTACCATGCCAAATTGAATTGTCCAAGCAAATCCTTCTCGTGCTTTACCTCTTGCACTACTCCAAAGAGTTGTAGCTTCCATGCTTGAAGACTTTTTCTGCTGATGTTGAGTTAAAGGTGTGGTTCCTTGAGATGATGGAGGAAGTCCATGAGTAGCTAAAACCATTCTGCTTGATGGTGGTTGATCTTGTAACTCTGGAAACTGGTGAGCTGCTAAAAGTTGTCTTCTTGGCTCACTTGGACGTCTATCAGGGTTTGGAAGAGTCACAGTCACTCGAGGTGCTTGAAAGTGAGGACTAACTGGAGCAGGTTGAGATCGAGAAGGTGTCAAGACTCCTGAACGTCCTGAGCCACCCACAGGGACAGATGCAGTTGCTTGATTACTTTTCTTTTGCTTCTTAGAAGTTCGAGCATCACGTATTGGTGAGGCCATCTTAAACCTAAACAAGACAATAAAAAATCATTATCTCATTGCTAAGATAAACAAATAGAGATAAAATCATATTTTTCAAAAATATGATTTGTTAAATGAAACAACATTTAAGATTAGTAAATGTGTATGTAGGGCAAACAAACGAGAAAGACAAAAAGTGAAAGAGAACAAATAGACATAGAGAGAAAGAGAGAGAGAGAGAGAGTGTGTTAACCTCCATGCAAGAACGGACCTAGATGTGTAAGCAAACATGAGATAGGAATGTAAGAGAGAGAGCTCCTCAGCACACTAGAGAAAAAGAGGGAGAGAGAGATGTATTCTAGAATACAACAGGTTGTTTCCTCCAAAGATGTGTTTTGTAATTGAATTTCAATAAATGACTTTCTAGAGCTGTGTATTCCAGAATACAACTCACAAGAAGCTTCTAACCACAATACACAGATATAAAAGAGAGGAGAAAGCACTAAGAGATGAATAGATCAAACCCAAAACAATTAGGATCCTTTGTATCATCAAAGTACTTACAGAACCTCTTTCTTGAACACAATTTGAGAAAAATTTACCTCCAAAATCTATCTTCTGCTACGTTGCTCTGATGGAGATTCTGACCACTCCGTTGGCTTCAAAAGGGGGGTAAAACCTCAGGACACCTGCCAGGACACCTGGTTGAACTGCTTGCAGGTCGCTCCTCCTCCGTTTTTTATATTAAAACTACAGTTTGCTGTTTTTTTGCCGCGCGCGCGCGATGCGAACTCAAGAGCTTTTGCTTTATCCCAAAATCTATCTTCTGCTACGTTGCTCTGATGGAGATTCTGACCGTTCCGTTGGCTTCAAAAGGGGGGTAAAACCCCAGGACACCTGCTTGAAATACTCCCGGGCTGCTCCTCTGTTTTTTATGTGAAAACTACAGTTTGCTGTTTTTTAGTCGCGCGCGCGACGCGAACTCGAGAGCTTTTGCTTTCTTTGCATGTCTTCTAAAATTTGATAAAAAGCAAATCTTTTTTGCATGAAGGTCTATTCTAATGGTTTACATTGAGTTTGGTTTACAGTAGAACACAGCTTGCCGAAGCCGTGTATTCTGGAATACAACTCAAGTGAAGAGAGAAGTTGTATTCCAGAATACAACTTGATGAAGATGTGTATTCTGGAATACAACTCAAGTGTAAAAAAAAGTTGTATTCCAGAATACAGCTTATTGAAGCTCTGTATTCTAGAATACAACTCAAGTGTAGAGAGAAGTTGTATTCCAGTATACAACTTACTGAAGCTGTGTATTTTGGAATACAACTCAAGTGCAGAAAGAAGTTGCATTCTAGAATACAGCTTGTTGAAACTGTGTATTCTGGAATACAGTCTCAAGTATAGAGAAGTTGTATTCTAGAATACAACTTGTTGAAATTGTATATTCTGGAATACAATCTCAAGTACAGAGAAAAAATATATTTTTGAATACAGCTTGTAAAAGCTTCATATTCTGGAATACAACTCGAGTGTTGAGAGAAGCTGTATTCCAAAATACAACTTGTACAAGCAATGGATTCTGGAATACAATCTCAAAGTGCATAAGTGTTAAATTTTTAAAAATGTGACTTCAAGCTTTGTATTCTAGAATACAAACTACTTAATACACAAGAAACATGGCAACTTATCGATTTTTGTGTTGTATTCCAGAATACAACACAAGAATTAGCTTTTTAAAAAATGAAGTCATTATAATTTTTAAAAATTATTGATTAAATCTTTATTTTATAAAATATTATTTTTTCAACCTCTTTTTTTCTTAATTTACGTATGAAATCTTCGTTTTGGTATTTTTGTGTATTTAAAAGACAAACAATTCTTTCAAAAAAATACCTTTTTAAAAAAAGTCTATTTTTGAAATCACTTACCTCCTTAGATAATATTTTTGTTTTTCTTCTTAGCCATAATTTCCTCGTAGCAAACTTTGAACCAAATGACAATGAAAAAAAAATTCAAAATTGTAACAAATAACAAAGTAATCAAGAAAATGCATACCTTACAGAATTAAACTCAAGAAAAATGCTCCAAATTAAAAAAAATG
The DNA here is from genome assembly GCF_041138505.1 of Cibotium barometz. NCBI lineage: Eukaryota > Viridiplantae > Streptophyta > Polypodiopsida > Cyatheales > Cibotiaceae > Cibotium > Cibotium barometz. The sequence continues at coordinate 9,120,595 of NC_141065.1, read as the reverse complement.
CTCTTGTGGCTCTCTTAGCGGCGGCAGACCCTTGGAATGTGTCTCTAAAAAGGACTTCCTCTCATCTTTTAAGTCCCATCTTTTATAATAATTAATAAATTTTAATATTTATATTAATATTATTATTTTTGAATCTAAGCATTAAAAGTAAGTTATTTGGATTTGAGATTACACTCCACTTTGTAGCTTAGACCATTGTTTTTTAGAGAAACTTAGAGGTTTGAAGTTCCTAGTCATGGCAGGGCAACAAAAGTCTCTCTCAAGCTCATTTTGCTCTTTTCAAGTGCCTGTATCCGTACTCACTCCTAAAAGTCTGAGCCAATCTATCAGTGATGATGATGTTACAAGCCCACTATTTGCTAATTTATCAAATTCTGATACCGATGTTCCAGTTTCTCCATCATTAGTTCAGCCTATTCGTGTGGAGACAACCACTCCCTTGAGAAGAAAAGACAAGTTTTTGCATCGCAATGCATTGAGAGAGGCATGTAGGGTGTATTGTTGTAAAAAAAACTGCTTGAGGACACTTGGATTCAGAAAAATTAAGCAGGAACGTGAAAACTTCTTTGCTTTAAAACGTGCTCAACAAAATATAGCATTACATGGTTTTTTATTAAGGTCTGGAGAGAAGATAAAATATACAATTTCTGGCACGATTGTGTGTCGAAAGTGTTTTTTTCAAGTGTTTTGTTTAAGCAATCAGCGGATGCAAAAGATCTTAAAGCAGTTGCAACGGGTGGAAGAAGATTCACGGTACTCATTTAGTACACGTGAGACTCCTCAGCTGTGTTTTCTCAAGAGCTGGATGGAACGATTTGTCACTTACAATGGTGAGCGCATGCCAAATTCAAAATTCACCCATTTGCCTGATAATTTTACAAAGGGAGAAGTTTACAACCTCTACGTGGAAACGTTGAAAGGAAGAAACATGTCATCTCTTTCATTTACTTCATTTCTTAGAAATTGGAAACAATATTTTGCTGATGTGAAAATTCCCAAGAAAACTAGAATGGGGATTTGTCAAATTTGTGCAGAGCTCAAAGCCAAAAGAGATGTTGCAAAGACATTTGAAGAAAAAGGTATGTTTGATTTGTGTTTTTTGTACGTTTTAATTTATGAATGAGAATTCCAAGTGGTATAATTTAAACTAGCTTTACATTGTTTTGAGTTTTTAGGTCCTATTCTACAAGCACTTAAAGCTCATCGAGAACAACAAAGTACAGAGCATCAAAAGCTAGCAAAGCATCGAAAGAAGTGCCTTGAGCAGAAAGAAATGTATTTGGGATTAGTCATAGATGGAATGGATCAAAAGAAGACATTGATACCCCATTTTATGCGTGCTCCAAAGAATTTGAAGGAAGAGAATTTCATACAACTACACGTTGTTGGAGCCCTCATCTTTAATGGCATCATGACGTCAAAAGTTTTTATAAACTTTCCAAATTTACACAACGACCCTAACTTGACCATCACCATAATTCAGAAAATAGTAAGTGAATGGCAAGGAGAATTACCTAGCACACTTTATGTGCAGCTAGATAATACGGCAAGGGAAAACAAAAATCAAATAGTGCTTGCTTATTTGAGTATGTTGGTGCAGCAGAAAGTTTTCAAAAAGGTCAAACTTGGATTTTTGTTGGTGGGTCACACTCATGATCAAATTGATCAGATGTTTAGTAGGTTTTGAGTCAAACTTGCTAGGAAAAGTGCATTTGACCTTCCAGAGGTGTGCATAATTCTTAAAGAAGCTTATGATCCTACGCCAGAAATTCATGTTTTGAAAGGCACCTATGATTTTAGAGAGTTTGCAACAGGTGGAGATTTTGCAAGCCCTGCATTCGCTCAGCTTAATGACCATAGTTTCCAACATCAATTCAAAATAAAAGAAAAAGAAGCTGAAACACGTTTGTGGTGTAAGAAGTACTCTAACTCAGAGGCATGGCATCCTCAGGATGGTTTGAAGTTTTTACTCAGTGTCCCAGAACGACAAATTCTTCAGGCAGCAAAAATGCTTTTGGCATCAAGCATTAAAGCAGCAAAAGCTCAAAAAGAAAAGCGAGCCATCAATTATCAGCAATGTTTGATAGAAATTAAAGAGACCATACAATCAGCACATGTGTATTTTCCAGCTTGCTCACTTGGATGGTGGAATACATTTTTTCATGAGCAAGAAATCTTGATTGAGGAAGTTCAAAGCAATTCAAGATCACTGATAAATCTGGATCCCTTTCTTTGGAGAGTACAAGAACTTGAAGACCGTGATGATAATATTCAAATGCCAAATCAACAAACACAATTGCCTGAAGAATTGCAAACATTGGTGCATGGGGAGACTCGCGAAGCGTATGTTGGTGCTAGAAGGACTAGTCAACGACGACTGCAAGAGAAGGAAATGTGGGAAGGAAATATTGAGGAGCTCACTGTAGGTGCAATGATTGCAGTGTTAGCAACAGATGATGAAAGCGGATGTCCTTTTTGGTTGGCAAAGGTACTTAAAGTCCTTGAGGAAAATGGAAAAGTAAGCTCAATTGAGGTCCACTGGTACAAGGTCAATGGAGATGATGCATTATCAGGAAAATATTATCCAGAGATGATTCGAGTAAATAAAAAGGGAAAGAAAGCAAATCGTAGTCAACGTCGCGTGGATAGCCTAAGCATGGAGGATGTGGAAGTTCTTGTTTATGGTTTTACCTTGAAAAAGTCGGGTCATCTACGAGAACAAACCAAAAAAATTCTTCTGGAGAAAGTCAAAGATTTAACACGAGAGGCATAAGACCTCTCATTGTAACCAATTTTGTGGACATTATTATTTTATTGCAAATTGAGTATTTTTTTCTCAAAAAATGTGTGATTTTATGAGCAGCTCTATCATCTTTCAAAGTATTGAAGTGTAAAACTTGCACTTTTTAACAGTTTTTTTTAAGCTTTTTAGGAGCTCATACTCTTTTTAGTTTAAAAAATAGTGTTTTTTGAGATATTTTAGCATTTTCAAAAATGGGTTGTATTTTTGATGGTTTAGTTGTACTTTCAAATGGCTGGATGTTTGATGAGATGTGATGTGAATCAAATAGATGTGAGGTGAATAGATGTGATGAGATGTGATGTGAATCAGATAGATGTGAATGGATGGATGGATGTGATGTGAATAGATGTGATGAGATGTGAGGAATAGATGTAACGAGATGTGAGGAATAGATGTAACGAGATGTGATGAGAATTAGATAAGTGTGAATAAATGGATGGGTGGTTGTGATGTGAATAGAAGTGGTAAGATGTGAGGTGAGTAGATGTGATAAGATGTGATGTGAATCACATAGATGTGAATGAATGAATGAGATGTGATGTCATGTGAATCAAGATGTAAATGAATGATATGGGATATGAATGGATGATATGTGATGAAAATGGATGTAAATGTATAAGTGAAGAATGGATGTGAATGTATATGTGAAAGAATTGATGTAAATGAGTATGTGAAAGAATATCCGGATATAGATGTGTATGTGAAATAATGTGATGTGATGGAAAGAGATGTGATGTGTCATAAATATATGTGGATGTGAATGTGATGGATATGAATGAATGTGAATGTGATGAATATGAATGAATGTGAATGTGAATGTGATGGATATGACTGAATGTGAATATGATGGATATGAATGAATGTGAATGTGAATATGATGGATATGAATGAATGTGATGTGATGGGATGTGAATCAGGATAGATGTGAATGAATGAGATGTGAGGTAAAATGAATGAGATGTGATGTGAGTGAATGTGATGTGATGAGATGTGGATATGGGTAGATGCAAGTGGATGAGATCTGATGCGGGATAAATGAGATCTGATGAGATCTGATGCGGGATAAATGAGAAAAGATGTGATGAAATGGAAAATGATGTGATGAGAATGGGAATACACATGAAATAAATGTGGAACAAAGTGGAAAGACGAGAGTTCGTTATAGAAATTGTATTTATGACCTGTTTTTAAATGGCTATTTTATGTCAAGAATGCTGGGGAAGCATTTTGACCGTCTTGTGAATGAGGTTGTGGAGACCTAGTCTCATAAAGTTGCAATAGCTGACGGAGAGTCAATGGAGAACGTCTCACATAGCAAGGTCGGCCGAGGTCTTGACCAGCCTCGCTTCGATTAAAATGGTGAGCTTCCGGTACGGTGGATGAGGGACCAAGGAAGCGGCCTATGAGTGAAGCGCTAGGTCACATGCAAAGGATCCTAGAGGGTTCTGACCATACGGTGCTCGAGCTTTGGATCACCGATGATACCCACGCGTGCATCAAGGAAGATATTGGAACAAGGAGTAAGAGTTGTTTTCTGAATTCGGGCATGGATCTAGTTGATTGACCTTGCTGGTCCTCAATGGACGAGTCTAAGGCTCTTTTATATGGATCTGTTGGTTGACCTTGCTGATCTTCAACGGAGATTTCATTTTGATATGTGAATATATTGCCGATTACTATGAGCTAGGAGCTATCGAAAAAGGCCCCCTGAGTGGACAGGTGGTGAGCGTTCTGGTTGCCAATGAGGTACACCGATGAAGGAATGATTGGAATTGAGGATTCAACCGGAGATTTTGAGGATTATGATCAGTGACTCTATGATTTTATTAAATGATTATTTTAAAGACAATCGATTCTGTGAAAAAGGCAATTTCATATTAGGTGTGTAAGTGGTGTGACTAATTTTAAGTGTGCATGAACACCCGGCTAGAGGGCCTGGGAACTCTTTTCCCTAGTACTCGGGACAAAACCTAATCAAATTCTTAATTGGATCTCATCACTATAGTGAGGTTAGGCTGGACTGATGGATCCCTAAATTGAGACTCAATTCTGTTATGGTACGATAGATGAGGTAAATCTCGAACAAAATTTGTTCTATGGAAAAGAATCAATGGCTGTGTCTCTCAATGAGGAAAAAATCGTTGGTCTCTATGATCCAAGTGCAATCTTTTCGCTGATCTGACTATGGGACTTACGGGCTCGATCAGATCAGTTCAATTAGTTAAGGTTTTTGACTACGTTAGAGAAAAATTTATCCTGGTGGAATCGCTCGTGCTTTTCGAGGAAGGAAAGTTTTTCCCGGTTCGATTTTGAAAGAACCGATGAATTAGTCTCTTGTCCGGATATCCGTGGGCGAGGCCCCGAGTGAGGGACCCTGCCCCGCGCAAGAAGTGCTACTTCCGCTGCTAGCACCCCTAAATTCGTTGCGTGGTGGGGATAGGGACCTTACAGCTGGTATCAGAGTAAATTGGCTAATGTGGATCAATCGAGAAGCCAAAAATGTCAAAAATTTATGAAGTAGCAGTAAAAGGTTGTAATTGTGTGATAAAATTCATATAAATTGTTATTCAGACTGAAATTCATAAATTGGTAATTGGGTCTTCAGATGGAAGTACCGCAATTGCATGGAATCCCTGACTTGCTTGAGACTTAGACGTGATGGTATTTACCCTTATAGTTCCAAGGACCGTGACTACCTGTATATAGCGAGGGTATAACTGCAGCTCTTTACTGGTAGTATATACAAGTAAATCTAAGACTTGAAATTATAAGCATAAATGCTATCCAGATGATGAATTCGAATGTGGTTGAAATGATTTTTAAATTTCGGTTGAGAACTGATGAGTTGATTTGGATTCTGATTGAAAAATGATGATTCCTGAATTTTGGTTGAAATGTAATAAGCTGAGCAAAACCACAATGAGGATGAATGGGACGAGTCCCTGTGATGATGTTCATAACTGGACTGATGTTAATGACTTCAGCAAATCACTATGAGATTAGTGGATTGTGCTGACAGATTGCTGCTGTTAACACTTGACCCAGTGGATCAAGTTAAGGGATGTCAAATTAAAAATCTGTATAATTGAAAATTCTCATGGAAGACTGTTCAGATAGAAATTTCGGTCTAATGGACCATTATTGTGATAGGGATTTGAATGTCATGATCTGAGTGAATTATTATCTGATGATGAGTTCTATATAAGGGATCTTTATCCCAAGATTCTGTTGGGTTCACCAGACTATAAGGGATCTTTATCCCAGGATTCTGTTGGGTTCACCAGACTATAAGGAATCCCAGAATCAATTGGATCTTAAGGGAACGAGTTCTTCTCTAATTTTGCGAGATGAGGACATCTCACGTTTTTTAAGTGGGGTAGGATGTAAGATTTCTCCCTCCGGCTTTTGAGGTGTGCAGCCGTCGCCGCAGGTGTAAGAACCTCCCCTTCTGATCTTATAATTATTCCTCTCTCTAAAATAAAAGAAAGATCCTGTTTTACCCTGTTTTGGCCTAGAGAGAGAAAATGTCTAGAGAGAGGTAATTCAAAATTGAGATATTTTTTGATATAAAAATCCTCCTAGTGTTTAAAAGGGTTTCCCCTGAAACGGAATCTCAAAAAGAAATTTCCAATGTGCTATTGGAATTAAAATAGGTATAAAGGACCTTAGCCTAAGGGTCCGGATTTTCAAAAAATTTTGAATTATGCTCCAATTAAGGTTCCTATGGATCAATAAGACTAATCCAAATGTAGGGAGGAGATAAATTGAAGAATAAAACAAAATCTCCCAAAAATGAGTAAATGCTCACATAAGATGAAGAGTTGACTAAGGACAAGGTTTATTAGTTAAAAAAGAAGAGATATTTAGAGGAAATGATGCATTTCTAACACCTCAGTGTGGGGATCTCCCCTCACGAGGGAGGCGCCTATTTCACATGTGTGGAGGAGTTTTAAACTCATAAATAATGAGATATTTTCATCTCTCCTCTCTTCTGTTTCAACTAGATCCAAAAAGTAAGCTAAACTGATCCAAACATGGTCAAAAATTGACCAAATTGATCTGGAAAATTCTAGAATCAGTTTGCTTGGTTAGAAGCCCATTTTTTCCTATAAATAGAAGCCTCTCCCTTTGTAAAAGGTTAATGCACTGTTACTCTACTCCTACCCAAAGCCAATTACATTGATTTCACTTGATAATTCAACTATTTTTGACTAATTCTCTCCAAAGAAATTGGTGGCCACTCTTGATCCAAGCACGAGTAGAACCCTCAATCCCTCAAGCCAAAGGAAAGCTTACAAAACTCCATGTAAGCTAGAATTTTTACTTTTTAAATTCAAATCTATGGTTTTCTGATTTCCTTGTTTTTTTTATAGTTGATTAAAGTGAATCCTGATGTTATGCCTTGATGAAAAGGCTACCCCCTTCTCTTCCTTAAGAATTCAGCCTTTCTTTATCCTAAAATGAGTAACAAATAAATTGATTAAACTTTTCTTATTGTTTACACTCTAGAAAGTGAAAATTGAGTAGATTAGAGTACTTTACTTCAAATTGGGGTTAATTTTAAATTGAAAATAGAATGCTAAAAATTGAGAAATGGTCAGCCATACAAAGGAGGTTATGGTAAAATTTTCTTAAATTTTGTGGAAAATAAAGTTTATTTTTATGTTATTCTAAAAGCATAATTCCCACCGTTTGTGCATTCTAAAAGAAATATTTTTATTTACTCCATGGACATATTCACCTATGAATATGCATGGATATCATTGACATTAATTATTGAAATTAATTTCTATGCATAGAAAGATACATATTAAAAATATTTTTATTATAAAAGTTTTATTTTCATTGAATTTAAATTATATGCATAGAAAGATGCATATTGGAAATTTTTTTATTAAAAAAGTGTTATTTTCATTGAATTTAATTTCTATGCATAGAAAGATGCATAATGGAATTTTTTATTATAAAAGTGTCATTGAATTTAATTTCTACTCATAGAAAGATGCAGAATGAAAATTTTTTTATTATAAAAGTGTTGTTTTCATTGAATTTAGTTTCTATGCATAGAAAGATGCATATTGGAAAATTTTTTATTATAAAAGTGTTATTTTTATTGAATTTAATTTATATGAATGGAAAGATGCATAATGGAAATTTTTTTATTAGAAAAGTGTTATTTTCATTGAATTTAATTTCTATGCATAGAAAGATGCATAATGGAAATTCTTTTATTATAAAAGTGTTGTTTTCATTGAATTTAATTTCTATGCATAGAAAGATGCATAATGAAAATTTTTATTATAAAAGTATTGTTTTCATTAAAAATAATTTTATGCATATTAAAGATGCATAAAAGATTTATTTTTATTTCAAAAGTGTTGTTCTCATTAAAATTACCTTTATGCATAGAAAGATGCATAAAGGATTTATTTTTCTTTCAAAAGTGTTATTCTCATTAAAATTGATTTTATGCATAGAGAGTTGCATAAAAGATTTATTTTTATTTCAAAAGTGTTATTCTCTTTAAAATTGATTTTAAGCATAGAAAGATGCATAAAGGATTTATTTTTCTTTCAAAAGTGTTATTCTCATTAAAATTGATTTTATGCATAGAAAGATGCATAAAAGATTTATTTTTATTTCAAGTGTTATTCTCATTAAAATTGATTTTATGCATAGAAAGATGCATAAAAGGATTTCTTTTTTTTTCAAAAGTGTTATTTTCATTAAATTGATTTTGTACCCTAGAAAGATGCATAAAGGATTTAATTTTATTTCAAAAGTGTTATTTTCTTTAAAATTGAATTTATGCATAGATAGATGCATAAAAGGATTTTAGGAAAAGTGTTATTTCCACTGAAGTTGATTTTTATGCATAAATAGATGCGTAAAGAATCTTTATATCAAAAATTAGAATTCTCTTAAATTCTATGAATAGATGTGATGTGATGTGATGTGAATCAGATAGATGTTTGTTGGTCCTCAACGACAACGGAGATTCCATTTTGATATGTGAATTTATTGCCGGTTACTATGAGCTAGGAACGATCAAAAAGGCCCCCTGAGTGGACAGGTGGTGAGCGTTTTGGTTGCCAATGATGCCATACGTACACCGATGAAGGAATCATTGAAATTGAGGATTCAACTAGAGATTTTGAGGATTATGATCAGTGACTCTATGATTTCATTAAATGATTGTTTTAAAGACAGGTGATTCTGTGAAAAAGGTAATTTCATATTGGGTGTGTAAGTGGTGTGACGACTAATTTTAAGTTTGCATGAATACCCGGCTAGGGGACCTGGGAACTCTTTTCCCTAGTACCCGGGACAAAACCTAACCAAATTCTTAATTGGATCTCATCACTACAGTGGTTGGGTGGTTGGTTAGGATGGACTGCTGGATCCCTACATTGAGTCTCAATTCTGTTATGGTACGATAGATGAAGTAAATCCCGAACAAAAATTGTTCTATGGAAAAGAATCAACGGCTGTGCCTCTCAATGAGAAAAAAAACGTTGGTCTCTATGATCCAAGTGCAATCTTTTTCGGAACTGATGGATTAGTCTCTTGTCCGTATATCCGTTGGGCGAGGCCCCGAGTGAGGGACCCTGCCCCACACAAGAAGTGCTACTTTCGCTACTAGCACCCCTGAATTCGTTGCGCGGTGAGGAGAGGGACCTTACAGTAAAAATGTGCCATATTTTTCAAAAATTGCCAAAAGATCATTTTTGGTCATATTGAGAAATGCTTTACTCGAGTGACTGTTTTTGAGGGAATATTTCAAATATTTTAAATGTTTCTCTTTAGTAGGTAATATAACCCATTCAATATGTAGAGAATCTAAAATAGTGTTCTCTCCTAATTCACCACTTAGGAGGCCTTTTTTCCCCCACAAGAACCTAATGGTTGATTATGCATATTGGAGGTTAAACAAAACCATGAAAATGCCAAGTGCATGTATGAAAATCATTTCATAAGATATAAGGATGCTCTTTTATATGAAAATTGTGTTTGTGACCAGGTATTATGGGCAAAGAGTGGACTACACCATTTCTAGTCATAGCATTAGTCAAAGATGTATGATGTTGGTAGTTTGAGGATACAAAAATTTTCATATGCTCAAGGCTTTGTGCACATCAAGCTTAACACTTTGTTCACATCAAACTTTTCAATAATTACTTCTTGAATAGTGGCTTCATGATTTTTTAAAGGTCAAGTTCCAAGTTTCATCCCTCTAAGGAGGGTAGAATGTGGAGCTCTATGAAGAGTAGAATGTGATAGTATGTCAAATGGACATGGAGCTAAAAGAAAAACATGAAAATGCTAAGTCCAAAAGCAAGAAAGATAATTTCATGAAAAGTGTTTACTATTACAGGCAGGCCTATTTGCGATGTTTTTTTAACGAAAATAAACATGTAAAAAATGTTGAAATTCAAGTCGATACAAGCACTGGTATCAATTTGTCGAAATACGTGCCAAAACAAACGTTGAAATATTCATTGAAATACACGTTGCAGTAAGCATCGAAATATTTTACTATTTTGCGATAGTTTTTTCAGCGCTTTTAGGCTACAATCCTGCACAACAGTTGAATACACCACTATGCCAGCATTAAACAACACTTACAACAACTATACTTAAATTTCACAAAATATGAATTTTTATTAATTAGAAGAAGTTACATAGCATCTTTTATTTATGTTTACAATATATGCTCAAACACATGGAGCTGACAAAAAAGTACTTAAAGGCATTACTCCTATACAAAGCACCTTGTGAGAAAGGCCGAATTTAATCATCAATGGACTCAGGGTTTGGCATTGGTCAGTGCAAAAAATATTTATAACGTAAAAACTCAGAAATGGCAAGTGATGCAAAACTATTTGATGGGTGCAGTGTAGAGGCTTACCATATTGACCACATCTGTCTAGTTAACATTGGTGCCCTCTCACTCAAGTTGCTTAAGGAGGGTATACGTACCGTGCTTTAAGGCGTACCTTTCCTCCATATCATTCGCTGCATGACCGGCCACCCTTTGCTAGAAGCATGAATACTTAACAGAAATGAAGTGCACATTATGCCGACAAAAGTTAGTAAGTGCACTGCTATACTTACAAAGTACGTGTGGAAAGCATCCTAGCCACCGCTCCTAAGATGGGACCTCCCTATGCTCTCCATTTTGCTTGGTTGTGGCCTCCTTGTGATGCTTATACCTACGGGGATTTGTGTTGTGCTTCTTGCACTCCTCATCCCAAATCTCTTGTACACAATGCTAGGGATTTTCTCCCCTTATCTTTACCCTACGTATAACATTATTGTGCCAGTGCATCAATACATTCACCATGTGATCTTTAATCCATCTAGGATGGACCTCAGTCTCATGAGACTGGCACAAAATCTAATAGTTTGTGCTGCCAATAGCCATTAAGGATTGCCTCACCGAGGACATAAGAGTGACAATATACAAAATTGGTGCAATGGTACAGTGGATATCAAAGAAGAAGATTAGAAGAAATAAATTGAAATAAGCTCATCTAAACTCCATTAAAGTAGTTATAATGGAGGAGAAATTCTTTCCAACAAGTTTTTTGACCATTCAATTGCACCTACTGGTTCATGTGGTTGACGAGGTTGCTGTTAGTAGGGGTTGTCCATAGTCTGTCCATAGTCGATGGATGTTTTCCTCAAGAGATTTATAAAGACACTAAAAGGTGTTTTCGTCAAAGAGCTCACCCTGAGGGCAGTATGGCAATGGATGGCTTGTTTAAGAATCTCTTATGTACATAACATAATCTCTTAGTATGTTAGACCCAGATATTCCACAAGTGTGGACACAAGAAGAAAATGATCGACTCATTACGGAGGAGCCTCGAGGACGAGGTCTTTAGAGAACAAAGGATATGGCATTGTGAGAGAAGATTAATAATTTTTGCATCTTGAACTCGCGTTGTCGTGAAGTGTGCGGTACAGCCAGGAAAGTACGAAACTTCTAGCTGTGAGAGTGAATGTCAAATCCAACAAGGAATCTCACACACAAAATTTCCCAAGGAGTATTGAACATCACTATTTCCAATGACAAATACATGTGTCATCTTGCCTCAATACATCCTTGAATTCATCCAGATGATTGCACGGAATTGCATGAAATCCTTTGAACCATTCACATGTGTGCATAACAAAGCCTTCCAATTTTTCCAATATACATGTGATCAGTTTCATCCTTTACATCCAGTGCCATCAAGACCATTATATCATGATGCTCTTTTTCACCTGAAAACCTGCCTTAATATTCTAACATTTCACAAGCAAAAGATAGAATACGGCTAGCTATTTCATGTACATAATTTCCAAAACTCAGTCAAGCAGAAACAAGGCCATCTTCCGTGATTTTACAAAACTCCAAGTTCCCCAAAATTATATCATGTTCACAAGCTTTTTCCCATATATTCCAATTTTTTTTTTAAGGGCTTATATGTCATGCCCTTTTTCTAAGGTAAACAAAGTAGTTTTAAAATTAAGCTTATCTGAATGATTCAGCGAGTGAACACTTCGATTTTTTATTTTTGGTAATCCATAAGGGTCGCTTCGGCGCTGATAACATGATGGAGGAAGAAATGGCGAAACTGTCGCCTCTGCGCTGGCTGTAAACTTTGATTTTCCAAAAAGCACATCATCGTATAGCACTCTATTTTTCCTTCATTTCTAGCACCTAAAAGCTATGTGTAGAAGATAGGGTCTTCAAATGAAATCCAGTGGTCGTCAGCGACACTGTTCCCTTAACTCTGCAAAAATTTCCTTCCACTCCGGTTTCGCCGTGAGCCTCCGGTCCTTTTTCTATTTTCTTCCCGCGGAGAAGTCGCGCATCCCCCCCCCACCACCTTTTTTCCGCTTAATAGTCGGCTTTCCATTTTAAAAAAAAACTGTGCATTAATGCTTGTTTACCTTCTAGAGTTTATTACACGTATGCTGCCAGCCAAAAGTATTCCTGTGTAAATGTGGCATTCACAATTGAGGATCCCCGTAGATGATCAGCATATAAACACCACTGGGCTTCAGTACCTTGCTAATCTCAGCTAACATGATTGCTGCATTATACGGCGCATCCACTCCACACATTATTGAGTCGAGAGTACCTTTGTCAATGACAGAGTCAAAGGTGCAATCATCAAAGGAGGATAAATCCAGAACATCCATGGTTACATATTTGAGTTGACACACATTGATATACTTTTTCTGCATTGCCTTAATGACAACCGGTGAAACGTCGATATTAACAATGTCATTGCATCCATCTTTCACCATATCTTCTGACATTAGTATAACATACAGACTAATGCTCCGCATAATATACAGGCATTATTTTCTAGAACACGCTGGAGACTCTCACTTCCAAAAGAATGTCCACATAGAAGTATGGTTGCATCAGGGTGCTCACCCTCTTGTAAAGCTCTAGCGAAGGCCTCATCATTTTCATAAAAGGGATCCATTAACCGCCTCTTACTCTTCCTCCTCTTGTTCAGAGAGAAGCTCTTCTTAATGGCTCGACAGACTTGGATGAGTTCTCACAACACTGGCTCCCACTGAATTTCTTTTAACTCATCTGGCATCAAACCTTTGCATTTCCATACATATTAAGAAGGATGTTCCCTACTACAAGGTCCATCATATGCATGAAACTCCATAATTCACACCACATTCATGTACAAAAACCCCTAGATCTTGCACTGCCTCAACTCATCTTATTGAACCTCATTTACAATATGAACATATGTACATGGCATCATATAATGACTCGTCATGGCACTTAACTCATGCATCTAGATTTGTATTTGATGGCCTCACATGCACGGTTTCACATCATAGACGTGCCATGGCACGACATCCACCCCCTCTAAACCTGCACATCCTCTGGTATGTGCCAAATCATCATCAAGGTCCACATATAACTGGATGTCGTCTTCATCTTCTGCAGTTCCAGGAAGATTATCCTCTTCCTCTTCAATCATATCCATACTACCACTGTCAAGCTTCTCATCCTGAATCTCTTGTGAATCAAAAGGATCACCATCATGCCTTCTTTTAAATATCTTGATTCTTTTGCCAGCCACAAGATTCTTTACTTCTGTTCCATCAAGCTCACACAGAGTATATGTGGCATTTCCATGCTCAGGATTTAGTGACTTGATATAAGCAATCCACCTAAGCATAGCAATATCTGGAGTGGTACAACTTGCTATCATCCCAAGAAGTGGCAAGCAATCAGTCTCCACAAGTACAGATGCTCCTATAAGATATTCTTTCTCACATTTTAGAGCAGTGACTATCCCCCATAATTCTCTCTTGATCTGTGGATACTTTCGTTGCCGAAAGCTTAATACCTTTACTCCAAATCTAATTACATACCTATGATCATCCTCATCATCTTGCCCTACTGCCCATCCAATCCCAGTAGGACTAGTATCAACTGTAACAATCACAGGCCTGCCACACTCATAATCTGCCTTTCTCAAAATGGGTGATGATTGGAGCAAATATTTCAGCTTCCGCATAGCTTTAATATGTACTGCACTCCACAAAATTTTTTGATTTTTCCTCAAAAGCTGATAAAGAGGATCTGCTACATGTGCATAATGTGGGATCCAAATAACATAAAAGACACATGCTCCAAGAAATCTCCTCAGCTCTGTAACATTAATGCATATTTCCTTCATTCTTTGTATTGCATCTATCTTGGCTGGACAAGGACGGCGTCCACTAGTACTACAAAGATGTCCCACTATTAGCACTTCACCAACCCCAAACACTGATTTCTGCCCAGATAAAGTAAGATTCACTTCTTCAAGCCTGGATAGAATCATGTCACAATCCTTTATATGATCTGCCACAAACTTGCGGCACCCTTTTGAATCCAAATTCCCATCTTTGTCTTTCTCATCACAGCCCTTTATTGGCACATCATCCAAAAATGGCATAGTTTTTTGTGGTATGAAGTCCCGTAAGACTTTATTCATTCCATTCATCATATGTGCCACTGAGTTAGTGGCTCCCTGTGGTAAGGTACACATCCTTACTAATCCCAAAGGAGTTCTCATTGTGGTTAAGTCCCTGCTTTGTATATCCAGCTGGAACTGATCATATCCCGAATACAGATCACCCATAGAGTATATAGCTTTCCCTGCAAATGCTTCTGCAAACTCATCCACAATTGGACCTGCTCCCACATTCCTGATTGTGACTTTGTTTACAGGTTGCATGTCTTGAATAAAGCGCAATGTCCCATTTTTCTTTGGTACAGTAAACCATCTGTTGGAATATGGGGCACATGAAGGCTCCAAGATTCCCATCCTGATCTTTTCCTTTAGTAATTCCATCAACTTTGGCAAGAGAGCCTTTGGTACTGGAATTGGCCGCAGATTCCAGGGCACATGTGGAACAGTTAAGATCACCATTGGTGCCGTTACACTTGGATCAACACAGCCTATCTCATGCGGCTGAAAGGCAAAAGCTTTCCCATGTTTTACAAGCATCTCCTCAAAGCATTCCCTTTCAACTGGCAACAGAAAATCCTTCTCACCAATCTTCAGCTCTTTCAGAGTTTCTTGAGTAAATTTATGCCCAATTTTCTTCGGATCTCTAAGATTTGGCTGCATAGAAGCTTCATCTATCTTCTCCTTGCTTCCCGGTGGCAAGGGCAAGGCAACTGGTTTCACCTTCTTTGCAACCGTTTTGTACTTTGTATCAACATGAGCATCCATCTCACAATTCATGTTTTTACATTCCACCCCCTCAAATTCCTGGATTATATCATACATCTCCACAGATGACACCTTTATCATTTCATTTCCACCCTGTAAGCATGCTCTTCTCATATCAAAAAGCACATCCATAGTATCTATAAATGACACCTCATCAAGCACCCCTGAAATAAACTCATTCTTCTCCAAAAGACCACACTGCTCAAAACTTTTTTGTTCATTTTGTATATGTTTTTGCATGCCACGCTTTAAATCCTTGCTTTTTACAAAAACCAGTGACCCATAGCTGGAGAATCCCTGAAAATTTGCTGAAAAACTATTTACATTGATTGAGTCCTGCGAGAACTCATTTTCCCTTGTACCATTGGAATCCCGCTTTACAATGGCACCTGGCCAAAATCCCTCATCTCCCTGTAATTCATAAACTCTCTGTTTATCTTCGGGAGCGACTGTGCCCTAAGAGACTCACGATTCCTTTCATGATTAATGCAAACTGTCAAAAACTGAACAACTTTTTTGCCATCTTTACTCCTTATTCTTGCATAAGCTGAACCATCATCCAAAACCTTTGTTTCCATCCTTACAGCTGTAATGTAGGGTTGCCCAAGAATGAGGGGATACGATGACATCTCCTGAACAAAGAAATTCTGATCATCCTTCACATCCCCTATAGTTACCCTTACATTTGGACATGCTGCATAAAGCTCACCAGATGAATTATTAGCTGCTTTAATCATCCACCCATGATCCACATCCATTGGCCACTTACATTTGTTGTAGAGATTTTTAGCCATAAGATTTATTTCAGACCCATGATCAATTAGAGCGACATATGGCTCTTCCAAATCACCTATCTTGACAAGGGTTTCAGTGGTTGCTCTTGCCCAATGGCTCCTGGAGTAATGACTCTTTGTAAGAACTTCTTTTTCATCATCCTCTTCCACAAAGGGCACTTGTCGTGCCCCATCAGCAGAGTGATTACATTCCACCACATTTTCTCTCTCTTCCTTTTTCTGTACCTGTACTCCATGAGTCTTGGAAGTGCTTGCCTCCCCTTGTGATGGAATAGATTCAATTATGGACTGCCTTTTTCTTCGTATAATATCAATTATCTCATCATGAAATTCTTTCTTTGCAATCCCCAAGACTTCCCCCAGTGTGAATTCCACCCTGCTGTTTAGAATCCTTTCTTCAAGTACCTTTTTGAGATCTGTTGCAACTTCAATATCAGATTGAAGCTTGTAGAGTGGACTTTTCCCTTTACCCTTCTCCTTCATTTTTGCTGGCACTTCTTCCATTGAAACATCATGTGGAGGTCTGCTATGCTGTGGAGGCATATGTGATGGCCCAGGATCCTTCTTTTCACTTCCACGTGTAACTCTTTTTGATGGCCCTCCTTCCTCATTTTCCCTTTTTCGCTTCTCCTCTACCTGTGCCTCATTATTTTGGCATTTAGCAATATAGGCATGAATGGATAAAGAATCCACAGGCTCCTCCCAGCCAGTCTCAAGACGTATACAATCACCTGCCTCATGCAAAGCTTGCTTTGACACTTTCTTTGACGCAATTAATTCCATTGTTGATGGCCAAAAATTCTCATTCTCATAATCCTCATCATTCTCAAATCCCTGTTTTTGTTGACCAACCTTTAATCCATAGGTTGCTGCCTCAACCATAGAAATGGCATGACTAGCAGCCATATCCTCTACCAGCTTTTTCATCCCTCCTTTCCCAAAGTTTGTACTCAATGGAAGACCAGTCTCTGTAAGATGGATTTTCCCATCTTTGAAGAACACAAGTTGATTTTTTAAGAGCTTCTTTATAGCTGGTACAATCCTTCTTTGCATGCTCTGGGTCATCACACCATATGCATCTATATGTAAACCCTTCTTTGATTTGAGGCCTTTGCATAGAAGCCTGCCCCAATGGTAGACCTTTTTCTTCAATCCTGGACATCTTCAATTTTAAATCACGCATACCCTTGATAAGCTCATCCATCGGCCCATCTATCTTAGGAATTGTGGCAGCTGGCTTGGATAAATTCTCAGGGGTAACAGCAACTATGGGGGTTGCAGAGCCCATCACCATTTTATCCCTCCTCCGCCTGCCGCTTTGCTAACATAGTGACTGCATCCTCAACATCATTCCAATCACTCTTTAATCCTTGCTCTGTATTCTTATCCTCAAGGAGGATTTCCAATTTCTCCTGGAGATCTTTCCCAGCTGCCTGTAAGAAGAGCTCTGTCTTTTCTCTATCCAAAGTTGCACGCTCTATTCTTGACAATTGGGCATAACGCTTCTCAAACTCCCTTAGCAATTCTGTGGCAGAAATTCCCATTTTAGGTTTTGTGACCCATTCCAAGAAAGTTCGTTTGGTCACTCGCTCAGAATCCTCCATGAAGTATTCATCCTTTAAAGCAAGCTTGAACTCTTCCCAATTTCTGCCACCCTGTGCTGTCTGCAATCCCTTTATGCGCTCTCTTATTTCAGGAACGCATACCAGCTCGAAACTTCGAACCATATCCTCCTCAGTCACCCTGTTTAGCTCCATCTCCTTTATATAATTACGCAGGTACTTTGTAATGTCCTTCCCATCAAATTGATCTACCTTTTTCACAATTGATTGTAATGCCTTGGTTGTGGAAATCTGTCCCCTCTCAGCAGCTTGTTGCTGTTGCATGTACATGGTAAACATTTGAAACATCTGCATAACTCCGGGGTCAAAATGAACCCCCTGACCCTCAGAATTCTCAGCCATAGCTTCCCTGTATATTTCACCACACTCTCACCCCAGCAGTTTCACGTCGGGTTCACCAAAAGAATGTCGTGAAGTGTGCGGTACAGCCAGGAAAGTACGAAACTTCTAGCTGTGAGAGTGAATGTCAAATCCAACAAGGAATCTCACACACAAAATTTCCCAAGGAGTATTGAACATCACTATTTCCAATGACAAATACATGTGTCATCTTGCCTCAATACATCCTTGAATTCATCCAGATGATTGCACGGAATTGCATGAAATCCTTTGAACCATTCACATGTGTGCATAACAAAGCCTTCCAATTTTTCCAATATACATGTGATCAGTTTCATCCTTTACATCCAGTGCCATCAAGACCATTATATCATGATGCTCTTTTTCACCTGAAAACCTGCCTTAATATTCTAACATTTCACAAGCAAAAGATAGAATACGGCTAGCTATTTCATGTACATAATTTCCAAAACTCAGTCAAGCAGAAACAAGGCCATCTTCCGTGATTTTACAAAACTCCAAGTTCCCCAAAATTATATCATGTTCACAAGCTTTTTCCCATATATTTCAATTTTTTTTTTAAGGGCTTATATGTCATGCCCTTTTTCTAAGGTAAACAAAGTAGTTTTAAAATTAAGCTTATCTGAATGATTCAGCGAGTGAACACTTTGATTTTTTTATTTTTGGTAATCCATAAGGGTCGCTTCGGTGCCGATAACATGATGGAGGAAGAAATGGCGAAACTGTCGCCTCTGCGCTGGCTGTAAACTTTGATTTTCCAAAAAGCACATCATCGTATAGCACTCTATTTTTCCTTCATTTCTAGCACCTAAAAGCTATGTGTAGAAGATAGGGTCTTCAAATGAAATCCAGTGGTCGTCAGCGACACTGTTCCCTTAACTCTGCAAAAATTTCCTTCCACTCCGGTTTCGCCGTGAGCCTCCGGTCCTTTTTCTATTTTCTTCCCGCGGAGAAGTCGCGCATCCCCCCCCCACCACCTTTTTTCCGCTTAATAGTCGGCTTTCCATTTTAAAAAAAAACTGTGCATTAATGCTTGTTTACCTTCTAGAGTTTATTACACGTATGCTGCCAGCCAAAAGTATTCCTGTGTAAATGTGGCATTCACAATTGAGGATCCCCGTAGATGATCAGCATATAAACACCACTGGGCTTCAGTACCTTGCTAATCTCAGCTAACATGATTGCTGCATTATACGGCGCATCCACTCCACACATTATTGAGTCGAGAGTACCTTTGTCAATGACAGAGTCAAAGGTGCAATCATCAAAGGAGGACAAATCCAGAACATCCATGGTTACATATTTGAGTTGACACACATTGATATACTTTTTCTGCATTGCCTTAATGACAACCGGTGAAACGTCGATATTAACAATGTCATTGCATCCATCTTTCACCATATCTTCTGACATTAGTATAACATACAGACTAATGCTCCGCATAATATACAGGCATTATTTTCTAGAACACGCTGGAGACTCTCACTTCCAAAAGAATGTCCACATAGAAGTATGGTTGCATCAGGGTGCTCACCCTCTTGTAAAGCTCTAGCGAAGGCCTCATCATTTTCATAAAAGGGATCCATTAACCGCCTCTTACTCTTCCTCCTCTTGTTCAGAGAGAAGCTCTTCTTAATGGCTCGACAGACTTGGATGAGTTCTCACAACACTGGCTCCCACTGAATTTCTTTTAACTCATCTGGCATCAAACCTTTGCATTTCCATACATATTAAGAAGGATGTTCCCTACTACAAGGTCCATCATATGCATGAAACTCCATAATTCACACCACATTCATGTACAAAAATCCCTAGATCTTGCACTGCCTCAACTCATCTTATTGAACCTCATTTACAATATGAACATATGTACATGGCATCATATAATGACTCGTCATGGCACTTAACTCATGCATCTAGATTTGTATTTGATGGCCTCACATGCACGGTTTCACATCATAGACGTGCCATGGCACGACAGCGTGTTATGGAGAAATGGATCGAGAGGTATAACCTAGTAAAGAGTGAAAGGGTCGAATAGCCTGAGCATTGTCACACCCAAATTTACTCGCTCAACTTCTAGAATTTTCTTCTAGAGTAGATGGCTTCAGCAAACCATATGATAAGCAAAACATAGTGGTGGCAAGGTTATAAGTGACGAGGCGGAGGAGCTTGCATATGGTTGTGATTACCATGTAAGTGAGTTTTCATATGTTCACAAGAAACTGTAAGACATAGTCTTATATAATTATATAAGACATAGTCTTATATAATTTTTCACTTTTTATACAATTTCATGATCTTGTTTTACTTGCAGTATTGCAAATTTGGTGTACTTTGGTCAGGCAATCGCGTCACTTTTGAGTGGAGTGAATAGATAAGAAGAGAACAACATTTGATTACGGTGTCAGGCTAATTTTATGCAAGAAAGTTATTCAAGTGCAAGTGACTTAAATAGGTAAGTTGGCATGCTTGATTACTCTGGAATAATGTAAGACATTAGATCAAGGTTAGGTTTAGAAAGTTGAGCCTATGCTCATTTTTGACGTAAAGTGGTTCAAGGTGGTGACTCAAAGACCACAAGCAACCATGCATAGAGATAAGAGAGGATTTGTTCAACTAGACTCCACAAAGATATGGATAGACCAAAGGGAAACATTTGTGCTACCAAAAAATTGTGAGTAGGTTGCCTTCAAGGCCGACCCAAGAGATCATAGGTGGTTGATTGTAATCCAAATTGATCCACACAACAAACAAATATTTGAAGATATAGAAATATCAGATATTGAAGTAGGGTTGAGAAACCCACTCAAGAAGCACGAGAAGAAGATATTGATCTAGTTGAACAACCAGAAGAAGGATCAAATGAAGATATAGTAATTAAACAACTAGAACTTCAACCAGAAGCAAACATAACGACTAATCCAAAATTCGAGGAAGAAATACAAGAACAACTTTGAACACAACCACCTCCAATGCCTAAAATAGAAGAGCACGATACGGATGAACTACTTTTTACTCTTACAACAAACAAGGCTCCACCCATTGACGAAGATGCAGATGGATCTAGATGATGAGCTATGGCAACTTATTTGTTTTTTATTTGACAAGCAATGCTTGGTTTTTGTCACAGTTTTCTTATTTAGGACTATTAATGTAAGCTTTGATAGACAATGATCATAATTTCTTGTAAATATTGCTATATATATCCTTGTATTTGGGATCATTAGTGTAAGCTTTGGTAGACAAATATTGTCATATTAATTTCTTATAAATATTGTTACATATCTTTGTATTTGTTTGAAAAGGAACTAAAACCTGGGTTGATAAGGACTGTGAGACCTTTTTCCAAAAATCACACCAAATAAAAAACTAAAAAACATTTTCTACGCTAGTATCGACGGTATTGTAGATACACATTTCGACCTAAACATAGACGGTTATTTCGACTGTGATTTCGAATGACGTGAGTATTGTTGAAGGAGGCTAAAGATCTTGTAGTAATGTATACAGATGCTATCATACATGAAACTTATATTAGTGATGATCATTGCCAAGATTTTTGATTGAGGTCTCATTGAAGATGCTTAAAAATTCTCTGTAAACAACAAAGTGCCACATACCAAAAACTAGCAAAATACATGGAGAAATGTTTGGATGATGGATGGAATAGATCAAAAGTAGACATGTTTGGCCTACTTCATACATGCTCCAAAAAACGAAGAGCTTTATACACCTTCATTTGGTTGGTGCCTTGGTTTTCAATGATGTTTTAACTTCATCAATGTGCTCAATATTTACAATGGTCCCAACCTTATAATGACCATAATAGAAGTTTGGATGGTGCTACTCTTAATTATTTTGGCAAATAAGTATACAAATAATAATTTTGACTTGCAAATGAGGGGTGTGAAGTTTTTTTTTCCCTTTTTTTGTCTCCACTACTCCAATAGAAATTTCTCAACATATTCTTTTGAAGACTTCAGATGAGATTCTCAAATCTTAAAAGGGACATTCTTGAAAATAGTTTTAAGTGTGCACATTTTTAATTTCTAGTAGTTAGCTTGCAATCGTGGGGTGTTTTTTTTAATACATGCATCAGCACAAACATAAACAATGGAAAAGGTGTCAATATAATGTGTCTCTCAACATTCTCTCTTAAAATCGATTCAACTGCATCCTTCACAAAGATTATTGAATGTTCTACTAGAAGAAACTTGACTAATCACTCATTTTTCAACTCGAATGATTGGTTGAGTTGCTTGTTATGTAAAATGGGGACATAATGATGATCTAAATCAAGTAAAAAGTTAGGTATCATTCTTTGTTTCTTCCCCATTGATGCTTTAAGTTGAAAGTAAAACAAGGATATATAATGATGCTCTAAATCAAGTAAAAAGTTAGGTATGATTCGTTCTTTCTTTCCCATCGATGCTTTAAGTTGAAAGTAAAGCTAGGTAAGATTCCTTTACCTTATCCCCATCCCCATTCGACCCCTTAATTTTTGTCCCCCTTTCTTTAAGAGACCAATTCCACTACACGCATGTCTGTTTGAGTGAATACACTCCTTCCTCAATACCCATGGTCTGAACATGATTCTAGTAAGATGGTGTATATACTACTTATTAGTTTTTAATACACTTATCAACTTACATGAGCTTTTGATGGGCACTCATAAAGACCCAACTAAACTACTATCACATTATTCTAATAAGATGGTCTATACTTTTTAGTTTTTAATACACTTATGGACTTACAACTTTTTGATGGGCACACATAAAGACCAAGCTACAATCACACCTTAATAATTCATGGGCTATTTGTAAAGACATGATGGGGTTACTAGAATTGAAGGTTTTAGGGTGATGAGGACTCCGAAGAAAAAAGCACTACTCATTGGAGTCATGAAGCTTGAAAATTTTTTTGGTTGACACTTGAGAGAGAGTGTGTGTACAAACTCAATGCAAGCTTCCGAAGAGAGATGGATGGTGTGGCCTAGTTTTGCAATTGGAAAGAGTAAAATTGTGGAGACGATGACTTGAAGGTGGTTGAGTGGAAAAGGAGAAGGGGGAGTGAGGAGTGCAATTAGTTTGGAATCTCGGGTGACAACATGCACCAGCGCATGCAGGAGAGAAAAGGGGGACAGGGGGTTGGCTTCGAACAGTGGACAAGAAAGTACGATGGGGATGGACAGGGAAGGGAAGGCACGAGGGGAACGGTGTCACGGAGAGGAGTTGAAAATCATGCGCGTATGCATGAATGCACTCTCTGCTGGTAGAAACATAACTACTTGTGTGTGGAGGATTGTAGTAGATAAAATTGGAAACGAGCATCAAAAAGGGGTGGGGGTATCAAATACGGGCTGCTCCGGAGCCAGACCCAATGATATTACCCGCAGAGGCTCAAGCGCACAAGGACGGGGACTCGGATGTGTGTGCAGAGTGTGCATGTATGATATGTATGTAATGCGGCTGGCAGCTGAACTCTGATGAGTGTGCTGCTGCTGCTGCTGCATGATTCAATGAAAACGTAAAGTTGAAAGAGGGAGATGAGTTCAAACTTCGTTGTCGGAGCCTGAAGCGGATCGCAGGGCTGTGATTCCGCATACTTAAGGGGTCATCTTCAATCATAAATCATGACAGGTAGAGACAGGAGAGAGTCAAGACACCCTCTCATGCGGACGCTGTCATGCATGCCCCACTGGCCACGCTCGCCCCTCATGCCCCCAGTGCCCCACCCCTCTCTCAGAGCTGAACAGTCTCTCTCTCTCTCTCTCTCTCTCTCTCTCTCGTCTAACAATACGCTCAATACTCGTTCGCCCCCGGGGCTCCAGCCTCCATCACCCCCCTCTCTCTCTCTCTACACTGCCCAGTGGCAAGTGCATCCCTCCTCCTCCTCTCCCCTTCCTTTTCGTTTGTATTACAGCCACCTGCCCCGGCTCGTGACTTTCTTTGTCCAGAAACTTGACCTTTCACACACGACAGTGACTGAAGTCGCGCACACAATCCCCACACACACCACCTCGGCTTTGATTATAATTATCTCTGAGAGAAAAACCGAGCCTTATTTTGGGTGGTTTCACCTTCAAATTCCTTAAAATTTGTAGTACTTTCAGTGGCACTAGAACTTTTTTTGCACATTGGTCTGGTTGTTCGCTGACTCCACTCAAGTCACTGTTGGCGACCGCCTTGGTGCTTACTGCCACAGTGCACTCTGGCGCATGACGGTAGAGTCAGCTGAGAGCTCTTTAAACATGTCAGAAGGGGTACGAATCCCAAAGTACAGTAGCTGTCAATGGCATTTGTGCTAATGGCCCCAGAACAGAAGTTAGCGAACAGTAAAACCTACCCCTTTCTCTCTCTCTCGATGCAACCAACCAACATTCCATTTCAGAGTACCCAAACCAGTCCCGATAACTTTTTCGAAGAAAGTTGTATGTGGTTCTGCGCTCTAAGAACGCGCTCCCATGCTTTGTTATTCCAAATAGAGATTGTGCATGGTTTCCTAACACACATGCATGGGGAGGTACAAGGGGCATTAAGTACGAGTCTTGGCCACCACCTTCTAAAATACGATTTTTGTGTCATTTGTTATGTGGAAATTCGTTGAGGAATTACTGGAATGGATACGTTTACTCACCGCCTTCTAAAATACCATTTTTTATTTGGAAATTCGTTGTGGAATGGATACGTTGCACCCCGCCGCGCTAACATATTTGGAAAAGCTAACCTTTCACCCTGCCTCGCTCACATATTGGTACTTGATACTCTTATGTACTTAGTGATCAAACGCGCCATATTATATATACACTTGGGACCCGTTCACACACAAGCTGGCACCAAGATGGGCAATCTGGCAGCCAATTGTTTGCCTGCACATTTGCTTCAAAACCATCTTCAGACGAGGAAAAAAAACCAATCACCGATTGGATTAAACTACTTTGAAGTCTGCCTAATTGAGGGCTTCGAAAACCATTTTCAGAGCTGCAAAAACCTTTCTCAAATCCATGTAGCGTTGGTCTGTTCGCGTGAACAAACCCTTGCGGATCGACGAGGGGCATGGTACCAACCGAATCGAATTCTTTCTCAAGACGATGGCTTTTGTTTTAGATAGACAAATGAGGCTTTTGAGATGTGCATGTGAAAGAGCCCTAACTACTCGCACAAACCACATATAGTTTTGGTGTGCTGTACAGCAGCAAACACCGTGGGGTGAGCCATAGTCATACGATTTATTGCAAGATATGCAAAAAGCTTCGGTTGCCTGGTTCACAATACCTCAAAGGCTAGTTTTCAACTTTTTGTTGACGCGGGCTCTCGCGAGTCCCGTCTTGGCTCGGCCGACAAGGAAACGAGCACAACGTCAGGCGGGGCCCGCGACGGATCGCTATCCCCAGCAGCCTTTTGTCCAGGCGCCCGTAGCGTGCCGGCTAGCCAAATGTGATGGTTTCACCATAGGCACATGACTATGGTGCGCCAAGAGGGTCGGGCTCGGGTGGGGTAGAGCCTGTCGCTTTCACCCCGGTTGCGTGCTGGAGGGTGTAGAGCACAACCAGTGTGACTTTGTGACTAGTAAACGTTTAAACAATTTCAAGAAAGCGGATAGGAGTTATTTTTGTATTTACCCGACAGCGACAGGCGTTTCCCGGTCACGCTTCCCGAGCCGGTGGCACGACTCCCGGTGAGCGACGACGGAGCCATGACATCCCGTCCATTTGCGGCAGGCATCGTTACCCGTGATTGGCGGTCAATTCTGCTACCCCGTGGCGATGGAATCGGATTCGGATGGATGCCACGGGGGGCACCCAAATTTTTCCATTGCTTTGCAGGGCCTAAATAATATGATCGATCATTGTATCTACGAAAACGAAGAAGGCCTAAAGAAATGGCACGCCAGCTGCAAGTTATGGAAGATGGCGGGAAGGTGGACCAGATAAAACAGATTCCAAAAGAGAAAAGCTGGCGAGCTGTGGTGGTGGCGGTGGCGGGGGCAAAGTTCGGGAAAGGAGCGATCGTGGAGGAGCGGGAAGGTTATTGATAGATAGGTCACAGTGTCACACAAGCCGAAGGCCGGACAACAACGTGTCGCGCGGGCGTGGGCCAGGAAGTGTGTTAAACACCCATGGCTTTTTAACCGTGGTCCCGAGAGAATTCCACAGGGCTGTACGCCTCGTAATCATAGCATGGCTTCTACGAGAAAATGCCGGACGATCCGAACACAGCAAAGTGCTGGACACGTGTGTGCCACGCCGTTGTACGCTCCTGCAGGTTTCCGAACGCTGACATTTTATTTTTTGGTTCTCTGGACTTAGAGTTCGCACCGGGAGGACATTCGGACCGTCTGTCTTCGCGTCTCCAAGGCACATGCGCTCTCTCTGTCTCTCTCTCTCTCTCCCTCTCCCTCTCTGCACTGCCCATAGTTCAAAAATGGTACCCCATACCCCTTCATAAGCCGTCATAACCTACAAAACATCATGCAAAAGCCCCTTGCCCCACTGGTTGCCCTACTGTAACTACTGTGGTGATGCAGCATCTAGTCGCAAGCCCACTTTTTTCCAGACAATTCACTTGGTCTAAACCACCCTTTAGCTTTGCCTTGTTCAAAGCTTTTTGGATCACTCGCTGGCGTCGCTGCTGCAGCCGAGGCTGCGAGCTATGTCGAAGGAAGTAGCCGTAGTAGTAGCTGTAGCTGCGATAATAGTGGTTAAGCTTCTGATGATGATGCTCATGCTGTTGCCTATGGTGGCTCTTGTTGTCGACTCGCCTGCAGTACTACTCACCCCTTCTAGACCAGTTCTTCGCCTTCTCACTTCGCAACTGTACAACTCCAGCTACGGTTTTCTAGGCAAAACCGAAGTGTCTAGCGTTGTGCACTGCTTACATCTGCATTCATGTGGTTGTAATAGGCTTTGCTACTAACTCTCTAGTTTTTCTTTTTGCATTTTGGGCTGCGCTCTCCTTCTTCTTTCACATTCAAGGCTGGACTGGTCTAGGGTTTTCTTCCATAGGCCTACTTGCATTGGTCCTAGTGGTCTAAATTAGCTGCACTCAAGCTTGTTAATCAATTGAAACCTGTTTAATGGCTCTGTAGCGCCGGATGGTATGAATTCTCTTACAAATTTAAACGCTGTTGTTGATGAGCAAAGCGACCCGACTGCCTGGCCATCGGAGAGCTGGGATCCCCCGGTGGCCACCATCTGCACAGCTGCTATGCCGGACACCCGCCTGCATTTCCACCCTTCCGCCGCCCCCCGCCAAGACTGGGACTGGTCAGACAATCAGATCATCCTGGGAACACAGTACTCTGCAGAAGAGCAGGAGCTCGAATGCAAGCCGAACATCATGCAAGTGGAGGCCCTCGGCGGCGCAGGCAGCGCCGGACTCCGACAATATAACGGAATTTTGACGGCGGCGAGCCTTCCGGCGATGGCGACGGCACACAATTCGTGGCCGGGCGTGCTCAATGCGGCGACGATTCGGCAGAACGTGGGGTTAGAAAGCTCGTCCGGCAGTTACTCGCCGTCATTTTATGGAGGGTTGGGAGTTGGTGGGGGAAGCACCGCGGCAGGGCTGGGCGCGTATGGGCAGGCACCCAGTAGTGTGAACAACTACCTTGGAATAGGTGAAGCCCGGACGGCGCTAGAGCAGCGCCATAGCCAGTTGCTAGGGCTCGCCAACATAGACCATGGGCGGATTCATGACATTCTGAAAAGGGGGATGTATACGAGCGGAAGCGGGGGTACGCCGGATTTCAGTGCGAGGATAGGGCTGAATCTTGGTGGGAGGACATATTTCTCAACGGAAGACAGCAGTACGCTGGCGCGCTTCAGCAAACGATTTCGGCCCAACTCGCCCAGCATGCATGTGCCCCTTTGCCAGGCCGAAGGCTGCAAGGCCGACCTCAGCATCGCCAAGCACTACCATCGCCGCCACAAGGTCTGCGAGTACCATTCCAAAGCCGCGACTGTCATCATCAACGGAAACACTCAGCGTTTCTGCCAACAATGCAGCAGGTCCCTCCGCCTCACACCTACTCCAATCTCCTCGCCCCTCTTTCAGCTGAATCAAGTATTAAGCGGTGTTTAGACCTAGCTTAATTTCACCGTTAACTTTGCTAATTACGATTAGCGCATCATCTTTTGTCTCTAAGAAGCCTCCATGACTGTCCTAATTAGGGCACGTAGTAAGTCGGCTCAATTCTAGATTAAGGAACGAATTGGTGTTTGATATTGAAACCTTTTTATCTGTTTATTAGGATCATTAAAAGCCTCTAGCTAGTCAAAGTGCGGTACTTAGAATCCAGGCAGGCTACCACTTTTTTAAAGCGCTTAAGCACATATGTTGCATGCTTGTAAGCCGTGCATGGGACTTTCTTTTGCAGGCCCCTGTCGCACCTTCCTGTCAAAAAGTTGCTAATCACACTCCTAATTAAGCTTAGGACAACTAGAAACGTCGGTTCAAATATTGACTAAGGACGTATTATGTCTCCAAGGAGCACTAATCATGAACCTTATGATTACAATTAGGAAAATTCCCTAATAATTAGCCGGATAGGACACAGTTCGAAATATGGATTAAGGAGCCATCGCATTGCGTGTTTGCATGTAATCTGAGCGTCATGCTGTCCATGTTTGATCTTAGGTTCCATGCGCTGTCCGAGTTCGATGAAGGGAAACGAAGCTGCAGAAAGCGGTTAGCTGATCACAACAGGCGGCGCAGAAAGCCTCAACCTACTCCTGCTATTGCTGCTTCAACTCCGATAGCAAGCTCCAATACCGATTCTACATTGAAGCGGAATGATGATGAATCGAAAGAAACTGCGGCTGGGAGGATCAGCGAAGAACAAGGTGAACACTTGTCTCCCGCATGTGTTGGCGTCCTAACAGTACTAGCCTGTGCGTGCCTGCTAAAACGTACTAACCTGTGCTTGCTAAAACAACATTCACGATTTTGCTTTCTGTTTTGCATTAATGATGCTCTAAACATACCAGCTAGCTTCAGAATTTCACAATTTCCAGATTAGACTCTAGCTAGTTCAGATTATAAAAGCGTTGTTACATTGTGAAAAAAAGAACATTCTCCGTAGCTAGTGTGCATTTAGATGTTTGCGTCTTTGTATAAAAGTGAGCAGATATGAGAGTTTTCCCCTAACATTTTCTTGGAGTATCAACATTGCAGCAAGTGGGCAGCAGAAGGAGACAGCTATGACAGCCAGCTCTGAGCAGACACCATCCCTTCTTTCGGCAATGTCATTGGCACCATCAGTGTCACTGACGCTGCAGAATGGGGCAACAGAAATGCAGGTCATGGCTACTTCAGAGGACAATGAGAAAGAAGCTGCGTTTGAAAGCCAGCCTTATCTCCTAAATGGGCCTAGCCTTACGTTGTCCAACATAGCAGCAGCGGGAGCAACAGGAGGAGGTACTTCTCCTAATCTTCAGCAGGCCGGCCGGTCGCCTTCTCAGAATTTTGGTGAGGTTGAGCTTTCAGTGCCATGGCTGAGAGCTCATCATATAGGCTCATCCACAAGGATGCCTCTGATGCAGGAGAGTTTGGGTAGATCTGCTAATCATCAAGCAAAGGAAGGATCAATGTCAAACAGCACAAGCCATGCTGGAAGGCGGTACATGAATGAGCATGGCAGGCTCTTGGCTGAACACATGCAGAGTCTGCCATCGCAGGCAGGAAGCACAAGAGATCGCCATCAGCCTCAAATGCATGGAAAAACAGAAAATTGGATACTGGATAGTGCTGTGGTACAGGAGGGGCAAGTGCTGAGCCTGCTGGAGACAGCAAATATTACTAAGAAAGATCACCATCAACATCAACATCAACCTCATCATAGTGTATTTCATGCTGAGGCTCAAGAGAATGCAGTTACTAGACCTCCCCTTGGCTTCCTACAACAGCATGGAGGCCACCTTAATTCCCCGACTGATATGAATCATGAAGCCTCTGAGGCGGCCCTCTCGCTGCACCGCATGCAAGTTTTAAGACCCCTCAATGAATCCCTCTACACCACAGCCGACTTCATGAAAGACGGATTTGTGTAAGTCACGAATACTCGCTGGTGAGTCCCCTCCCCCACTCTCTCTAGAAAGCCACCGTGAAACTACGACACCATCATCCTCTCTCTAGAAAGCCACCGTTAAACTATAACACCATCATCCTCTCTCTAGAACACATGAGCAGCTGCTTGTCATGCATGATGGCTTTTGTTTGCATATCCCACCCACAATGTCGATTTGATGTACTGCCCACTTTCCAAACCCATGATGACAGCCGCTGCTTACAACCAAGGGTCTCACCCTCACCTCTCTAAGAAACTTCTGCAACTTTTTCACCCGGCGATGACTAATCTCCTCTTGGTCTAATTAATTTGCTGACTTTCACAATCTGCAGCTTCACAGGTACTCTCTTTATGTTGTGAAATAATCATCAAAGGTGGTGTAAAACAGTTTTCATTTGATTTTGAAATTCATGTGTTGTTCGCACCATATCATTGTCCTTGGGGCTTCCTCTAGTGGTGATTGAAATCAAGCTCAAAGATTTGCTACAAACTCTCATCCAAAAATAATATCAATAACCACAAAATATTAAGACTCCGTTAGCATGAAGCAATCCTAACCCCCTCTTCCTAAAATGTTAAATAGACATGCAATTCAACATTTTCCTCTCCAACAAGGTTGAATTGCATGTCGAAGAAAGGTGGCATGGGCACCCACCCAAATAAGAACAGTCCCTGGTGGTACATTTTGCAGTCTCATGAAAAATAACATCAATAATTACAAAATATTAAGATTCTTTACCATCATGATCTCTCTAATGATAAGGATGTCTACCAACCCTTTTACTTGAGAGTTTGTCCTAAGGCGTTTAGCTTCACTAATTGAATTCAAGGCCTATTGGAATGTACACATAGTTGACGATGCACGAAACCTCATCCTAAAATGTGTCTGTGCGCGCGCAAAATTTTTCCCCCTTTAACAAAGGAAAACATGCACACTCTTTTTTCACCCTATTTCTTGAAGTGAGGGGGAAGGGAGGGGGAAGGGCTGGGCCAGAATATACCCTGTGTCTTGGCAAGATTAAGGGTGCTACTTTAGCAATCCGGCTACTATTGTCCCCAACCCCTCCTAAAATGTTTAATTGCATGTCCAAGATAAGAGAGAGAATGGTGGTTGTGGCATGACCGCAATATTTCAAACCCTCCCTCTAGGTCCCCACTCTTAATTAGCCAAGTCTCATGCAAAAATAATATCAATAATCACAAAATCAAGACTCCTTTAGCATGAATCATTCACTTTAACGATTAGGACGTTGATAGGGTATACTAACTCTTTAACTTGAGAGTTTGTCATAAGGTGTGTAGGCGTAACTGATTGAATTTGAGGCCTAGTGGAATGTACACGTAGTTGACCATGCATGAAACCTCCTTCTAAAATGTATGTGTGTGTATACGTGCATGTGTGTGTGCGTGTTATTTTTCCTTCAGCAAAGGAGAAACACACACTCTCCTTCACCCTATTTTTTGGAGTGAGGGGGAAGTGGTGGGACAAAATCGAAACCACATCCTAGGAAGGTTAAGGGTGTTGCCTTAACAACTGGGCTACTGTCCCCACTCGCTCCTCCTAAAATGTTGATTTGCATGTCTAAGAAAAGAGATAGACATGTAATACAATGTTTTCCTACTAAAATGTTAAAGTACATCTCTAAGAAAAGAGAGAGAGTGGTTACATGGATGCCTAAATTAAAATAGTTCAAGAAAATAGTTAGACATGTAATACAACATTTTCCTCCTAAAATGTTAAAGTACATCTCTAAGAAAAGAGAGAGAGAGAGCGGTTGCATGGATGCCTAAATTAAAATAGTTCAAACCCTCCCTTTGGGTCCCCAATTGTGCATTTTGTCAAGAAAACTATTAATTAGAGATAATGAATTTGTAATAAACCTAGCCATAGTAATATTTATGACAACAAATGAAATCTTATCTCTTAGGCTCACCCAATAATTATACTAACACTTATATCGACATTGTGAGAAATTATTTTTGGGCAATTTTCCCCAACTTGTCCCATTCTGTGCACAGTACCTAGCTAGGGACTTTAGATATAGACAAATTAGCCTCACATATAGCTTTACACAAAGCCTCATGCATAGTCATGCCTATAGTCTTGTGGATGGTCTCATGCATAGGTGCACGAGAGAAGTTTGATTTTTTTTTTTTTTGACTAGTAGAGACAAATGGAGACTTTGAGTTACCCTCTCATAATTTGATATCTTTGGTGTGGTCTTACGTGTAGCCATATTTGGTAGTGTGTGTGAACACACTAGGACCAGCTGGGGCACTTTTTCTCTCTTTAGGAGGCTTTTTTCCCCTGCTAGTATACACCCATCTTAGGGTATACTTATCATCTTTGTATAACACACATTCATTATCTACCTATCATCTCATTATGTGCTCCTTACAACTTCTCCATTGTGTGTGTGTGTGTTTCTGCGACCCTGATTTCAACAATTGGTATCAGAGCATATGCTCCTCATCCTTGTTGTGCTCTTGCCTACCCTTCACCCCCTCAGTCTCCTATCTTCTTGAATCGGATCAAGGAGCCCTTCTAGGCAAAGAAAGAGGACCTTGAAGTGTGCAATAATTTGTACTACAAATTTACAGTCAGATTTTGATTCTAGGCATGTTTTGGGGGCCATTTGTGTGGTTTTCTATTTTTTTTAGACATCTTCAGTGGTGGGGACCAAAATCACATTGTTCTTCTTCAAATTCTAGAGTAGTATTGTCAAATCTACTGTGGACGGGTGTGCAGGTACATGTGAAAGTATCATCAAACACTCACCACATCAAATTTTCTCTACGAGCTACACTTCAATGACATGGATCTCTACATCTTACGAGAGAAATTTTTACTCAATTTACACTGCATTTCATACACCTTGCACGTCTCCATTGTTAGTGACCTTATTAGTAGAGCCACCTTGGTTGTACCAAAGGATCACTTAACACTTGCAAGTTGCATGACTACTATCTTGGGTATTATCAGAAATGGCAAATAGTGATGTATTTCGGATGTTATCCATCGCTGCGCTGCTGAGGATAAGCTTGATAGGACTAACTACCCATTATGGTGCTATATGATGCGGCATGTATTAGTAGCCAAAGGACTGTGGAATGTTGTGGTCAGTACTAAGAAATGTCATGGTTCCATTGATGAACATGCTGCAAAAGGCACATCTGCATATGCGGACTCAGTTTCACATGGCACATTACCATAGAATAGTATACTTTCTACACACAGGAACAAACAAAGTGGAATGGAAAAGATACACAGGCACATGCGTTGCTTGATTTGTTAGTTTAAGAGGAGTATCATTCCTCACATTTAGTCATGCAAGATTGCTAAACATGCATGGGATGTACTTGCATCATTGCACACCAGGTCCGTAATGAAGCATGTGTTGCTTATCTACACAAGCAATTAGAGTTAGAGCATATGAATGAGGGAGATTCCATGGAAAATTTTCTTTATGAAAATCAAGGATTTTAAGGAGCAGTTGGCCAATGTTGATGAAGTATATATGGATATTTCATTGGTGCCTGCTGTGTCTTGAATGCGTTGCTGGACTCATATCAAAGTTTTGCTTCTACCATCAGAATCATAATCAAAGACATTCCAAATGTCTTGAAGGTTGAGGAGTTGGTTTCTGTTCTCTTGAAGAGAAATCCAAGCAAAATAGATCTGCCATACATACAAGAGATCAAGTTTTTGTTGCCAATCAACAAAAAGGTAAAGATAAATCCTTTTCTCAGGGTAGTTATAAGCCGAAATTAGAGTCATTGGGCAAGCCTATAAGGAAGGCGAAAAGCCAAAGAAAAAGTGCAAATCATGCAGGAAACATGGTCACTACATTAATGAGTGTAGGAAGAAGCGGCTGTTGTTGGAGAAGGAGAAAATTAAAGACTCAGGTATAGTTGTAGCTAATGCATCATCATCTAATGGAGAAAATAACAAATCTGCAAACTATGCACATGATGATTGGGCTTTCATTGTGCAATGCAATCTTGACTCTTCGCATGGTTATTAGAGATGTACATGGCTGATATTTTCACAGTGCTACTAGTAAACATATTACTTCTCATCGATTGAATCTTCTCCACAAGGAAACATTGTTACATGTGCAAACAACGCCTCATATCATGTAAAAGGAGTTGGTGAAATTGTTCTCCGCTGCTGCTATATAAGTGGTGAAACAATTATGCTCTTAGATGTATTATATGTACCAGAGATCAAGAAGAACTTGTTATCTATCTCTGCCATTATTAAGGATGGATTAGTGGTTCAACTTGTGGATGACAAACATGTATTGTTCATGATCGCAGTGATGGCAATACAATTGTTGCTTCTAGTACTTTGTATCATGGTCTTTATAGGCTAGATGCATATGAAAGACACAAGCATGTTGTATGTACAGCTTCTGCCACAAAGACAATGATGACGCTAAGATGTGGCATGCATGCTTTGGTCACTTAAACTTTGGCAGTTTACTACATTTGCATAAACATGACAAGGTGTCTGAGTTGCCACATCTTGTAGCCCCTATCAAAGATGTTTGTGAGGGTTGTATTCTTGGAAAAATGCAGTGGGCCATCATTTCCCAAAGATAGTTCAACTAGAGCTATCATAAAATTGCATCTTATATAGAATGATGTATGTGGTTCTATATAAGGACATCATCTATTGGGAGCTACCTCTATTTTGTCACATTCATTTGATGATTATTCTAGACATACCTAGGTATATCCATTGAAATAGAAATTAGAGGTTTTTATATGATTTAAGTGTAAGATTGGTACCCTACGTAGTGGTTTAAGCGTAAGATTGGTACCCTACGTAGTACTGATGATTGAGGGGGGAAGTATATGTCTAAGGAGTTTCATTATAGAAGTGGCCACAGTAGGTTGCTTCTTGCTCAACCAAGATATGCATGAGCTACCGAGCATGAAACAAAAACCACTTGTGGACACTCTTGTGTCATAGCAACCAGCCCAATCTGAGTCCGAAAAGGCATGTAAATCTGGCGGCAACGATCCCCCCTTGGGATAAAACAACCCAAGATGTATGGTGCCACTCAAGTAGCGAAAGATGCGTTTAACTGCCTTCCAATGCTGAGACCCTGGGCTATGTTTCTAACTAGAAGTAGTCATGCATGCAAAATATGTTTTAAACATGTGTCCAACAAAGGCTTTGCATACAATTACGCCTTTTGAAGCTTGGAATGATAGAAAGCCCTCTATGTCTCACTTACACATTTTTTGTTGTCTTGCTTATGTATTTGTGCTTGAGAAAATTTGCAGAGCAGCAAGCTTGATGATAAAGCTGTTAAATGTATTTTTGTGGGGTATAGCTTCGAAAGTAAGGGTTATTGTCTCTATCATTCTGCTACCAAGTGGATTCTTTTGAGTAGAGATGTTGTATTTGTGAAAGATACAATTTAACCCTTTCTTTCATGTAAAAAATAGCAAAATGTATGTTCGTAGGACATAATGGATACTCTCCTTCCATTGTTCAATGCAAGACACATTGATGTAGAGCATTTGCATACTCAAAGGAATGTTGAAAATCAGCCCACAACACAGGTTTAAAAGCAGCATGTTTTTAGCCCACAGATTAGCCTATTGATGAGGAAAGAAGGAAAATTGAGGAGTCAAAAAGTATGCCAAATGGCTAATGCGAACACTATGTGATAGCAAATTGGCTACTCCTTTGCCTAGTAAAACACATGCAGGTTCTCATCATGCATCTCATATTGATGTAGGTCATGCTCTTATTGCTAGTTTATGTAATGAAGAGTAACTTGTCCCCTTTGATGAAGCAAAGGAATCAGAACAATGGATGAGTGCTATGCAATATGATGCTTTACTAAAATGATACTTGGGAGTTGTCTGATTTGCCTCATAGGTAAGAAAGCCATTGAAATTTGACACAAAATGGGTTTACAAGCTGAAACATAAAGCTGACAGTAGTATTAAGAAGCTGACGGTAGTATATCAAGCGATACAAAGCAAGGCTTGTTGCAAAGGGATATGCAAAGGAAAATGGCATTATTGACTATGGTGAGACTTTTGCACCCACATGTCATATGACTACCATGCTGAGGAGCGCACACATTGTGAGGAGTTTATGGGCTGACAAAGTCAACAATATATAGTAGTTATTGCTAGATGCTCTCTACGAGCTAGAGAGGAGCTACTCATTGATAACTCATTTTATAAACCGCTCCCTACTCGATGTGTAGATGTGAAAAAGCAAGGTTTACCATTAAATGTACCATTAGGATGCCAAGGACATGATTGTACTCCATTTTGATACCAATTTTATAATGAGCATCCGAATCCATCCACTTATGAAACCTAAGGGAATGTCTAGGCTAGTGACAACATGACATTGACGTGGAAAAAGTGTTGAAATTATTGGAAAGCAACGAGCTCTTTGTCTCAGTGAAAAGAAGTCAAAATTTTATTTGTTCAAGGTTCACTACCTTGGATATATCATCAATGTCGATGGCATCCAAGTAGAGCCTACCAAAGTAGCACAGATCCTTAATCGGGAGATTCCAGAGATAGCTTATGACAACATGTTGTTTGTGGGTATTTGCCAAGCATATTCCACCCACATCCACAAGTTTCTTAATGGATATTATTTTTTGGCAAGCATTTTTTTACGATTTTAAGGGGAGTGGTTTCTCTCTCTACTCTTTCTATCTCTGTGTACTCTTTCTCTCTCTATTCCTCTCTTCTCTCAATTTACTCTGATTTCATAGCATGTTTTTGTCAAAAGACACCGTACAAAGATGAAACTTCCAATATATTCCAAGGCTTTTGCATATTATGACCACCACCTATGAGGTGTTGAGCACAAGAAACAATACAAGAAAGCATTTGAGACCTTGTAATACTATTGGGACTCAGCTAATCATCTTTCTCTTTCTATCTTCCCTTAATGTACTACAATATCATTGCTACTTTTTTACAAACACACCATAGAAACATGAAACTTTCATTATATTCCAAAGCAAAATTACAAGACTAAAGCATATTATGATAAACACCTACGAGATGTTGAACACAAGCAACGATACATGAAAGCATGTGGGACCTCAACTATCATCTTGGACTACTCCGACTACCCTAAACTTGCAATGAAGGTGGCAACTTCTCTTTGAAGAGGAGTTTCTTTTTCCTCTTCAATGATGCCAAAGGTTCTCCACGTGCCTATGGATGTTGCCACTTTCACCTCTAGCATGTTTTTGTCTGCAAGGTCTACCACCTTCTCTGTTGTTGTGAGCTTCTTGTAGAGCTCTTGCACTTTGGACATTGTTGTCCATGCCTCCAAAAGGGCATCTGATCTTGGTTCTTTTTCTTTGAGGTGCATGAAAGATGCAAGTGCTTTAATTAATATGCTTGCAAACGTCATATTATTAGAGGGATTGGTGGATGAACCCATGAAAATAGAGTTTATGCCCAGCCTATGACAATATAAAGAAATAAGGGGTGGGTTGGATGGGATGTATTCCTTTGAGGTGCATGAAAGATGCAAGTGCTTTAATTAATATGCTTGCAAACATCATATTATTAGAGGGATTGGTGGATGAACCCATGAAAATAGAGTTTATGCCCAGCCTATGACAATATAAAGAAATAAGGGGTGGGTGGGATGGGATGTATTCCTCGAATAGGAGTAGTGGAATATGACAATCTCTATTCTATTTATAAGGGGTGGGTGGGATGGGATGTATTCCTCGAATAGGAGTAGTGGAATATGACAATCTCTATTCTATTTATAAGGTCTCATAAATTCAATATTAAAATAACTCTTGAAAGCAGATAAAAATATCAAATGTCTATGTACGTGAATTACGACATACAAAGACAACAACACAGTCTCCCTCTCACTCAAACTTTCTCTCTTTCACTCCAAGTCTCTCTCCCTCCCTCTCCATTTCTCTCCATCTTGCTTCGTCTCTCTCTATTGTTAAATATACAATTATCTAAAATGTTATAGCAATACCAAAAAATAATGTCACAGCACAAATTTAAGTGTACAAAAGTGCACCACAATAATGCAAACATCAATAATTTTTATCATTACAAGAGATGGATTACATCAAAAAGGGCATTGTAGGTGCTAATGGAAGAAAGAAGGAGGTTACATATGGGGAGCTCTACCAAACAGTGCATGTGCTAGTGGGGATAGCGGCCTCGCAAGCTCGAGACGTTGTGCCCATGATGAGGGCACAATAATTTTTGTCATTACAAGAGATGGATTACATCAAAAAGGGCATTGTAGGTGCTAATGGAAGAAAGAAGGAGGTTACATATGGGGAGCTCTACCAAACAGTGCATGTGCTAGTGGGGATAGCGGCCTCGCAAGCTCGAGACGTTGTGCCCATGATGAGGGCATCATAAGAGGGGCCAAGGGGGACATATGTGGCATAGCATGTCGAGATGGGGCCTACCTTGGAACATCAGGTGGACGAGGCACTTCCCCTTGTTGGGCTCAAGGGTAGTGGGGGAGGTGGAGGAGAGGGTGGTGAGGACGTGTAGAGACGAGGTCCCCTTGTCCCTCTGCTACTCTCGTTGAGCATAATCACTGATGTCACCCTTGAAATACTATTGTCCTAAATCTTGGGGAACGTGCAAAAGTGGTCGTATATACAAGAACTAAAGCACACCTCATCCCACTCCACACTGATACAATGCTGATGTATTCCCTTGCATGCTCTAGCAAGGGCCCTGGTTTCGGCAAAGTAATCTAGAACTGCATCCCCTTGATCAGTAGAATGTCCTGAGTAAAACCACTTATAAACAACAATAAAAAAGATAATGAATATATAATGATTACACTACTTAAAACGAATAGTAATGAAGTGAGTGCCATAGACGAGCTCTTCTTGCCTAGCAAAAGCCTCTCTATGCTTTTAGTAACATATCGAATGAGATTCCCATCCGCATCCAACATATATGGATGGGTTCCCTCTCATGGTTTAGGCTCTATGAAGATATCGTCATCCACATCAAAACTTGGATGATCGGGAGCTACCTCAACTCCCCACCTATCATACTTAAGTCGATGAGACGTACTGTGATGGGGGTGCGTAAGGATGGCAATGACCAAAACAATGACCTACGTGCACACACATAGAAGTATGTTTGGGAAATCATGGTTGTTCACTTAAAATATAAATTGAGTACAATCTACTCTTTCACTCACCTCTTCTCGTCCATCTTTTCTGACATGAGATACATGTATTGAAAGACACACATGAGCAAAGTGCTCTATACATAGAGTACAAACCATAGTGCCATCAGCATGTAGAAACTTTGCACGAGTACAAAGGCTGACTCCACAAGCACCTCCCTAAACACATTCCATCGGGAAACCACATGCTCAGTCTTGCAGAAAGCAAGATTTGTCAAAAAATCTACCCACACCAAGCAGAGGGTTCCAAGGCTATCATAAGTGTCCATGGTTCCCAACCTCATCAACGATCCCATGAATCGTTGCAATAGTGCAAGATTTCTAGAACAACATAATACATAAGTTCTTTACAAACTATATAACCACGACGAATGGAGAGAGTGACTAGCATGGGTAAGAGATCATACCTATGTTTTCACTTTCTCAAAAGTGCGAGACGGAGGTGATCAATGTTGGAGTTGAGACCTAAGTGGAGAGGGTCCACCACTTCTAAATCGAAGTCTTCATTTTGATAATACCAATCACATGTTATTCCCAATGTTCAAATAATAAACTTATGCTAAAATACAAAGATGTTGAGTTCGCTTACTTAATCCCAACAGGTCTATGTTGTCATCCTTGGGACTCTCCATCCCATGCTCTTCGCTCTCACCACTCAGGATCATCTGCTCTTAGTAACCCCCATGCATGGGATTCCTGCCGACCAACACTCTCATCGTCCTCAAGGGAGCTCTCCTCAACATCCTCATCATCGTCTGTCCCTTACCACTCTAGCCGGTGTGACCTCTTTTTAGGCATTGTTGTCATGGTTGTGGATAATGGAGACGCGTGTACAGCCGACTTCTTGCCCTTTTCCTTGGGTTGCTACTCTCGGTGGCCGACTTCTTTCCCTTCTTCCCTCGTGCATCCAACCCATATAACAACTATAAAATCCCTATCCAAGCTTCATAATTCATACAAACATGGACCCTACACAATGATACTCTGAAATTGCTTAGCCTCGCTAAGAGGAAACTCTCCCTCGGGGTAGTCTATCCACCATGGGCACAATGTCCATGTATTCTTGCCCTATAGCTTGTTGATCCAGTCCTCAGGGTACAATCCTGTCTCCTCTCTCTCAGACTACACCCATGCATCTGAAGGGTGCTCGAGAATACATACCTAATTACACACCACCTAATATAGAAACATTTGAATAGTCTTTCAATATGATAGACTAGCAATAAAATGAGACTCATAGTATCGATTATGCTATTACATACCTATACAACATGCAGCATGCCATGCATGGCAAGTGTGGTTTTTGCTGGTCAAGAGATCCAGGGTGGGACGCACTTATTCTTTCCACTTAGGAAT
Source organism: Cibotium barometz (assembly GCF_041138505.1). NCBI lineage: Eukaryota > Viridiplantae > Streptophyta > Polypodiopsida > Cyatheales > Cibotiaceae > Cibotium > Cibotium barometz. Next base: position 9,079,637 of record NC_141065.1, on the reverse strand, counting down.
GCCTTTTCAAAGTGCATCTTCCTAAAATCATTTAGGGCATCCACGATACCCACCCCAAAGTCTCTATCGTGCATGTTGGTTGGCTGGTGAGTTCTCCTCCAACTTCGCATAGAGCTGTAGCGTGTACTTGATCAATTGGAACTAGTACATGATGTATCCAAACAAAGAATGCTCTATCTGAAGAAGGAATCTGGGCGTCTCTGATTGTGAACTTCCACTCGCCAATATGCCAATGAGCCTACATTTCCTACATTGTGAACCAACTTTATGTGTCTAGCTACATATCAAAAAAAGTTTAATGCGTTGAGAGAAAATGTGTGATCTTACTCTGCATTTGGAATATGCGCACGAGTGATCTCTGCTAGCTTGGCAGTAGTGAATCTTCTCACCTTTTCACCCCAACCCTGGGAAAGAGATTGCCTTCTTGAAAAAATCTTGGGTCCAATAGAGGGTTGATAATTTTTGCCAGCTCATGTCTCCTCTTTGTAAATAGTACCTCCATCTCCTTTACGGCGTCTTTGTAATTCTTATCGAAGATTTTTGCATTCTGATTGTACTCTCTACTCTTATAACTTAGGCAAGCCATTAATCCTCATTTGGTATGTAGCATCGAACTTAGACTGCAATGCATTTATGTTTTCGAAAATAATCTATGGAAATCAAAATATGACTTTATTGTAGTGTGTTTATGAGGTGTGCATAGACCTTGAACACCAATTAAGAGAGGAGTGTCATGGGAAGCTTCAACCACTTTTATATGTTAGGCCCCAATACCTGAGAACTTTCTCTACCCACAAACGATCCTCTTCACTAAACTTTGACAACAATGAATGTGGATCAGTAAGACCTACACGATGTGCCTTCTCTCTATCAGCTCCAGTGGTTCTTGCTCATTGTTGCCATGCTTTTAGACTATCGTTGCCATCCTAGACAACAACCGACCATGTGTTTCCATCCTTTTGTGTGCTCTAGTATTGTGTGAAACTCTCCAAACAATGATAGGTCAAGGCCAACTACACTTTGACGGTTGAATGAAATGGGCTCTTGGTCAGGGAAATTCTTAGAGACTATAAACATTGCCATTATTGTCTGGCATGTGCTCTCTTCCATTCTTTTAATTAACCCTTTGATGCAATCCTCATTTTTCATTAGGAGAAAATGAGACTTATTCTTGGGCCTTTTAGCAAAAAGAAAAATAGGCTCCCAACCAATGAGCAACAAGCCTACGTAACATAGAAATGCAACAAAAATGAGAAAAAAATACAAAATAGGCAGATTTCTTTGTTTTAAAAAAAGAACTAAAATGGACATTCTCTCTCTTTCTTTCCCTTTCATATGTCAAATGTTGTCAGCGTTTAAAATTTTCGTAAGGCTTAAATGTACATTTCCCACCTATACTTTTCAACTCACGTTTCCCACATTTAACAACACACGCGCAATTTTATCACTTTTTTGCACTCTCATCACTACCAAATGCCATTTCCCGTTTGCGCTCTTACATTCCTTGATATGGAAACATGATCTAGAAGGCCATCTTCAAATGTCCAAATGATTATAATCTATAGCATACTTGATGTAGAAAATGCATGGAATCCCTTGACAATGTCGAATGGGTGGTTGATAGGGGAGGTTGGTTGAATGGGTGGCTGATAGGGGAGGTTGGTTTTTCTATAGCCATTATAGAAAATAAAACAGTGAGGATCATCCACCAACGATTTCATATCACGTTGTTGGAAAGAAAGAATCCAAGGATTCAGACATGGGATCAACAAAACATGTATTGAAGAGATTCTTGTCCACAAGATCTTCCTCGACAAAAACCAAATTGTAATCTTATTTCATTTGTTTGCAAAGTCAATCATAAGAGTTACAAAAATAATGGTTATATGTGAAAACATGCAGGAGAGACATATGATTTGAAATCCTTGGTGAAGGATATGATAGAAAGGAAGATAAAAATGTAAATTTCTCTTCTAATTGGAATTGCAATCAAATTCAATGATAGAGTAATTTCAACAATTAGTAGATTGGCGAGAACGACATTCTTTAACAATTAAGAGAAGGTATCATTAACAAGAGACAAATAGATTTATCCTTTGAATTTTAATTTAGAGTACAAAACAAGGATGCAAATGAATGAGTGAACAATGAATATCAAAATGCATAACATGCTAGGTATCATCAGGGCGTGTATAGGTATCATCAGGGCGTGCAAAATGTATATTACGCAAAGAGCTACAAAAAAAAGGTTACTCTAACATGTAAGTGGCCTCTATCAAGTAAACCTTAAAAATTATAGTTAGTTATTAAAGTTTGCAAGATTTTATCATGTGAGAAATAGTCACAACCAAGTGATTTGGGACATTCTATGTTAGTTTATGTCTCATATCGCATTGTTGTGGTCTTTCCTTGATTGATTTGATTTTGTGATATTCTACAACATTAGTTCATTTTTCCACAGTTCTAAGATTAATTCCAATTGAGCATTTAGGTTTGGAAGATACTCTTAAAGCAAAAAAAACAGCCACAACAACATGATATGGGACATCCTATGCTGGATTATGTCCCATTTTGTGTTGTTCTAGTCATTTTGGGCTCTTAGTGCAAGATAGCATTAAAGTAAAAAATGACCACAACGCGATAAGAGACATCCTATGTTGGCATATGTCCCATATCGCGTTGTAGTTCCATGTCTATTTTTGTCATATCTCCTCGTTCCGGTATCGGGATGCAATGATCCAAGAGTCATTCTTGGGTTTTGAGGAATTTAAGAAAGCCTCATATTGCGTTGTAGTGGTCACTCTTGTTCCATGTCTATTTTTGCCATATCTCCTGATTCCGACATCGAGATGCAGTGATCCAAGAGTCATTCTTGGGGTTTTGAGGTGTGCCAGACGCATCTATGATGCCAAAACTGTCAAATTTCAATCACAAAAACTATTGGAGCAACATCATACAGTCTTAGAGTCTCTTGTACTCTTATCTTGAATGCAATATTATATCTTGAATGCAATATTATATTTTTGGAGCAATTCTTTAATTATTAATTGACATTTTAATGCATTCAAGCACTGAAATAACTAAAATGAAGTTATTCTAAATTGGCCATAATAACACGATATGAGATATTAGATCCCATGAATGTCCCATATCTCATTGTTATGGTCATTTTTATATAGCAATGATTATCATAAGATAAATTGTTAAAAGGTGGTTTCTTCAATGTAAGTGGATTTTTTGAAGAGTGGTGTACATTCCTTTCAAATGATTGTACTCCAACTGTGTTACAAAATTTTAGTCTTTTACAACTCTGGTTGATTTTCTTAGTGCAATGTAATAGCCAAGCAATCCTTGGTGACCATCCCCAACATAACTGATTGTTTGATGAGGCTAGATTAGGGAATGGACATATGAAGGAGTCTAGAGGATTTATTGGATAAGAAATCCTTGGTGACCATCTCCAATATATCTGGTCGATGAGATCGAATTAGAGAATGGAGGAGTGAATGAGTCTAGACAATTTAATGGATACATAGATCCATTGCACCAAAGGTCTATATGCTTTGAACCTAAAACTCTTATTTCATTCTTTTCAGAGAAGCTTAGTTCCCACTCGCGACCCATGTAGCAAGCTACACCAAGTAGGAAGTGAAGAACGGAATCTCTTGAATTGATTGAAATGAGCTTATTTGTTTTCTTCAAAGGGAGCATAATCTTCTTAAAGATCAATATGTATATGATATGGCTTCCTTTTCTCTCCCATGGAAACTTTATCAAATATGCAAGTAAGTGTAAAATGGAATGAGAATTTAATGGACATCAATATTAGTGTGCTAGGCTAAATGATAAAATTGCAATAGAATTGAGGAGATAAAAATCACTTAAACAGAAATGTTTTACTAAAGAGGGAAAACTCTTTTCATATAGTGCATTGATTGAGAGCTCATTTCCTAATAGATACGTTGGGGGCTAATTATTTCTTAGATATTTATTACATACAAGGAACATTCTATAATAATAGAATATTCTCTTTTATTCTCAAGCATTTATTACACTTGTTGATTATCTCTCTCTACAAAAACACGTGAAAATGAGCCGAAATTTATTCATTTTCCCTTTTTTTGACTCATAAAAAATAGGATGACGTGGATTATCTTACAGGGCCTAAAAATGAGTCCCATTTCCCTAACGGGAGATTGCAGGGTTTGCAAGGAGGCGACATAGAGGTACTTTAGGAAGGCAGTGTTGATTATCAACCAAGTGATCCTCCACCCAATTCGTGGAGCTGTGTCGATCAACCACTTGTTTTAAACTCTTCTTTGTGGACTCCTCTTCTTTAGTAATCATGGCACCACTGTTGGTAGCATGATTACTGTTTAGCAGGAATTGTAAGATATGCCTCACACCACCCAATTGTAATCCAGATGTATTGGTCACCTCGCTTGATGTGGCAACTTGTGACATGCCCACATCCTGAGATAGTGCAATCTCGTATGGATTTTTAGGTTGAAGTACTTGGATTGTAAACACGTTCGGGGAGGCATTATGTTTGTCTCCCTCTATGCTAGGAGGGTGAGAGAGAGAGAGAGAGAGGGTGGTGATCAGGGTTTGAGAGGGGAGAGAGGAGAGGAGGGTTCGAGAGGGTGAGAGGGGGGTGATTAAAAGGGGGCGTGAGATGGCAAGAGGGTTTGAGAGGGTGAGAAGGGGGAGATTAGAAGAGGGGGGGGAGATTTGAGAGCGTAATAAGAAGGGGGGGGGAGAGGGGTTTGAGAGGGCAAGAGGGGAGAGGTGGATATGATAGTAGGTGGAGGGGAGAGGTGGGTATAATAGTAGGTGGCCGTTTGTGAGGGGGACATTTGAGGGAGAGAGAGCGAGTGAGGGAGAGAGTGGTTAGGGGTGCTTTTTTAAGGCAATTGAGGGAGATCCGTTTAAACAGCGCTTGCCATGGTGGTAGGGTGCCATGTGTATTTCCCAAACTCAAGCAACACACATGGTTTTGCCATGTGTATTTCCCACACATGGGTAACACACGTGGCAATACCACATCATCACCACATATAATGCCTGGACATGGTATTATACATGGCTAGCCACATTATTGCTCATGTGCAAGAAATACACTTGGTAATACCACATTATCACCATGTGTAATGGCTCGGCGTGGCATTACACGTGGCTAGCCATGTGTATTTCTTGATCACGGGCAATACACATGGCACACAGATATTGGTGCTACCTGTAATACTTGTGCGCATTACACGTAGCTTGTCATGTGTAATGCCTTGATGTGGCATTATATGTGGTGTGCAAGGTGTAATACCCGCGCTCGAGGGGTGCACTACTAAGAAAGCTTATGTATCATATGCGTTCAAGGAGTATTTAAAAAACCCCTTACCTGTGATTTTTTCATGAATAAAATGACCCCTTTTCTTTATGGACTTATGGGTTTTTTTTAATGAACCCTTTTGTAAATGTATTCCTATAAATATACTTTAAAGTTTTTAATTAAAAAGCCCCTTTATTTGAACTCATGTGCTATACTTACATATTTTTAGGTGAACCCCGTGAGTGCCCATGATCAAGGACTACACATGGCACACCATGTCTACATACATATATATATATATATATGTATGTAGACATGGCACACCATGTCTACATACATATATATATATATACATATTTATGTGTGTATACATATATATATATGTATGTATGTATGTATGTATGTATGTATGTATGTATGTATGTATATATGTATGTGTGTGTGTATGTATGTATGTATGTATGTATGTATGTATGTATGTATGTATGTACGTACGTATTTATGTATATATATGTACACACCTTCGTGTGGTGACGCTTTTTTTATTTTTTTCCTTTTCGTAAAGGTATTTTATTGACTCACTGAAAAAAATGAGTTCTTAAGGAAACATATCGCTAGCCAACAAGTTATAGTGGATTACACATGGAGTTGTTGGCATCCACTCGATTGATAGAGTCAAAAGCTAAAAATACAACTTTGCACACAAGAGAGGGAAAGAAGAAAAGAAACAACCATGCAAGGGTCAAGTCGGAGATGTACACTTAGCCAACCCTAATGAGGGTTAACTCCCCTTTGTGAGGCAGCTACGAGATCACTTCATTGCCACCTGTGTCACCCAAGTGGAGATTCAAGAGCTAGGTGAAAAGAAAAAATGAGGGATCTATGGAAAGCTCAACCTTCACTCCATGCCACATGCATGTAAGAGGGACCTTGGTAGAGAGACAAGAGAGAGGCGAGAGGAGAGGAGGAGCTAGATCATCACCATCCCTAACATGCATACACAACAACAATCAAGCATATGCAAGCATTAACAATACAAGCAAGCATCCACAAGCGAGAGAGAGAGAGACAAAACTCAATTGAGACTAACAAAATTGACTCCTTCCATATTCTATAAATTGTATAATATACAAGAGCTCTCATTTTACAATGGTCGGCCGCTAATTTATATTTTGGGGACCCAAAACTAGCTTCCTAGCTCTATGTACATCTCTTTCCTATGATCAGCATTACACAAGTCGTAAGCTTGGTCATCCCATATCTCTTTTATTGTTCAGCCCTTTGCGCAGTTACAAAAAGAAGTTACAAGAAGCGTAGCTGTTGGAATTAGGGTTGCAGGAAAGCACACAAAGCTTGGAGAAGAAGAAGCAAGAATGCACACAACACATAGTGTATGAGATTGTGTCAATGTACAAAGATGAGTTAGCCCTAGAAGGATGGGCGTATATACAAGCCAGGGGAAAAAAGAAGGAAAAAGTGTCCTGACGGTCCTAAGTGTGTTCACACACATAACTGCCTATATATATGGCAACAAATCTCCCTTGGGAGTGATGGTGTGAACGAGAGCTGGCACTCATGTATAGGGAAGTGCCATGCCCAAAGTAGATCAGTCCACAAAGGGGAGCAAGCCCAAAGCTTTGCGGAAAGCTTCAAACTTCTCACGAGGAAGCGCCTTTGTGAAAAAATCGGCGAGGTTGTCCTATGTTGGCACATATGCCAAGCTGATCTCTCCCGCTGAGAGTCTCTCCCTGACATAGTGATAATGCACCTCAATGTGCTTTGTGCGAGCATGAAAAACTGGGTTTCTTGCAACTGCCAATGCGCTCTGACTGTCAATGTAGATAGAGGTGGCAAACTCCTGTCCAACACCACCCAAGTCAGCCATAAGCCGTCTGAGCCACACACACTCAACCGTAGCTGTGAAAGCTGCCCTGTACTCAGCTTCATAACTAGAAGTGGCCACAGCAGGTTGCTTCTTGCTCAACCAAGATATGCATGAGCTACCAAGCATGAAACAAAAACCACTTGTGGACACTCTTGTGTCATAGCAACCAGCCCAATCTGAGTCCAAAAAGCATGTAAATATGGCGGCAACGATCCCCCCTTGGGATAAAACAACCCAAGATGTATGGTGCCACTCAAGTAGTGAAAGAGGCATTTAACTGCCTTCCACCCAATGCTGAGACCTTGGGCTATGCATAAACCTGCTCACCTGTGAGACTGCAAACTGAATGTCCAGCCTCGTAATGCATACATAAATGAGGCAACCAGCAGCTGTCTGATAGAGTGTGACATCAAAGTGATCTCCAACATCATGAAGACTCAACTTCAAACCTGTCTCCATTGGAGTAGCAATAGGCTTGCAGTCTTCAAGGCCAAATCTCCGCAACAATGTCTCAATATACTTTGTCTGACACAAAGCAATACCTCCATCACATTGCTTAAATTGTATCCCCAAATAATGATGCAAATGCCCCAAATCTGACATCTCAAAAGAGGCATTCAAATCAGCCTTAAAATCAGCAATATGACTCTCATTTGGTCCTGTGAGCAGCATGTCATCGACATAGAGAGCAATGATTAGATGTACATCATCCACATGTTTAACATACAAAGTGCTTTCTGTTGGACTATTCTGAAAACCATGTGCAGTCAAATATGCATGTATCTTTTCATACCAAGCTCGTGGAGCTTGCTTTAAACCATATAAAGCCTTTTTCAACCTGCACACTTTGTTTTCCTGCCCTCTTTGAACAAAACCACAAGGCTGCGATACATACACCTCCTCATGCAAATCTCCATTCAAGAACGCAGTCTTCATGTCCAACCGATGTACATTCCAACCATTATGAGCTGCCAATGCACAAATGCTACGAATGGTAGTCATACGACAAGTGGGAGCAAAGGTCTCATCAAAATCAATGCCCTTTTCTTGAGCATAACCCTTTGCAATGAGTCTAGCCTTATAGCGATCAACACTACCATCTGGCTTTCGTTTCAACTTAAAAACCCATTTACATCCAATGACCTTTTTACCAATAGGCAAATCACACAAAGACCATGTACCATTCTTCATTATAGCATCATATTCACTTTGCATTGCAGCCAACCAATTTTCTGATTTTTGTGCCTCATCAAATGAAAGAGGTTCTTCCTCTTCACACATACTAGACACAGCTAAAGCATAACAATCTGATGCATAAGAGGCATGCTGAAAACCTGAATGACTACAACTAGACATAGGTGCATTTTTGTGCATCAATTTTACTATCACGCAAGGTTTGCACTAGCCATTTAGACATACCTCTAGCCTGCTCATTTTCAGCCCTATCCTCATAAATTACATCCTGTAAATCTGCATCAGAAATAGGCTGATCTATGATGTCATTTGAAATCTGCATAGGCTGAATATTTATCTCATTAGGACTTACATTTGAATTCCCACCTGTAAACAGAGGCAACAACGTATCAAATACATCCCGTGAGCTCACACCTGTCTCTTTGGTATACATGATAACAAAGGCTGCACAGCATCTTCCACAAAAACAACATCTCGACTAATCAAGATACATTTTGACTGCGGATGATACAATCTGTAACCCTTTCTCTCAGCACTATAACCAACGAAAATGCATTTGACAGCCTTATCATCCAATTTTATACGTTGTTGCACAGGCACTAAAGCATAGGCCAAGCAACCAAAGACACGCAAGTGACCAATAGAAGGCTTCCTGCCATGCCAAGCTTCATATGGAGTAACAGACTGCAAGGCCTTAGTGGGACACCTGTTGAGTACATATGCAGCACACATGACAGCCTCAAGCCAAAACACATGTGGCAAAGCTTGGCTCTTGACCATACATCATGCCATCTCCATAAGTGACCTGTTTTTCCTCTCAGCAACACCATTTTGCTAAGGGGTATACGGCACTGTACATTGGTGTTTTATCCCACGACTAGCGAGAAATGCATCAAACTCTTTAGACATGTACTCCCCCCCTCGATCAGAACGGAGAGTGCCCACAGTACAATTGGATACATTTTCAACCATAAGTAAAAACTGTTTGAAGCACAAAAACACTTCGGACTTTGCCTTCAGTGGATATACCCATGCATGCCTTGAGTTATCATCAATGAAAGTCACAAAGTACAAGTGTTTACCAAATGACGGAGTTTGCATAGGCCCACATATATCACTATGTACAAGTTGCAATTTGTGAGTGGCCTGCACAGAACCATCCTTTGGAAACGCAGAACGCTGCGTTTTGCCCAAAATACAACCTTCACAAACATGTTTTAATGGTGCCTCAAGAGGGGGAAATGAAGCAACCATATCAAATTTCTGCAAACGTAGCAAACTAGCAAAGTTCAGATGACCAAAACGAGCATGCCATAGTTTTGCATCTGAAACTGTCTTTTCATCCACAAACTGCATTTGCTGAATCTTCCACACACTTGTCATAAGAATTGAGTCTATACAACCCACAAAACAAGGTGCCTGATGCAATCATCGTATCACCAGAAGTCAAATCATGAACAGTACATCTGTCATCCACAAATTTGACTACAAGTCCAAGTCTAGCAAGCGCAGAGACAGACAATAGATTCTTCTTTATCCCTGGCACATACAAAGCATCTGAAAGTGTGAAAGCGCTGCCATTTGCAGCAGTAAGCATAATTTTATCAATGCCCTTCACTAGGTAAAAGGCATTATTGGCACATGGGAAAGTGGGCAAAAAAAAAGAGCTCACAAAAATATAAAAATGCAATCACTTGTTGCAAAAAACCCCACCCCCCCCACCACCCCATTAGGAATTCCCAATAAACCACTAGTCTTTTCATTCACCAACTAACCTATCTCATTCCTTCTGGAGGGACAAAGACCATTAAACATCACTCAACATCAAAGCCATCAACAAAGCTTATCCATTCTCCCCACACAAAGGCCTTCAACGCGATCACGAGGATGGGATTGCCATCAAGAAGGGGGGATGTTAACCCATTCCTAGGGTTAACAAGAGCTACCACCATTATCTTACATCAAGGAGTCAAGGTAGATACACCAAAGGGTCATACATTCAAGATATGAAGAAAACTGGTGTCCAAAGCTACAATTTTGGACGAGCGCCCGTAATGGTGTGATGGAGTATTTATAGTAATTCCCGCTTCAAGAGTGTGTGGTAGTAAGTTAGGATGAAGTCCCGAGTGATTTAATTCATGGATATATTATGAGAGTATTCATTGTAATAGCATTAGGCATCTTATGAGCCTAAAGTGCCCGGTCGGCCACAGTTTAAGTGAGTGTGAACACTTATGGCCATGTATATAAGTGAATTTCTCTCATAATACAACAAACTCTCCCATTTTGTAATTGAGTCTTGCTCTTGCTAATCTCTCTCCCTAATGCATGCTAGTGAGTGTGTGTGAGTGAAGTAAGTGAGGTGAGAGGAGGGAAGAGTACCCATAGTGCAACACGACGGTGTGATAATGCTCGCGCGAGAGGCATGGTGGAATTGATATTCTCAAGGAGTTGTAGAGCTTGGAGACCTCAAGGGTTATGATCTTGACCATTGGAAAGATCCTCACTCACAAAACAATTACGGTTCACTAGGTAATCTCTTGTTGGATGTGGTTGGAGTGAGCCATAACAATACCAAGTACATGGCTTCCTTAATTCTATTAATTTCTTTCCCTAGGGATAGGGTCCTCTCCCAATCCTTGTGGGGTTTTGGATGGAGCTTATTCATGCAATGTCTCTTAGTGCCTACTTGGTTGAGAAATTCCAACAAAAGCGATTTCTAATCGGAAGAAGTTATAGTGATGGTGTCTATGTCATTGTCCAATCCACTTTAGACCATTATCTTTTCTTACCATACTTTTTAACTGTCCTTCTACAAGTTTATTTAGATGTATCTTCCCTTTAAACATTAGATTTTATTATTTTCCTAGCTTTTCCTAACTTGGTAAGAGCATTTAAATGTATCAAGCTCATCTTTCCTTGTTTCACACTTAGTACATTAATACAATGGCATGGTTAGGCTTCATAGCTTTTCTACAAAGGATGATCCTTGTGTAAGTTTTCATAACACTACATTGTTACATGTAAGGGTTAGCAAAGTCATAGCATGGATGGTTTGCACATTCCTAACTAGGCATTTCATAACTCTATAAGGTCCATGACAATGGTAGCATTATAGAGGGGATCCACAAGCTATAGTATTAATAAATCACCCATTGGGCTTGTACTCCCACTTCAATACTAAAATTAATATCCCTTTATGGTATTAATAGTAACTAGAATCGATATCCCTCTCTTAGTAACTAGGGAATTTGTTTTATGGGTGTCTCTATGTAAGGATGATTTGTTTCAATAGTAACTTCATAACCCTGCATTTCCATAAGTTCCTCAATTAGCACTTGATTGATAGTTGTGACTCTAAGTGCTAGAGGTTGTGGTTATAGGACAAATAAAGGTAAAGGTATGTTGAGTACTCTAATCTTTGTGTGTTCATTCCATCAATAGCTTGAGTGTGAGCTCTGGTTATAGATGTGAGAGGAGTTGGTTATACTAGTAGGGGTCTTTGATGGTAAGGTAAAGAATTAGAGATGCATGGGTAACATCATTGGTTGTGTCATGGTTAGCACACAAGGTATGTGGTAAAGTGTCATTCTTTGCCTGGCACTCAATATTGGTAAGTTTTGTGACGTTTTACACATTACACTAAATCCCTTTGAGGATACAAATGTGCATATCTTGGGATCTTTTGTATTTCTCTAACCTTAAGCTTAAGCTCTAGTCTCTCCATTCACTAACTTGTTTGGACACTAATATTAGGTGCTATGGCTGCATGGGAGAAGTATGGGTTCCCTCAAGTCATCTAGCTCAGCAAAGGTATTGTAAATCTAGCCTAAAATATCCAAGTATTGTTTGGGTTTTAAGTCTTCCTTAAACTTGTGCATGAGTTTAGGCCACTTGAGATGGATTTGTTTTATTTTACCTAGGATATGAAGTTCCTTAATCAACTTTCTTTGCCACCCCCCATCATATTTCCTACACTAATTTTAGCATATCTATGATTGTGCCATGGTTGCAGGTGTTGGTAAGGCAGGTAGTTTGTATCCACTTTTTGGTATTCCATAATGGAGTACAAGAATTATGATTATTATGTAAATGAGTGCATTTTTTTTTAGTCAATAGACTTAAGGTAACATGTCCAAAATGTGGAGAGACATGTTATAGATGCAATGTAATAATTGAAGGGTGATGTAAAGTACCAAGAAATGTACTCAGACACTTTTCTCTCAAGAAACATCTATGGCCCATCTTAAGTGCTCACAATTGATAAGTTACATGGACTAACATGTAAAGAATCAAAGCACTAAAGGAAAATTTTGAATAATTTCAACACATCAAAAGAATGTAGCTAGAGTTCAAGCCAGACCCTTAATGAAATAAACTTGATGATCTTATTGGCCCATGGTACTCAATAACTATAACATAAAGCCTTTTATAAGCATAAGGTAAGAGCATTTTATTTAAGCAGCATAAGGTAAGATCACTTTATTTAAGCATTTTATTTAAGCATAAGCATAAGGTAAGAGCATTTTATTTAAGCATAAGCATAAGGTAAGAGCACTTTATTTCAGCATAAGCATAAGGTAAGAGCACTTTCTTATTGGCTATTCACAAAAATGAACGTTCACCTTACATGAGGGGAGAAGATGCAAGGGGGTTCAATTTAGGGGCATGCACTTAGCCAACCCGATTCAGGGGCATGAGGGGAGAAGATAAGAGAAGATGCAAGGGGGGTGGGGCTAAGTGAGCCCTGTGAGGGTTAACTCCTTGATGTGAAGCCACTAAGAGGGATTACTACACCACCACTTGTGTCACTTAAGTGGAGCTTCCATGTGCTAGGTAGAGAACAAAGAGGGAAGGAGCTATGGAAAGCTCAGCTTCTACCTCAATACCTTCATGTGTGTAGAGACGGTGAGAGAGAAAGAGATAGAGAAGAAGGGAATGGAGAGGACATGGAGAACATAACCTACAAGCACACACACACAATCTAGCAAGCATGCATGCATGCATAAGAAAACAACCTCACAACCATCACCACACAAGAGAGCAAGAGAGAAGAAGAAGACTCAAATGTGATAATGCAATTGTATATCCTTTCATATTTCTTTCAAGTAACCTATGTCTGAGAGCTCACTTTTTACAACATTGGTCAACCACAAATTGAACGTTATTGGGGGCCCAAAACTAGTTATCTAGCTCTATGTACACTTAGGCTTTCTAGCTCATGGTTGTTGACATTACACATGGCATAAGGTTGGTCATCCCATATCTTTTACATGAAGCGCTTAGCCAGTTTTGCATAAAAACGTGTTACATGAAGTGCAACCGCACTTTTGATACAATAAATAGTAGGAGTAATGTCAACCATTATGGTTAACATACCCCCCTCCCTAATTTAGATTGCATCCTTGAAACTAGTAATGAAGCTTAGTGGCAGTAGTAGAGGGAGTACCTACGGAGAAATCGTATCGTGATCCAGGATATTGGCAGGAGCGGTGGGAAAGCTTTGTAGCTTATCCATCATGTCTTTGTAGCTTATCCAGAACACTATCTCCATCATGTCTTTGTTGGTTTGGAGTCACCAGGCTGGCATCCCCATTGAATATGCTCATAGTACCCAAAGCATTTTTTGAGTGTGGGGCCCTTGTTGATGTCAAAGGCAAGGCCTTGGTTGCCTTTATCATAGTGATGCCATGTTGGAAACTTGGTGAATAGGGTGATAATGAGGTTAAAGAATTAGATGGTGGTGATAATGGCCAGATCAGGCACTTGCTCGTATTTGGCATTGAAGGTTGTCATTCGGGCTATCATGATTTCTTCTATGTAAGGGCTACGAGAGAAGGGGGAGGACTGAACCATGGGAAGTTGGATTATATCTTTGTGTTTTGTTGTAGTTCTTGGCAGAATAGGTCCCATTGACGCAGAAGATGGGAGGTACGCCAGGTTGGTGTGGATATGCCACGGGGCTTTGTAGTACTCGAGCCAAAAGTGGGGTTTTAAAAGGAAGGGGAATTCACTAAATAGGTTGCTCTCCCATGAGATCAAAAGTTATTGGCCTTGTATCTGCGTTGGGTCGCATCGTGTGTGCCCCCCTTGCTACCTACGCATGGGTGCCACTTCTTCTAATAAGCATCCTACTTGGCATCAATGTAGAGTCGTAGGATACTAATGTCCATATGATTTGTGACTTTGATAAGGTGATCCTATTAGAGTTGGTGACCAAGAAGGATTTGGATGGCTTGTTCAAATTCAATGCAATCTAGGGGGTCACGCCAATGAAGGGGATTGAGTGGGGGATCCACCTCTTCTTGGTTGTGTGGGGTGATTGCTATGGGGGGATTTTTCCTTCCTCTAAGGGAATATAGATAGGGATTGTTGGGTTTGGGGTTCCTAGTGGGGGGAGGTGTTTTCAAGGTAGAGACTTGTGTACAGAGAGTAATGCATCAAGCACGATGGGTGGGTGAGTTGATGATGAGGGTTTGTCAAGGGGGAGTGTCGAAGGACCCAATCCAATGTGAAGAGGTGGTGAAGGTGGCATTGGAGAAGGAGGTGATGAGGATAGGTGAGGAGGGGTGGCATGTGGTGGAGGAAATAAAGAAAGGGTGGGCAGCAGAGACAAAGTTTGGGGGAGGGAAAGCCGATCCCATAAATCAGTTTGTCATGGAGTGTGGAGGTGTCAAGAGGATGTGGTTTCTGTTGGACAGATGGTTTACAAGTTAGGTTTAATCCTTAAGGATGTTTTGTGGAAGACTTCAAAATTTAGTCTCACTTGGTTGTAAAGGGTAATGGAAATGGCAGGATGTTTAGTTTGGATGTGAACATGCCTAAGGTAAAGGCAACCATGTTTACACATGGAACAAGTGTCATGTAGATATTGACATATGGCACACCATTGGTCATGTGAATTACCAGCGAGATTGAAGTCTATACAGGCCCAAAATATTGTTGCAAGTTTACCAAAGTTTAAGGTTGATGGTATGCATAAAGTATGTGAAGTATGCCAAACATGCTTTCCCACATAAAAAGCATGTCAGTACAAGGCAATTAGATATTATACATTCAAATGTATGGGGACCGACCAAGATTGTAACAATTGCAGGTTACAGATATTATGTTACATTCATTGATGGTGATCACACTAGGAAAGTGTGGGTTTTCATGAAGGAGAAAAGTGGGGTGTTTGCTCAACTTTCAAAGATTTAAAGTCTTGGGGTCGAGAAGGAAAAAGGCATACAAATAAAATGCCTGAGATCAAATGGTGGGGGAGAGTATTTCTCCAATGAGTTTAGTGATTTCTTAAGAAAGCAGGGAATCAAGTGAAAATTTACATACAGGTACACTCCGTAATAGAATGGTATTGTAGAAAGGAAAAATAGGCACATTGTAGAAGTGGCACGTGCCTTGATGTCTGAAAAGAATATGCCACATTATTTTTGGATAGAAGAAGTAGTAACTGCCATGTACATTATGAATAGGACACCCAGTGCAACTTTTCATGACGCCTAAACCAAAGTTTATAGGCATAAAATTGGATGTGTCTCACTTGAAAGTGTTTGGGTGTATTACATATGTGCATGTTCCTGAAAGTGAGAACAAAGTTGGATCCAAAGGTAAAGAAATGCATCTTCTTTGGTTATGCTTTGCAGAAGAAAGGTTATAGATATTATAACCCTACCACTCGTGAGATGAGAGTAAGCAGAGATGTTTTCTTTGATGAGATGAGTAGCTAGTATATGCACCAACAATTAAGGAAATAGAAGATGTAGATGTAAGAAGTACTGATGTTGCACTACATGTAGAGTATAAATTTTAGGTGCTTAGAGGATCTAGAGAGTCCTCTAGCAATGGATTGAGTGTTAGTCCATGATCAGGAAAGTTAAGGATAGATGTAGGTACACATGTATCATGCAAAGGGAAGAAAAAGGTAGACCATCCTTTTGTACCTGATCTCTGTAGATAGGTCACTCATATGTAGATGGTGACTCTAGTGGATTTGAGCAGAGTCTAACGAGGAGCTTGGCATTATGTCTGTGGTTACTTTTGGTGTAAGGAGAACTAGGGCTATTTTGAGGACACCTAGCAGTGAGCTAGGTGTATGTAGGTCTACGAGGTTTAGGTACCCTGTTTGATAGGTTGAGATATGATGGATATATAGCCCATCATTATGCTTACATGGTTAAAGCAATAAAAGAGTTTAAGCCCACTTTTTTTGAGCAAGAACTTGGAAATAAAAGATGGGAAGATGGCGTGAATGAGGAGATGGAAATATTGGATGCAAATGCAGCATGGAAGTTAGTGCGCATTTGCCTAAGAAAAAAGAAGGCGATTGGATGTAAGTAGGTGTATAAGGTCAAGCATAATGCAAATGGTTCAATAAACACGTATAAGGCAAGATTGGTTGCCAAGGCTATGAGAAAACCTATGGCATTGAATATGAGGAGACATTCGATCCATTTGTTGTTTGCGAGAATGGCAACCGTGAGAGCTATCATTGCACTAGCTACAACAAAGGGTTAGTCTTTACATCTAATGGATGTAAAGAATGCCTTCTTGCATGGTGATTTGCAAGAAGAAGTATACAGGATGCAACCACTAGGTTATGAGAGTGATGCACACCCAAATTTTATGTGTAGGTTACGCAAAGACTTGTATGGCTTGAAGCAAGTACCCAGAGCATGGTCAAATAAGATTGGGGAGTATATTATTACCACTGGATTCTAGATATCCAATGTAATTTTTTTGCTTTATGTGAAAAATACAAAGGGATCATGCTATTAATCAGTCATCGCGCTGACTTGATTATCATCACTAGTGATAGTGATGTTGACATTCATGATGTCAGGAGGCTTTTGAAGAAAAAGTTTGAGATGAAGGATTTGGGTGAGTTGTGGTATAATTTCTTGGGCATAGAGGTGGTGAGATCACCTCATGGAATTTTGTTATTACTGAGACAATATGGCTTGGATATATTGTCCAAGTATGGTATGACGATCCCATGGTTGGTGGGAACTCAAATGTAATATCATTATATTGCCTAGGAATCTCCATGACTTTGATAGCCTCTTTGACATTCAACAAAATATTTGTTAATGTATTTCCCTTCTTCATGCTACAAAGGTATTCCAAGATGCTCTTACCCTCTCCTCGTGTAACTGTGGATGAGGTTGATGCACCAGTTTTATTATTGTCTTGTAAGGGATTGCATAAATCTATCACGTTTGATTGAGTTGGAAGTCCTTTGGTTGGGCTACCTAAGATGGCTATTGGTTGTGGGTTTGATTTTAATGAAGCATCAACTATTGCAAAGTAATTGGCTAAAAGAGAGGTGTCAAGTATATAGAACTCCTCCCCCTGATGATTAGAGATAGGCTTTAGAGGGACACACAACTCTTCGGACCTAATATTTACTAATTCTTGCAATCCATAAAATGACATGGGGGATACTTATTCTTGTAAAAGAACTTTGCACTCACGAGAACTCGACCATTGGTGAAACATAGATTCTGGGAAGGAGATTGTGTAGCTTATTGTAAAGAGGAGCAAAAAGAAGTACACAAGAACAAAAAATAATGTCACAACAAAGGTACAAAGTACACACCAAATGAATGGTAATTATCACCTTTAAATAATGTGGCTGTTTTTTAATTTACCATTTTAATTGGCTAAAAGAGAGGTGTCAAGTATATAGAACTCCTCCCCCTGATGATTAGAGATAGGCTTTAGAGGGACACACAACTCTTCGGACCTAATATTTACTAATTCTTGCAATCCATAAAATGACATGGGGGATACTTATTCTTGTAAAAGAACTTTGCACTCACGAGAACTCGACCATTGGTGAAACATAGATTCTGGGAAGGAGATTGTGTAGCTTATTGTAAAGAGGAGCAAAAAGAAGTACACAAGAACAAAAAATAATGTCACAACAAAGGTGTTTTTAAATAATGTAATTAATCTTTTTAAAAGAATATTAATTTTTAAAAGATTTAAAATTAATGGATATATATATATATATATTGTACACAAATATATATTTACACACACACACATATTTACACACTCACACACATGCTGAGAGCTCTCTCTCTCTCTCTCTCTCTCTCTCTCTCTCTTTTACACTCTCTACTATGATGATGACATTCCATCCTTTATATCTCCATGTGTGATCTAGAGGATGCTTGTTAACCACTTTGGTTTAACATTATTTTTCAAGCGTGGCTACTGTTGAGATTCAAGCTCGATGTCAGTGTGAGCCAGCTATGCTATGTGCTGGCATGTTAGGTAGGAACATGTGTGAGACATAAATGACCGCGTGTCCAGCTGGTCATAGTGTGTGGACATTAGCTAGGGTTAGATGGTGTGTGGACAAAACTCATAGTGTGTTGTGTGGATTATGGATTATGGCATTATGCATTGTGTGAGAAGGGAGATGGCTTCCCTCTATGGTTAGGGTTTACAATATACATTAGGGTTTGCTCCTGTGTGTGTGTCTCCTCCCCCTCTACCGTTCTTTCAACATGGTATCAGAGACTTGTGCTATTTATTAGGGTTTATGAGTGAGTGAAGAGAAGAGGGAGAAGAAGAAGGTGTGAAGAGAAGCTGTGAAGCTTGCCATTGGAGCTGTGAAGCTTGGAGCACACCAACAAATACTATCAGATCTGAGAGCTTGGCCTATCGGGTAAGGTCTTCTAAACATACTTGAGCGGATTGCAGGTGATACAGGCAAAAACAAAACAAGTTAGAGAAAATCAAAGCAAAGAAAAATTCTGGTTTTTGGAAGCTTTCCATTAAAGCTTGAAAGCATTGATGTATGGTGGAAATACATGTAAATCTGGCAAAAGACATATGTATCTAACAATGAGAGATGTATTGGCAACTCCTATGCAAGCCCTACTGTGATTTTGGAGCAATTTGAATGCATTTAAATGTGTGAAAAATTTTGGTTTTTGAGCTCTCACAAAACAGAGAAAAGAAGGTGAAGATTTGATGCATTTGGAGCATATTTTTGGTAAAAATCAAAGCATTGATGGGTCACAAACTTGCCTAGGTGTGTTGGGCACTTAGTTCTATCATCAATTGATACTTCAAACACTCCCAAACCCTCCTACAACAGGCGACGCAGCCAAAACAGAGAAACAGAGCTGATTTTTTGATCATTTTGGTACGAGGAGATCAATTACGACTTGGTTGGTTGATTACTTCCACAATTGCTTTAGCAATTGGTTGCTACACATAGTTGAGAAGAGGGCTATGTGATTGGATTGATGAATTATGCCTAATTGAGCTGGGAATGAGCTGATTAAACAGGCTGTCCACTGGTTGCAGAGAAACAGAGCAATTTTAATTGAGCAATTAATCTTTGGTCTTATACAATTGGACAAATTTCTCTTACATGGAGTTGATGGACACTATTGCTAAGCTAATGAATGCCTGGTTTCTCAATTTGGACAAATATTGAAGAAATTAGAGCCATTTTACTACTGGTTTTTCTGGTTTTTCCCAAAACAGAGAAAGGGGTTTTCAAAAATTGATATGTACACATGTCAGATGGTGTTGATACTCTACATTGAGGTTGTTTATATGTCAATGCAAGTTTTCCATACTTGATTGCACCACTACATTGTTATTTGGAGCCGTGGAAAGCGCATCAAAACAGGGTATCTCGGTCTGCGTGAGTCAGTTCATCTTGGATGCATACAGGTTGATTTTCTACATCAAATTTGAAGATTTGTGGTTACTTTGGAGTATCTGGAACACTCATTGGAGTGTGGTTGAGCTGAGGAAGGCTCGGTTACAGATTTGGACGAGTGCGGAAGGTGCACATTAAGCAAACATGTCGGATAATCGAGTACAGATTGTTGGTGAAAAGCTGGATAGGAAGAACTTCCAGGCATGGAAGTACAGGATAAAAAGTTTCTTGAAAGGAAAAGGATTTTGGAATCTCATTACAGGTGCTGAGCCAGAGCCTGAGCTACCTCGACAACCTACACAGCAGCAGCTTATTGCTCATAAGCAATGGTCAGAGAGAGCATTCAAAGTGCTGCATTATCTGTCTATATGTATTTCTGATGCTATGCTCATACACATACATGATGCTGAGAATCCCAAAGATGCATGGGATACTTTGGTCAAGATGTTTGATACAGATACGAGTGCTCGCAAGTTTCAGTTGCGACAGCAGATACACAATGTGAAAAGGAATAAAAGGAGCATACATGATTATGTGCAAGAAATCAAGAAGTTTGCACATGCATTCGCCACAATAAATGCCCCCATGCCTGATGATGATTTGGTGAATATTACCTTGCGTGGTCTTGGCAAGGAATACAAATCTTTTGATACATCTATCTCAGTGAGGAGTACAGGTTTACCAGACTTTGATGAGTTGGTTTCACTCTTACTTGTTGAGGAAATCAAGCCCAATGATTCATTTCTGGATGCATCTACTAGCCATGATGAAAGAAGAAGGAAGTTGGATCCTAAGGCAGAGAAATGTGTATTTGTTGGATATGCACAGGATCGAAAGGCATACAAATGTTACAACCCACAAACTAGACAAGTGGTCATCTCACGAGATGTGGTGTTTGATGAGCTTGCTAGTTGGTACAAAGCAAAAGATGAGGGAGTCATTGAGTCACTTGAGGCTGATGTGCATGTGAACTTGCCCCCACAAGCAAGTTCTAGTTCTACTACTATATCTGGGCCAGCAGAGCAGAGGCTGAGAGTAGCAGTGTACGTCCATGGTCAGGACGTTTGAGGCATGAGAGTGTGAGCACTGGGAGTAGTGCTGTGGATAAAGGAAAGAAGAAGGTCGAAGGAATTGGAATTACAGGTTATGAGTCATCTAGTTCAGAGAGTTTGGATGAGGAGCTTGGCATACCTGTTTTACTGACACCTGGTGCTAGGCAGGATAGATATGTGCCACCACATGCTAGAGTTACAGGTGTAAGCGAACGGACGTACGCTTTCAGAATGTGAAGGGAGCGGGCGTTCACTTCTCAAGGGAGAAGGAACGGACGTTCGCTTTTGGATTGGCACGGGCATGCGCTTCTAAGACAAAGGATAGAATGGGTGTTCGCTTCGAAAGGAAAGGGAACGAGCGTTCAAAATTTGGTCCATAATGGAACGGGCGTGGCAAGGAAGCCATGGACGTTTGCTTCCAAAAAGTGAGTGGAACGAACGTTCGCTTCCGGTGAGAAGAAACGGGCATTCGCTTGCAAATTCAGGGGTCAAAGAAAAAGACGCGAGCGTGGCAATTGCAAGTGAGAGAAGGAACGGGCGTTCACTTCAGATGAGAAGGGAACGGACATGGCACTTCCAAAATGGGCATTTGCTTTAGATGAGAAGGGAATGGACATGGCACTTCCGCAACGGGTGTGGCACTACGAGAACTAGGAATTTTTGAACTTGACTGGGACTATATGGCTGCAGGTTTGACAGCCTCCCTAAATTGAATGCACTTCAATGCAATTTATGAAAAACAAAACAAAACACGATTAAACATCCAACCGGTGGATTTGCATTCCAACTGGGCTAAATCAAAGACTCTCGCACATGAATGGTGGAGAGGACCCTAAGCCAAATGCCTTCCCCGGACAGCGATGCCAAAGATGTTAAAGAATAACACACTACCTTGCACACAAGAGAGAAAAAAGAAGAGAAGAATGCATGCAAAGAGTCAAATCCGAAGAATAGCACTTGGCCAACCCTATGAGGGTTAACTCCTCGATGTGAAGCCGCTAGGGGCTAGCTCTGTGGTGTCACCCAAGAAGACTCTAGCACATGAATGGTGTAGGACCTCAAGCCAAATGCCTTCCCCTAATAGCAGTGCCTTCCCCTAATAGCAGTGCCAAAGATGTTAAGGAATAACACACTACCTTGCACACAAGAGAGAAAGAAGAAGAGAAGGATGCATGCAAGAATCGAATCCAAAGAATAGCACTTGGCCAACCCTATGAGAGTTAACTCCTCGATGTGAAGCTACACTCCACACTCTCCTTGTGTCACCCAAGAAGACTCTAGCACATGAATGGTCTAGAGGACCCTAAGCCAAATGCCTTCCCCGGCAACGGCGCCAAAGATGTTAAGGAATAACACACTGCCTTGCACACAAGAGAGAAAGAAGAAGAGAAGGATGCATGCAAGAGCGAATCTGAAGAATAGCACTTAGCCAACCCTATGAGGGTTAACTTCTTAATGTGAAGCCGCTAGGGGCTCACTTCACACTCTCCTTGTGTCACCCAAGAAGAGATCCAATGCTAGGTAAACAGCAAGATGGAAGGAGCTATGGAGAGCTCAACCTCTACCTCATGCCACTAGTATGCAAATGGGACATGGTAGATAGCAAGAAGAGGGTAGAGAAGAAGAGAAGGGAGAGCATTACCATTCCTACTCACATACACCAACAATCTAAGCATACAAGCAAGCAAGAACACAAGTAGGCATGCAACCATAAGCTCAAATGAGAGAGAGAGAGAGGGAGAGAGAGAGAGAGAGAGAAGGCAAACTCAAGTGAGATAAATAGGACTGTCCCTTTTCATATTTCATAAAATCTCTTATATACATGAGCTCATATTTACAATGTCCAACCACCCATTTTCAAGTGGGGGTCCAAAACTAGTCTTCCTAGTTTCACTAGCTCTATGTACATCTATTTCTCATGACCGGCATTACACAAACCATAAGCTCAATCATTCCATGTCTCATATACAATTAGCGCATTGCACAGTTACAAAAAGATAGGTTACAAAAGGGGCGTAGTAGCCGCATGAAAGGTAATGTTAACCGGAGCGGTTAACATCAGGTAGGGGGGATGTTAATCCCATTTTGGATTAACAAAGATGCTCCTCCAATTGAGAACATTAATAAGTGTCATGTAAAGGCACTATAAAAGTTGTACATTTTGGAGATACTGGCCACCCAAGGCCTTAGTAAGTTTTGGGCGCCCAAGTGTGAATAAGGGCCAATTGTATAAAAGGCAAATTCTCATAATGAAAGGATACAATCTCCCTTTGTGCTATGAGAGCTCTTGCTTTGTCGTGTGTGTGAGAGAGAGAGTGTGAGAGTATACTCTAGTGCGTGTTCCTCTTCTATGCATGTGTATGTGGAAGAGTGAGAGGTAGATTTCCTTGCATTGTGGTGAGAGCGACTCTGTGATGACAACATGGAGGTGGAGATTGGAGGAGTGGCGCTTCCAAAAGCGAGCTTGGGGAGCCTCAAGGGACGTGATCTTGAAGCATTGGTAAGTACCCACCAACGATGGTTGTTGTCTATTATTACTTCTGATTGTGAATGGGTAGAGTTCTCTCTTGGAAGGTGCGGTAGCCCATAACACAACTACAAAAATTAAACAAGGTTTATTGGATTTTCTAGCTTTTACAAAAGGATTAGTGGTGTTCTACCTACTATTGATTTTATACCTCACCTTTCACTATCATGTTTTCATGCGAATAAGGATTAGTGGTGTTCTACCTACTATTGATTTTATACCTGGGGGAAACTCTATTGAACAATTTTTTGTGACTTAGATCATCTTGGCATTACTCAAAAGAAATAGATTTAACTATAGCCAACAACAGATTCATGCTAGTCTCAAAATCCAAATATAAAAGTGAGCAGCTCTTTAAGATCCAACATATGGTATCCTTGTTACTCTCATGCACCTATGCTTTAAAGTTTAGTTTATTTATACATTATCATCACTCATATAATGTATGGTTACGAGATCTTTTGGCCGATTGATTTACTAGCTTCACCTATTTGTTAATTGAATTGTGTATTTTTTAAAGTGTGTTATTGTTATCTAGCCTCCCCCTCCTCCCCCCGAGAGTCAAGTTTAAACTGACAAATACAACAATTGCAAGCATTTGACAGTTCCAAGCATTAGTTAAACAATCAAAAACAACTATATGAATTTTAATGTGAAAGCTGGCTAGAAAAATTATTAAGCTGGCCATTTCCTTGATATATAAATTACTTTCAAATTCTAAGGCTCGGAGGTAGATAATAAATTGATGTTATTTAACTTTTACAACAGGGCAACGGTGCGATAAAAAATATTAGATGAGAGAATTTTTACTTCGAGAAAAGCTAGAAAATTTCTTAAGCTATTCATTATTGAGACTTATGCTGATAAATCTCAATTTTGAGATAGGCATGGTGCGTTAGTAATAAATCACAAGAAATTATCTAATTATTTAAAAAATATAAAAACAAACTATTATAGTAGTTTTTGAAAAAGATGAAATTTTGGTCTCTTGTAAGTGACCATTCCGACACCTACGGATGTCCAAATTGTAACCTTAATTAATTGGGCCTTAATTATAAGGAGCCTGCCCGTTGCCATGTGTCTTACCTCAACACCCCCCCCCCCCCCCCCCCCCCCGACGCAGCCCCAAGAGGCAAGTTTAAACTGACAAATACAACAATTGAAAGCATTTGACAATTCCAAGCATTAGTTAAACAATCAAAAACAACTATATGAATTTTACTATGAAAGCTGGCTAGAAAAATTCTTAAGCTGGCAATTTCCTTGATATATAAATTACTTTCAAATTCTAAGGCTCGGAGATAGATAATAAATTGATATTATTTAACTTTTACAATAGGGCAACAGTGTGGTAAATATTAGATGAGAGAATTTTTACTTCGAGAAAAGCTAGAAAATTTCGTAAGTTGTTCATTATTGAGACTTATGCTGATAAATCTCATTTTTGAGCTACGCATGGTGCGTTATAGTAATAAATCACAAGAAATTATTTAATTATTTTAAAAATATGGAAACAAACTATTTCAACGATTTTTGAAAAAGATGAAATTTTGGTCTCTTGTAAGTGACCATTCGAACACCTAGGGATGTCCAAATTGTAACCTTAATTAATTGGGCCTTAATCATAAAGAGCCTGCCCGTTGCCATGTGTCCACCTTACCTCGTTCCCAGAAGAGACTGAATGCTTTTCACCATACCCCTCACCATTCTCTTTCCCATTGTGTTCCTCACCTACCCGTAATCCTGAATTTGGACTAACTAGAGGCTTCTTTTCCTTAATCTCATGCTGAAAAATGTGCCTACTTCATAGGGGTTTTGGAGATCATTTTTGTCGTAGTTTTATCTTCCTTTTGCTACCTGGTCCTTCCTACTGCTACCCCCTCCATTCTTGGGAGTCACATATTAGAGCAATTTATAGAGCTAGAAGGTTGATTCTCGCTCTCCCAAAGTAATTTCTTGATTTTTCTCTGGATTTCTAGCAATTAAGCTTAATTAATCTTTTCTTATTGCTTAAATGGTACTAATGTGTTATGAAGTGCCATATAGTGCCCAAACAGGCCCTTTTCTTAGAGTTCTCCACTCCTTTCTCTCTCTTTTGCTCTCATTTCTGCAATTAGAGAGTTCTTTCTCGTGAAACTGACATTCCATAATTGTGAAAAATCAAGGTTGTGTTTTGAAGTTTGTGCCATGATGTTTCTTTTGCTTCGTGATTACCACCCCCTTGGGCTCAGTAGCAGAACTCCAATACCCAAGTGGAGGCAACCCACACATGCAAAGTGCTTGTGGACCAAGGTGGGTAGAAACCTCACTATAACTTCTCACTATTCTCTTGTATGTCAATATTGAATGGAAATCAAGGTTGTGTTTTGAATTTGTGCCATGATGGTCCTTTGCTTCATGATTACCACCCCCTTGGGGACTCAGTAGAGCGAGAATTCCAAGACCCAAGTGGAAGCAACCCACACATGCGAAGTGGTCGTGGACCCAAGGATAGGTGGGTAAAGAGCCTTTTTAGCTCATTTAGATTTGCCTCCCTCCAAAACATCAAATCTAGGAGAATTAGTTGCAAGAGTTATACAATGTAACAAGCATGAGACATGTTTCTAATTTAAGAGCACCAAAAAAATAGATTCAACTATCACCAACAATGGATTCATGCTGGTCTCAATCCAAATATAAAAGTGAGCAGCTCTTTACGTTATCATCTGTTTAAGATCAATGTATGCTTTAAAGTTAATTTATACATTATCATCTCTTTAAGAGCAATGTATGCTTTAAAGTTAAGTATATTTATACATTATCATCGCTCATATAATGAATGGTTACAATATCTCTTGACCGTGATTTACTATGGTTACAATATCTTTTGGCTGATTGATTTACTAGCTTCACCTATTTCTTAAACTTGCCCGGGAGGCAAGTTTAAACTGACAAATACAACACAATTGAAAGCATTTGACAATTCCAAGCATTGGTTGAACAATCAAAAACAAATACAGGACCTACCTACCATTTACCACTACAAAATCTTCATTTTTAGTTCTCATTATCAAAACTTGCTTCAAATAAGCTGTTCATCCCGGTCACCAATTATGAGTATAGAAAACTTGCTATAGAACCTTACTCCAAATGAGCTGTATGTAGTTAGAATCCTCAGTACATTGAAAAATTGTGTCCCCATTACATTGAAACCAAAAGTGATGGCACACAAGTTCTCTAGTCAAAATCTGCATCATCATCATCAGGCAGCGGCTGAGCTGCTGCAGCCAACAATTCTGCCTCATACCTGCAGAGCATAAAATTGCAATAAAGTAGATTACTAAATAAACAGAAAAAAAAAAGGATTTCAATTGAATTAAGAGTTGTTTCAGAGGACCCATTAACTTTCAGTTGCACTTTACTGATTGAAATCAAATTTAAGAAGACTGCTTATATTTATATTGCACTCTATTTGATGTGTTAAAAATGAAAGCAAGCACACATTCATTCACTCACTGCTGTTGGGCTGCCAAATCAATCTGCACCTCTGGTGGAGCAAGGGCAGGGCACTCGACAAAATGCAGATTAGGGTCCCTGAGAAAAGAGGGAAAGGGGGGAATCAAGAATGATAAAAATCCATTTTGCAAGCAAGATTCAATAAATATCCATATATTGACAGTTGTTTGAAAGTTGAATCAGTTGTTAGCAATCCTACCCAGCTAGCTTTCGGGCAAGGTAGAGGAAAGGCTTCTCAAAGTTGTAGTTGCTTTTGGCTGAAATTTCATAGTACTGGAGATTTTTCTTCCTGTGAAAAGTCACCTGCTTTGCTTTTACTTGCCTGTTCTTTACATCCACCTTGTTTCCACACAGCACAATGGGGATATTCTCGCAAACCCTGATACCGTAAACAAACATTATTTTAGCTAATCATAAAGACTGTGTGTCTGTGTACACGCGTGCGTGTGCGTGTTCACATGAGAGAGAGAGAGAGAGAGAGAGAGAGAGAGAGAGAGAGAGAGAGGATAATGCAGAGCCTGCATCTACCTGCAAAGATCTCGATGCCATGTGGGCACATTCTTGTAGGTTAGCCTTGCCGTAACATCAAACATGATGATGGCACACTGGCCATGAATGCTGCATCAGCAAAACCCAAGTTAAATTTCACAATAATTAGCAAAAGCTTTATCAAAGAAGCGTCTGAATGCACCTAAAAGATTAGGGAGTACTCACTAGTAGCCATCTCTAAGTCCTCCAAACTTCTCCTGACCTGCCGTGTCCCAGCAATTGTAGCGGATTTTGCCACAGTTGGTGAAGAAATCAAGAGGGTGTACCTCCACACCAATAGTTGCTGCATAAAGGAATAATCACAACACATCAGGAAGGCCAGACTATAGCATGTAAAGGAATAATCATAAACCCAAAGCAGAAGACTGAATCAAAACCAATCCAGTTCACAAATTGACTTACGCTCATATCTTTTTTCAAACTCTCCTGTTAAGTGTCGCTTGACAAAGGTCGTCTTTCCTGAAGAGAAATCATGATTGAGAATGCATGCCAAAATGCAACCTTTGCTCAGGGGAACCATAAAACATATTCCTACCTGTGCCTCCATCACCAACGATAACCAACTTGAAATTGGGACAGTCAGCCTGCAGTACAGATACCAACCATAGTAAGGTAGAAACAATGAGGGCTTTCAAGGATGAACCATAGCAGACCCAGGCCTACACCTACAGCCATGGCAGGCTTGGGTACATAAGGCATTGTAACTTGGCACACTAACAAGCCCTGGTGAATACTAGCAATTTGGACATGAACAACACCCTTGCACATAATAATTCTGGAATTTGTGGTATCCATGGATAGTTAGAAAGTGTATGATGATATGATGATATGGCATAATGATTAGCACCATCCTGCGTAGAGGGCTTAACATTTTACAAATCATAATATGAGGGTAAGCACTTCACATATATAGCTTGCACAGAGTATAATACACCCAAATCATACTGCAAAGATCTCTAAACCTCACTACCGATTTGAGCATGTTAAACATAGCCTCAAGGCTGAAACAAGCACTCATTGGACGTATGCTATAGACAAAATAGCAGAGCATTCTAAGTTGGCACTTAGTTCAACCCTAATGGCCTACTTGCAAAAGAAAAGCACTCTAGTAACGCTAGAGCTGGTCGGTGTAATTTTGCACGGACAGATAAGCCGCTAGCACATTTTGCAAGCTTTGATTAATACAGTAGTTTTATTTCGAAAAGTCTGTTTATGAAACCCTAACATGCTATGACTGCTATCGGCACACAGGAAAAGACCCTAAAGCTTCTGAAATAGAGCATAACATGGGACAAGAGTTTTTGCACAGAAACACAAACACTAGCAATCCTTAAACACTTTGCAAACCATGTGAGACCCACTGTGATTTATGACAGACAGGAGCCCTAACCCATCTTCATCTCGTATTAACAGAACAAACCATAGCAAACAAAGATGTGCACAGAAACAACCCTAGAAAACGCTTTAAGAAAAAAGAGGTAAGCAAATACCATGGTGCTTTGGATGGAAGAAAGCCCAAATTTGAGTGGATAGCTTTTCTGCAGTCTTCTTGCTGTTAGAGTCGAGGATAAAGTGAAGAACAGGATCTAGATGATCTGTATAAAACAGAGGATTAAAGCGACGGGCTGCAACCCTAACCCTAGTCCTGCATAGAAAAGAGGCTACGTTGGCGTTACAAATAGAAGGAAGTTTTGGAATTGCCGACACAAGCCCAACGGATCTGCTTTTTCTCGGGAAAATGCCCCTAATTTTTCAAATTCTTTGATTTATTTATATAAGCAATTTACTGTTTTCCTTCAGATACGGAAATTGTTATGGCCCTTTGATGTAGGCTCCTTGCTTCCTTTTTTTTTTGAGAGATGGACATTATAGCCAAGCCACCATACCACATATGATCTATAATACGGCACCACCGAAGTGCGGGGAATGGGACTTGAACCCGAAGTCTCTAAATACGAAACTCGATGCATAAACCACTACGCCAACACTAGACAGAGAGAGAGAGAGAGAGAGAGAGAGAGGGATAGAAATTATACATAGATGCCACTGTTTGACGAGTTGGACCTATGCGGATCAACAAATCAAATGATTTACCACTCCAGTTTTGAACTTGCTAGCAAGCTCCCTACTTGCTTTCACCTATACAATTCATTTATTAAATTGGAAAACGAACTAGGGTAGTTGGGCTTAGTGGCATATCTTATGCTTGTTTACCTCGTTTTCACATGCACACAATTGTCATTTCTTGAGATTGGGTGTCACTAGTTGCAAGGGCGTCGTCATACTATTATGCCAAATCTTGGGCAAGGTCTAGACTGGTCCATTTGGCCTACTTTACCTATTGTCTAAGTAAAGCCACACCTAGGATAGTTTGGTTTCTCAACCAAAAATATATGGACACCTACTCTTACTTTACTCGCTCATCCATACACCATTATTAATCTAGGGCAACAAAGGATATGACTGTCACAACAAGATACTCTTCAAGTAGGGAACCTCTTTATGACATAGAGGGTCTTTGGGGAAAAGTTACATATAGCTCCAATCAAAATGTTGTTCCAATGCGGCTGTAATGCCTTTTTTTTACATGCAATTTGTTTAGCAAATCCAATTGGATGCGATTTCATTTTTTTATCTTCCAAGTCTTCTCACAAGCTCTTCTACCCAAATAATAGTCTCTACTCCCATCATCATCTCACAGTGCACTTAACAAGAGATTTCTCACTCCCAAGTCACCATTCTGACACCGATTCTTGAGGGAATTAAGAAAGGGAAAGCTTCAAGGGTGGGAACCTAAGCTAAGAACAAAGGTGAAGGATGATGAAAGAAAGAAAACACAACTCCATATCTCTCCAATCTACTCAACTCTCACCATCTTCATACACATGAGGGTTCAAAAGGCTTTGCAATCACTCGCAGTTACTCTTACACACCAAGTGATGTATTAGGTCGGTAGGAACACTACTCATTCATGGCTAGGTGCCCTCACCACAAACAAGGATTCTAGAAGGAGAAGAAACCCACTCCAAGCCCTACTAGCACATCAACCCTATAATGGTGTTCCATGCAAGGAGAATCCTCAACCAAGACATCACTAATATGAATAACCCACATCCCTCACACACACATAAAAGTACTCCTACAAGCATGCCTTTTAGAAAGCAATAGAATAAAGAAGGTCGAACTATCTACACACCCAACACAATTAAAGAGTACACAAGAGTGGATTCCAACTAGGGCTTGAGGGAATGAGTTCTCTCATTCCCTCAAAGAGTCCATGGATGGATTCCAACTAAGGCTAGAGGGAATGATTACTCCTCTCACCTTGCTCTCGTTACATAGGAAAAGGGTATTCTCTATGCCACGTGTTGCACATAGATTGTTTACGCAAATTACAACCAATAGGATGTGGGGATACTCATTCCCTAAGGTGTAAACCATATGAAATATGCACTTTAAACAATTACAAAGTAGGTTCAAATGTGCACATGGGCACTAGATATAAGAAAAATCCATGGTTGCCAAATGGTTAACCTAAGGGGTTAACATTCTCCCACCTCTATCGATCCCCCGACGAATGTAAATATATAACAATGTGATTACAAGGTGCAACCAAATATAAGATATGTCAATGTAGCGTAAGTCAATGTAGATGCATGATGTAGGTCGATGTAGCACAAGATCAATAAAAGATGCATGATGTAGGTCGATGTAGCACAAGATCAATAAAAGATGCATGATGTAGGTCGATGTAGCACAAGATCAATAAAAGATGTCGATGTAGTGTAAGGAGGGAGTGTAAGGAGGGAAGGCTCCCCCCATCTCCAAAGTAAATTAGATACTAATCCTCCTAGATCCAAAATGAATATAGGAAAATTGAGTGGCTTCCTTAAGATTGGTGCATGCATATACTAAAGTCCAATGCTAGAAAGTGTCAATGAAGGATGAGCCAAAGAGGCACAAGAGGAATACCCAAGGCAATATGCCAGGATCACATATACTATAAGCAAGTTCTCTAACAAAGGCCGATGATGAAAAAACACAAAGCCTATAAGAAATGTAGCTAAAACTTCTTAAGTAATGGACTACACATGGATGTATCAAAGACAATTTCCTTGAACAGCATAGTTGTCATCTAGATCATGTACAGGGGTGATGCTTGATGATGAGGATAACTTATGGGTGTCATACACTATAGGCTCATGATGGCTAGAAGGGGCACTCATCAATAATGAGGATAAAATATATGAAGCATCGCTATAGGTGGAACAAGGTAAGGGATAAACTATAACACATTTCAACCAAGGTGAGGGTGGAAATCATCAAGTTAAGGGGTAAACTATAACACATTTCATCCAAAATGAGGGTGGAAATCATCAAGATAAGGGGTAAACTATAACACATTTCATCCAACATGAGGGTGGAAATCATCAAGGTAACTCTTGAGTTGGGACAAAAAATGGGGTAGACAATGAAATGACATGAAGAGCAATTACTATTGAAAAAGGAAGTTACTTTTGGACAGAAAAACATAGGTGGGGTGAATGGTAGGTGTAAAGGGATAGGGAAAAGTTAGTTAGGAGGGGTAAAGGATAGGTGTAATAGGATATGGAAAAGTTAGTTAGGGGGTAAAGAATAGGTGTAATAGGATATGGAAAAGTTAGTTAGGGGTTGAATTTTTTTAAAGGAAAAGTTAGTTAAGGCAGGACAAAAGAGATGGGGGTGATGGTGGGGAAGGGATAATGAGAAATGGGATATTGGTGCAATTTATTTTCTTACCCTAATAAGTCCTAAGGTGTCCCATTGGGTGTTGGGACATTAACTAGTTCCTCCCTCTTCTAGTTGTCACCTAGGAAAGCTAGTGTCAAGTCATGGTTTGGTGATAACCATGAAGCTACTTACTACGCACATTCTTCCTCTTCATAAACTATCTACCCTTAGAGATAATGTAAAGCTCTCTTTCCATTAGGGGAGTTCGGCATAAGAATTCTCAGCTTCCTTGATTTATTTTCTTACCCTAATAAGGCCTAAGGTGTCCCATTGGGTGTTGGTACATTGACACATTCCTCCCTCTTTTAGTTGTCACCTATTAGTTGTCACCTAGTGTAAGATTCCTCCCCAACCCCTCAAGATGTCAAGTTTCTTTCCCTATAATCAATCCCCCTTTTCAGACCCCAACCCCTCAAGATGTCCAGTTTCTTTCCCTGTAATCAATCCCCTTTTCAGAATAATAAAAGATCTTGTTTCTACCTGTTTTGACCTAGAGAGAGAAAATATTCTAGAGAGAGATAATTCAGTTTTTAGATATCTTTGGATGGAAAAATATCCCTTCTTATTAAAATAAATTCCCCCGAAACAGAAGTTTAAAAAGAAATTCCTAAGGTGCATTAGAAATAAATTATAATGTGTACAAAAGACCTTAGCCTAAGGGTCCAGATTTTTTGTAAGTTTTGGATTAAGGTTCTTACGGACCAATAAGATTAATCCAAATGTAGGGAGGATGTAGGGAGGAGATAAATTGAAGAATAAAAGAAAAACCCCCCAAAAATGAGTAAATGCTCACATAAGATGAAGAGTGGACTAAGGACCAAAGAAAACAATTAAAAAATTGAATGTTGACACCTCAGAGTGGGGATCTCCCCTCATGAAGGAGGCACCTTTTTTCTCATCATTACTCCCAATTTTAAATCAATAAAATGAGATATTTTATCTCTCCTCTCTCCTATTTCAAAACTAGCTCCAAAAAGTAAGCGGAACTGACCCAAAAATGGTCAAAAATTGACCAAACTGATCTGGAAAATTCTAGAATTAGTTTGCTTGGTTAGAGGCTCACTTTTTCCTATAAATAGAAGCCTCCTCCTTTGTAAAAGCTTAATGGTGTTTATGCACTACTACTCTACTCCTGCCCTAGGCCATCTACATTGAATTTCTTAATAATTTAATTGTTTTTTACCTAATCCTCTCCAAAATGAATTGGTGGCCACTCTTGCTTCAAACAAGAGTAGAACCCTCAATCCCTCAAGCCAAAGGAGAGCTTACAAGCTCCATGTAAGCTAACTTTCTTACTTGTTTTCAAATTTTAAATCTACGATTTCCTTGATTTTTGTGTTTTACAGTTGATTGAATTAAATTCAAATGCTATGCCTTTGAGGAAAAGGCCACCCCCTTCTCTTCTTTACATTCCAACCTTTCTTAATCCTAGAAAGTTTAACTAAGGGATTAGTTTAAACTCTTCTTATTGTTTACTCTCTTGAATTTAGAAAATTGTGTAGATTAGAGTTCTATAAATCTAATTTGGGTTAATTTAAGTTAAATAAAGAATGATAAAAATGAGAAATGGTCAGTCATACAAAGGAGGTTACGGTAAAATTTTCTAGAATTTTGTGGAAAAGAAAGTTTGTTTTTATGTTATTCCAAAAGAGTAATTCCCACCATTTTTGCATCTAAAAGAAATATTCTAATTACTCTATGTACATATTCACCTATGAATATGCATGGATATCATTGATACTAATTATTAAAATTGATTTCTATGCATAGAAAGATGCATGATGGAAATTTTTATATTATAAAAGTGTTATTCTTATTAAATTTAATTTCTATGCATAGAAAGATGCATAATGAATTTTTTTTTATAAAAGTGTTATTCTCATTAAATTTGATTTTTATGCGTAGAAAGATGCATAAAGGAAATTTTTTTATTATAAAAGTGTTATTCTTAGTAAATTTGATTTTAATGCATAGAAAGATGCATAATGGAAATTTTTTTATTATAAAAGTGTTATTCTCATTAAATTTAATTTCTATGCATAGAAAGATGCATAATGGAAATTTTTATTATTATAAAAGTGTTATTCTCATTAAACTTGATTTTTATGCATAGAAAGATGCATAAAGGAATTTTTATTATTATAAAAGTGTTATTCTTATTAAATTTGATTTTTATGCATAAAGAAATTTTTTTATTATAAAAGTGTTATTCTTATTAAATTTGTTTTTTATGCATAAAGAAATTCTTTTTATTTTAAAAGTGTTATTCCTATTAAATTTGATTTTATGCATAAATAGATGCATAAAAGGATTTTTTTTATAAAAGTGTTATTCCCATTGAAGTTGATTTTTATGCATAAATAGATGCATAAAGAATTTTTATATCAAAGTTAGAATTCTCTTAAATTCTATGTTTAAATCCTATAAGTATTTGATAAATGAATAATTAAATACTCAAAGAGAGAAATTTCTATCATTTTATATTCACACGGATTGTAAAAAGAAAATTAAAGAAATCTATCGAGATCAAAATATTCAGATAAATGATTATTTTATTCCTCATTGGAATTCATAACTAATTTAGAAATCAGTTAAGTGAATATTCAAAGAAAGAAATTCAGTAAAATAGTAACTAAATTATTGAACCTTTTCGAGAAAGACAACTGTTCAGGAAAAATCTTATCAAACTCCAACCCTGAATCAGACTATGACCAAGACCAAACTCTTTCGCTAGTTTCAAGGAAAGAAGGTGTGACCAGTTTAGAAACACACACTTAAAACTCTCGCCAAATCTAAAACTAAGTTTGAGACCCTTCGAATTGATCTGTGGATCAAGGTTACAGAATTCGAGGAATTTTGGTATGAAATTCAAAATTCCGTTCAAGAATTTGGGGATACTGATTCAAGAAATACTCATTGTATTCAAAAGAAAATCAAACTGAAAACTTGCATAGAAACCCTGTTTTCTTAAAGGACTGTCTTACGCCAGAATGCTGGGAGGGAGCGTTTGGCATATGTTTTCTAAGGGAAGTTCGGTTGCAATAGCTGGCGGGGGGAGTGTTCAAAGGATAGCTCACACGGCAAAGCCTGCCCAGGTCTTGACCAGCCTCAGTATGGTTGAAAAATGGTACGATTCCGGTATGATGGGCGAGGGCCGAAGCGGTCTCCGAGTGAAGTGCCAGGACACCTAAGGAGGATCCTGGAGGGTTCTGACCAAGTGATGTACGAGCTCGTGGTGCCTAGGACACCCATGCGTATGTCATGGAAGATATGTATGATGGATGAAATGTAATTGTA
Source organism: Cibotium barometz (assembly GCF_041138505.1). Classification (NCBI taxonomy): domain Eukaryota; kingdom Viridiplantae; phylum Streptophyta; class Polypodiopsida; order Cyatheales; family Cibotiaceae; genus Cibotium; species Cibotium barometz. Next base: position 9,043,856 of record NC_141065.1, on the reverse strand, counting down.
ATCTGTTACTGGATCTCGTTTGCTGACCATATGGTCTCAACGGAGAGTCCAGAGTGATACTGGTTTTTGAGAAACAAGGGACTGGATGGAAATTTTGAGTTATGATATGTGTAACCAATAACTTTTTGTCAATGGATTATTTTATATGTTAAAGTTTTAAAGAGGAGTGTGCGCGTATCTGTATTCGAAAGTAAAAGTTAAGAAAGGCATTCAATTATGGGTGGGTGAGTTATTGTCAAGTTCTACCAATTCCAGTGGTTGGGTGGTGTGGCTAGGCTGGAATCGGTGGAGTTTTAATAATTAAATTGAAATAATAGGAATACGCTTAGAATTCGAGTAGTTAAATAAAAACCTGAAGAATTTCTCAAATGAGTAGATCAATGGCTGTGCCTAATTTTGGTTAGGAAAAAAGCATTGATTTCCTTAAATGATTAGATCAACGGTTGTGCCTGATTTCGGTTAGGAAAAAGCGTTGATTTCTTCAAATTAGGTCAGTGATAGTTTTCCTTCTATCTGGTTTAATCAGGTGAAGGATAGTTTAGTCTCTTGACCCCGTTAGAAAATTCGTTAAGAAAATCAAAAAGGTGGAATCGTCCCCATTTTTTCGGCAAGGAAAATTTTATCGGTTTCGGAATGACCACCAGTTTAGTCTCGTGTCCAGACATTCGAGGGCGAGGCCCCGAGTGGGAAACCATGCCTCGCGCAAGAGGAAGCTACTTCTGCTGTTGCTAGCAACCGGGAATCCGGTGTGTAGAGGGGGTAGAGGGGTCTCAGAGCTGGTATTAGAGCGCTGTTGTAAACTTACAAAACTGCAGCAGAAATTGCCTAAAATTTAAAAGTAAATCTGGAAAATAATGTTTTCACTTGTTAAAATTATGTTTGAAATGAACTTCATAAATTGAAAACTCATAAATTGAACTGGATTTTTAGATGGATACCCCAAATCTGTCTAGCATTCCTGGACTCTCCCAGATTCAGGATATGATCGCCTTAGCGTTCGATAATCTCATCAACTCCGCTACAACCCGAGAAAGTAGAGTGAGACTTGCTCGTCACTTTGAGGATCTATACTTTCTCGATCCAATAGAGCGATGTCAGCATATGTGGTTCTCTGGAGGGCAAAGTATTAACGTCAATACCAATCAACGACAGAGACTTAGACAGAATATCTCGCTAGCCATGATCTTGTTAAGACTAAGAGTTGTTCATAATGTACAACTCTATAATCACTCACCCCAGAATTTTAGAATTTCTTGCTGTATTTTTAGACTTCTTAGCTGTATTTTTAGACTTCTTAGCCGCTTTATTCCTAGGAGAAGAATTACAGCACCATTATCAGTGATGAATCGTGTATATCATAGCATGTCTCCATCGCAGTATCGCCTTTTTATGCGTACGCGATTGAGGTAGTGACTTTTGGAGCCGAGACGCTCTATGTATATATCAAAAACTTTTGATAATAAATGATGCTTTGCAAAAGATTCCAAATTGTTTTCGTGGTTGTGAATATTGGTTAATAAAATTATCATGGTGAATCTTGTTTTTAAGAATTATGATGGAAAATTTATTTGTTTAAGAAATAAATCTCAAAAATTAAATAGTCATAAATCTGATGACAAAGTTAAGTTGACAAAAATCTCATTTTGTCAGAATCATGAGGCGCGCGGGCCATGGTAGGCAGCTAGATCCTCTTACTGATGTGATGAAGAGTTAGATCCGGACGTTCGTAAAGCCCTGCACCGATCCCAACCTGATCCCTTCAAGGGTGAAGGGGAACAGTTAGGAGAAGTAGTGGAAAAATGGATCGAGGCAATGGAAGAGTATTTTGATGTAACCGGTTATAAACGAGAGGAGTAAGATGGCTCTCGCTAGATTGAAAATTATGGAAACGGCCAGGGTCACATGGAGGAACCATTGCGAGACAAACCATCTTGACTGTAATACCCAGACCTGGTCAGATCTTAAAGCTTACCTCAAGTAGAGGTTATGTCCTCCGGGCTTCCTGGAAACCAAAATAAATGAGTTCTTAGAACTGAAGCAGGATAGCCAGACGATTGAAGAATACCATCAGGCATTTGCCCTCCTCCTCAAATATTCTCCACTTTTGGATGAAGAGGGATGAACAAGCCATTGGACACTTTAGTGAAAAATGCCAAACCTGTCTCAATGGTGGCAGAAGCTGTCAGAATGGCAAAGGACTTTGCCAAAGCATTTGTTGTTAAGGTCCCACCAAAGCCTGCACCCTCAAACTTTAAAAGGTAACCCTAGGAAGTGCTTCAAACTTTCCACCCTCAAAGAGGTAGCAAGGCCCTAATCAGAATCAAGATGCTGGGAGATTCAGAAGTGAGAAAGACCCTTTCCTCAGAACACTTTCTCAGGAGCCCCACCTTTTTCAAGGATTCAGAGGGATGAGCTTAGAAGTGAGAACAGGTGTTTTGGGTGTCAGGGTTTCGGTCATCACCAGCTTAAAGACTGCCCGACTCCTGCCATGTTAAGAGGACAGAGAAGTCAAGGACCCAGAGTGCAGAGACCAGCCCCTTCGTATCAGTCAACGTCTCGCCAAAATCAGGGCAATCCTAGGAGGACTCTAGCTCAACCATCTGCCTCTCTTAGTGGAAGAGGAAAGAGATCAGATTTATGCCACGCGATTGAAAACCAAGGGCCAAATCGTCAATTCTCTGTCATCCATGCTCCAGCTGAGTATAAGGGTAAGCCATTCATGCTTTTGATTGATTCAAGCAGTACTCATTCATTTATTTCCCTAGGATGCTTGCATAAGCTAGTCTTAGAACAGAAATCAGGGAAACCTATGCAAGTTGAATTGGCCAGTGGGAAGATTGTTTTCACTCACCATGAGACAGATCGTATTCAATTTAATCTAGATGGGAATGTAACTGACTGCCAGTTCAGAGTTTTACCTTTGGGAGTTTTCGACGGAATCCTTGGAATGGATTGGCTCCACAAAAATCAAGCTGACATTCACTGTCACTCTGGACTCTTTGTTGATACCAGTTGGTCAACAATGAGATCCAGTAAAACAGATTATAATAATCATTTCGTCCATCATACATATCTTCCACGACATACGCATGGGTGTCCTAGGCACCGCAAGCCCGTGCATCGCCTGGTCAGAACCCTCAGGATCCTCCTTAGGTGTCCTGGCACTTCACTCAGGGACCGCTTCGTTGGCCCTCGTCCATCATACCAGAAGCGCATCATTTTAACCGTACCGAGGCTGGTCAAGACTTGGGCAGGCTTTGCCGTATGAGTTATCCTTTGAACACTCCCCACCAGTTGTTGCAACCGAACTTCCCTTAGAAAAACATATACCAAATGCTCCCTCCAGCATTCTAGCGTAAGACATTCCTTTAAGAAAACAGGGTTTCTATGCAAGTTTTCAGTTTGATTTTCTTTTGAATACAATGAGTATATCTTGAATCAGTATCCCCAAAACTTCTTGAACGGAATTCTGAATTTCATACCAGAATTCCTTAAATTCTGTAACCTTGATCCACAGATCAATTCGAAGGGTCTCAAACTTAGTTTCAGATTTGGCGGGAGTTTTGAGGGTATTTTTCTAAAACGGTCACATCTTCTTTCCTCGAAACTGACGAAAGAGTTTGTTCTTGGTCATAGTCTGATTCAAGATTCGAGTTTGATAAGATTTTTCCTGAACTATCTTTCTCGAAAAGGTTTAATAATTCAGTTACTATTTTACTGAATTTCTTTCTTTGAATATTCACTTAACTGATTTCTAAATTAGTTACGAATTCCAATGAGAAATAAATTAATCATTTATCTGAATATTTCGATCTCGATAGATTTCTTGAATTTTCTTTTTACAATCCGTGTGAGTATAAAATGATAGAAATTTCTCTCTTAGAGTATTTAATTATTCATTTATCAATTTCTCATAGAATTTAAACATAGAATTTAAGAGAATTCTAATTTTGATATAAAAATTCTTTATGCATTTATTTATGCATAAAAATCAACTTCAATGGGAATAACACTTAAAAAAATCCTTTTATGCATCTATTTATGCATATAATCAATTTTAATAGGAATAACACTTTTAAAATAAAAAGAATTTTGTTATGCATCTATTTATGCATAAAAATCAATTTTTACAAGAATAACGTTTTTATAATAAAAATTCCTTTATGCATCTTTCTATGCATAAAAATCAAATTTAATGAGAATAACACTTTTATATTTAAAAAAATTCCATTATGCATCTTTCTATGCATAGAAATTAAATTTAATGAGAATAACACTTTTATAATTTAAAAAATTTCCATTATGCATCTTTCTATGCATAGAAATTAAATTTAATGAGAATAACACTTTTATAATTAAAAACAAATTCCATTATGCATCTTTCTATGCATAGAAATTAAATTTAATGACAATATTACTTTTATAATAAAATAATTTCTATGCATCTTTCTATGCATAGAAATTAAATTTAATGAGAATATTACTTTTATAATAAAGAAATTTAGAATATTACTTTTATAATAAAGAAATTTCCATTATGCATCTTTCTATGCATAGAAATTAAATTTAATGAGAATAACACTTTTATAATAAAACAATTTCCCTTATGCATCTTTCTATGCATAAAAATCAAATTTAATGAGAATAACACTTTTATAATAAAAAAATTTCCATTATGCATCTTTCTATGCATAGAAATTAAATTTAATGAGAATAACACTTTTATAATAAAAAAATTTTCATTATGCATTTTTCTATGCATAGAAATCAATTTTAATAATTAATGTCAGTGATATCCATGCATTTTCATAGGTGAATATGTACATGGAGTAATTAGAATATTTCTTTTAGATGCCAAAATGGTGGGTATTACTCTTTTGGAATAATATAAAAATAAAATTTTTTTTCCACAAAATTTAGGAAAATTTTGTCATAACCTCCTTTGTATGACTGGCCATTTCTCATTTTTATCATTCTTTAATTGACTTAAATTAACCCAAATTAGATGTATAGGACTCTAATCTACATAATTTTTTAAATTCAAGAGAGTAAACAATAAGAAAAGTTTAATTAATCTTTTAGTTAATCTTTCTAGGATTAAGAAAGGCTAGAATGTAAAGAAGAGAAGGGGGTGGCCTTTTTCTCAAAGGCATAGCATTTGAATTTAATTCAATGAATAGTAAAACATGAAAATCAAGAAAACCATAGATTTATAAATTAAACAAGTTAAAAAAATTATCTTACATGGAGCTTGTAAGCTTTCCTTTGGCTTGAGGGATTGAGGGTTCTACTCTTGTTTGAAGCAAGAGTGACCACCAATTCACTTTGGAGAGGATTAGGCCAAAAACAATTGAATTGTCAAGAAATTCAGTGTAGATTAGTATGGATACACAATAACAAGAAAGCATTGCGCGCTGAAGTATACCAAGGGCTTGCAGATATGGTTAATGTCAGTGATGGGGTCAATAGAGTCTTTGGAGGCATTACCGGATGCCGGATAGTTCTACCATGTACATATACTAGGGGGCGTCGATATATGCATCAATTGTATCATGATTCAATGGCAATTGTTAGGAAGATGGGTAAACCTGACCTATTTATTACCTTTACTTGCAATCCAAAGTGGGATGAAATATGCAATACTTTATTGCCGGGTCAGGCTACCCAAGATCGACCTGACTTGACAGCACGGGTCTTCTATGAATATGTTGCATTTATTGGTGGAAAACACATTATTTGGAAGGGTAGTGGGATTTGTTTCTGTTATTGAATTTCAAAAAAGAGGCTTGCCACACACATGCACATATATTATTGATATTGGAGGGTACATGTAAACCTACCGAGATTTCTCACTATGATAAGTTAGTATGTGATGAACTTTCAGATAAGGTCATGTTTCCCGAGTTGTTGCACAAGATAATTAGTAAGTGTAATGTTCATGGACCATGTGGGGAACTAAATATGTACTCTCCGTGCATGGTTAACGGGAGTTGCAAACATCGTTATCCTCGCAAGTTTTCTAAGACTACTATTCTTGATGACAATGGGTATCCAACTTATATGCGATGAGATGATGGTAGTTTCATCCAAGTAAAGAATCATAGGGTGAATAGTCAATGGGTTGTTCCTTATAACCCTTTTCTCTCTATGAGATACAAATCTCATATTAACATAGAAGTATGCTTTACCATTACAATAGTGAAATATTTGTATAAATATGTATATAAGGGACATGATAGAGCTTCTATAGAGTTGCAAGAAGATACACATGGGATTATTGATGAGGTTAGTCAATATTTGGATGCACGGTACGTGTCTACATTAGAGGCAAGTTGGCACATATACCAATATGATCTGCATGATGAAAAGCCAGATATAAAAATGTTGCATGTCCATCTCCCCTTGCAAAACCATGTTATATTGAATGACTATGATGATTTTCGCGATTTAATTGGTTGTGATAGAAACCGAAGAACTACTTTCATGCTTTAGAGCTAATCAATTATGCAAAAGCAAATAGCTTGCTATATGTTGATTTCCCTTGTAAGTGGGTGTGTAATTCTTTTCTTTGGTCATGGACTAAAAGAAAAAAGGGAAATGTGATTGGACTTATGTATAATGTTAGCCCGAGTGCAGGTGAGCAATACTATCTACGCATGCTACTCACAATGTGTAAAGGCTACAAATCTTTTAAGGAAGTACATATAGTGAATGGGCAATTATATCCTTGTTTTAAGACTGCATGTGATGTAAGAGGAATGCTGGAGAGTGATGATGAGTAGTATACATATCTTCAAGAAGCTGCATTTTAGAAAACAGGATTCCAGATGCGTAAACTTTTTATCATCATTTTGGTTTTTTGTGAGCCTATATCTCTCGGCGGACAGCTTTGGGTCAAATTTTATGCTGAACTTTCTGATAAATTTTTCCATGGCTTGCATAGAAGGTGTATTGACGTTGGTGTTTGTCAATCTATAGCTAAGAATCAAGCTTTGTTACACTTGCAAAACCTCTTACACAACAATATGGAAAACATTTACATGATTTTGAAGGGTTGCCTCTTCGTGTGATAGATCAACTCTTGCTCTAATCAACAATGGGTTGTTGATGGGAGAGATGATGTTCAATAGGCTGATTTGTCTCTTTCCATGAAAAGGAGTCTTAATAGTTGTCAATCTAGAGCATTCCATATACCATCCTTGAGTCCATTAATTTGAACAACGGTGGTGTTTTTTTCCTCGATGGAGCAAGCGGATCAAGCAAAACATATCTATATATGTCTTGCTATCTCGATTAAGCAGAGATAATCAAGCTGCTTTGGCATGTGCATCTTCAAAAATAGCTGCATTGTTACTTTCAAATGGACCCACTACACACTTATGTTTCAAAATCCCATTGGTTTTGAATGTTTCTAGCATATGTAATATTAAAGTTAATAGCCCATTAGCCGAGATATTGAAGCTTGCAAGATTGATCATTTGGGATGAGGCTCCAATGATGCATAGGTATGCAATGAAGCATTGGATAGGACATTAAAAGATATCATGCAAAGTGATATAGTGTTTGGTGGTAAAATTATGCTCTTTGGTGGTGACTTTAGGAAAATCATACTTGTTGTGCAAAGGAATCACGTGAGGATATTGTTGATGCAATGTTGTGCCAGTTATATATTTGGAGACATGTGAAAGTTTTAAAGCTCACCCAAAACATGTGGGTCATTCAAAATGGTTATGATTCTACAGAACTAGATTTTGTCGATTGGACTTCAAATTGGGAATGGCTCTATAGACCATTCAAACAATGAAGGTGGACTAGTAATTCCACCATGAATGTTAATCCATGGGAACTCCTTGCTCTGCGTTTGATAGAATGGGTACACATAGATCTTCAAAGAGTGGAGGATTATGTATGCTTCATCAGAGACTGTGCTATTCTTGCACCACGAAATCAAGAGGTGGATGAGATTAATGAACTTAGAGCCTTGGCTGCATTACCTGGTCTTGAAAGAGAATATCTTAGTGCAGATTTGGTTGTTTCTTCTAAGAGTGACATAATATTGTATGCAGTTGAGTACTTGAATAGTTTGAGTCTAGGTGGTGGTTACTCTCCTCACCTGCTTGCTTTTAAAGATGAATGCTCCTATCATGATTCTCCATAATTTGGATCCTTGGAGGGGAGTTTGTAACGGTACCAGATTGATATGTGAGAAATTTCACTTAAAGGTGATAGAAGCAGAAATTATTACAGGTATAAACATTGGAGAGGGTCTTCATTCCGAGGATAACATTCATTCCATTAGTGCTTCAACTGCCTTTTGACATGAGAAGGAGACAATTTCCTCTGAGGCTAGCTTTTGGTATGTCAATAAATAAGTCTCAAGGTCAAACATTGAGTGTGTTGGGACTTTATTTGGCCACACAAGTATTCACGCATGGACAATTGTATGTTGTTATGTCACGTGTTAGATCATCAGATGCAGTGAAAGTGTGTGTAAAAGATATCGTGGACCATGAAAGCAGCAAAATGAAGGTATAAATGAAGTCTACACAGCTAATGTTGTCTATAAAGAGGGACTGCAAATGGCATTTAGAAAAATATAAATGTAATGTATGCCCATAAGGCAGCCTACAAATTCTAGAGACTACATTTGTAGCTATCGTTGTATCAATCAAGCAAACATTTGGAAGGAGAATGTTCGCAAATAAGTGGCATGTGCAATCTATGTTTTCTTTCAGCAAGTGTGCATGCTTTCAAGTTGATTGATGTTTCTTTTAGATTGACATTTTTATTTTTGTGATGTGAAGACATGAAGATAAATAGGAGTTGGATGGCAAAATTCTTGCAATTTATCTCCCACATTGGCATTTCCATTACCGGTAATATTGAATTGATATATATAAATATACTTACATTGTCTGATAAATGGTTGACATTGAGGTAAAGCCACCATGCAGATCCAGAAGTATGGACTGTCCCCAAGGGGTGGTTTAAAATTTTGAGTTAGCTATAGGGGCATGGTGAGTTCTTCTTTGTTTTTATAACCTTCAATATAAGAAAATGTTTTTCTTCTGACTTGTTTTCCTTTACTGTGGCATTATTAATATTTCTTACTTAGTTCGAAATACTTAACGTCCATAGAGAGAGAGAGAGAGAGAGAGAGAGAGAGAGAGAGAGAGAGAGAGAGAGAGAGAGAGAGCTCAAAATCACACATAAATGATTAGTGAAGGTATTATTGTATTTGATATCACATGTAATACTGCATAGGATGGATGTGGCAAGGAGATCATTTTCATTTATTTATGGTGATGGACAAGATATTGAAGGTATTGGTCTTGACTTTGTTATAACAGTCATCATTGTTTACTTTAATCTATTTGATTTTCATGGCTCAATTGTAGACCCTTCGTCTTGGGAAGGACAAGCTACAACATCTCTAATGATCGAACTAGTAGAGTGTACAAGTGTATTATGGTATAAAAATCTACCTTTTTTTGGGTTTTTTTAGCATTTTAATGTATATAAAAAATGATATTGATACGTTTTCTTGAAATAAGGAATATCTTTATATTTTGGAACCTAGATCATTGCTAGGTTTGTATGGTCCAAACGCTTACAATGAGAGCTTTGGGTTGCTTGCAATTTACAATCTAAGATTGCAAAAGATTGCAGATCAGCTTCATGTACATGTAATGTTTATAGGCTATGAAAAGCCTAATAGGATAGATTTTTGGTTCATAGACACTAGACATTACATAATTTTTTGATTTGGCATTTACAAGCTTGTTCAAACGTCATTCGTCTCAGATGTTGATCCACTGAATGAGTTTCAAAAGGAAAGATAATCCAGTCGCTTGAAGATTATTTTAATGGTTTATGCATGTGTGTTTGGTTGTCACCACTACCCTGGGTTAGAATGCTAGATACATATGTATGCCAATTTTGGTGCTTATTCAAAGAAAACTAAGTGTTTTGGGAGCTTTGATATTGTGACAAGCATGGTGTGGATATATATATACCCCCCCACCACATGCTCGCAAAGTTTGGTCACCACCATCGAAGTATGTTTGGATTAGTAGCACTCAGTAAAGGATTTTTCAAGTCTCTTGGTGCTTGAGAGGCCATTGAAAATCCCGCTCTTCTCCATGCCATCGTACCCAAAAATGCTCCGATGGTGACCAAACTTTGCAAGCATGTGGGGGGGACCCTCCGCCACATGGTCGCAAAGTTTGGTCACCATCGGAGCATCTTTGGGTTAGCAATTAGCACTTAGTGCACATTTTTCAAGTCTCTTGGTGCTTGAGAGGCCATGGAAAATCCTGCTCTTCTCCATGCCATCATCATACCCAAACATGCTCCAAGGGTGACCAAACTTTGCGAACATGTGGAGGAGACCCATCCCCACGTGCTTGCAAAGTTTGGTCACCATTGGAGCATGTTTGGATTAGCAATTAGCACCCAATGTAGATTTTTCAAGTCTCTTGGTGCTTTAGAGGCCATGGAAAATCCTGCTCTTCTCTATGCCATCGTACCCACATCACCATCGAAGCATGTTTGGATTCACTCTTTCCCATGCCATCGTACCTAAACATGCTCCAATGGTGACAACTTTACGAGCATGTGGGGGGGGACCCACCCCCGACATGCTCACAAACTTTGGTTACCATTGGAGCATGTTTGGATTAGCAATTACCGCCCAGTGTGGATTTTTCAATTCTCTTGTGCTTGAGAGGCCATGGAAAATCCTGCTCTTCTCCATGCCATTGTACCCAAACATGCTGTGATGGTGGCTAAACTTTGCAAGCATGTGGGGGAGACCCGCCCCCACATGCTCGTAAAGTAGAGCATGTTTGGGTACGATGGCATGGAGAAGAGCAGGATTTTCCATGGCCTCTCAAGCACCAAGAGACTTAAAAAAATCCGCACTGGGCACTAATTGCTAATCCAAACATGCTCCGATGGTGACCAAACTTTGCGAGCATGTGGGGGTGGGTCCCCCCCACATGTTCGCAAAGTTTGGTCACCATTGGTACATGTTTGGGTACGATGGCATGGAGAAGAGCAATATTTTCAATGGCCTCTCAAGCACCAAGAGACTTGAAAAATCAGCATTGGGAGCTGATTTTTAATCCAAAGACACTTTGATGGTGACCAAAATTTGCGAGCATGTGGGGGCAGGTCCCGCTCACATGCTGGCAAAGTTTGGTCCCTAACTATTGGAGCATATTCGAGTACAATGGCATGGAGAAGAGCGGGATTTGTCATGGCCTCTCAAGCATCAAGAGACTTGAAAAATCCACACTGGGCGCTAATTGCTAGTCCAAACATGCTCCGATGTGGTGACCAAACTTTGCGAGCATGTGGGGCGGTCCCCCCCCCCCAAATGCTCGCAAATTTTGGTCACCATTGGAGCATGTTTGGATATGATGGCATGGAGATTTGCAACGAAGAATATGATAGCCAAAGTGTTAAAAAAATCCAAAAACCATGAACATCAACTAAAATGCAATGATCATCAATAATGAGAAAACTCATAATAATAAAAACATCAACTATAAGTACAATAGAATGTGAGCTAACCCAGCTACTCTGGGTTTAGCCACTAACTCAAAAGATTGAGGCATAATGAAAATGAGCTACCCTAGCTATTCCAAGATTAGTCACTGCTAATAAATCTAAGTAGAATGTAAGTGAGCTAACCCAGCTAGTTTGAGTTTAGTCACTATCAAGATAGAGATCTAGTCAGCAGCACCCTCTCTAGCTCTCAAATGCTCTAGAATGCTCTCATGGTCATCCACTCAAAGCAAAAAACGCGGGTGAGAACTCTGTTTTCGGCTCTGTACATCAAGAGAGCCTAGTGGCAACCACTAGATGAGAGAACTGAAATGTCTCTAACTCCCACTTCCACTGCTGGAACTCAAGACTCCCCCAATGAAGTCGAATTTGCGTAGAGCCGGCCTGCCACAATCATGCTATGGACACCAAAAGAAAACCCATGATTATCCTTTGTATCCTGGTCAAGGATGCACTTTGGCCTAGTACAACTCATCAGATAGTAGTCTACTCCCTCACTATTTCCCTCACCGGCAATAATAGCAAATACATCAACCTCCTGTAGTAGCAAATATGTCAGGTAATCATAGCTGGCCATGAACACATGACCTGTGTGCTCATCGGACAACACTGGATGTAAAGGATGCTCGGGGGAGAGGACTATATGTATCCATGCATTTGCCTATCCTCTCGAGGCACAATGTGACCAATCGCCACCCATACATCCTCTTGAGGCACAATGTGACCAATCGCCACCCATACATGCTCCACAGAAGCATCAAACGGTTGTGTGTAAATCGTTGGGACCGCCATGCATGTTCTCTTGATGGAATGTAAGCCCAAGGTGCTAGGTACTGTGTCACAATCATGGGAGCCTCTACGGTCAATCATGCCACCATCCACATGCCAAAAAAATATCCTGACAATCCGAGCATCACGTTTGGGATACAATGATGTTGCATGCCCACACAAATGTTGGGAGCACCACTCGACCACGTGGCCAGCATCTCTGAACTGCTCAACATCCTACCCTGCAGTTGATGATGTCTCTCTCAGAGCACGTTTCACACATGCGCCCGCACCATCATGCTCTCCCTCCCCACCCATGATAGTCTCAAAGAATGACCAAATCATTGGGATACTAGACTGCACATGCCACCTATAAACCCATAAAGCAAAGTCTTAGTTATTGTTTTATTTAAGATATTCTAGTGAATTTAGTTTAATTATGAATCTAAGAGAACCATAAGTACTACCTATAGAGCCAATAGGACTGTCGTGATGAGGATGACTTGAACTATGCGCCACCACAACCATCCGACCAAACCCATCCTTGGCCACGTGTGATCTCACAATCTCATAAAAAATCATCATGGGGAGATTTTAACGTCTAATAGAAGGCTGACGATGCACCCCTAACTTTGATAGTTCTTTCCTATCCACACTATGGGTGCCCAAAGGAAGGGGGGTGGGTTCTTGTGGAAGAGAAGGGGGATCAGAAAGGGCGGGTTCATGTGGATTATCTACACTAAGGGATAGTAGGGGGCAAGAGGGCAAAGGGAGAGGAAGTGAAAGAGGAGAAGCAAGGCTTGGATCATCGCCAATGGAAGGTGTTACTTGTTGACGTGCTCTCCACTCTCTGTTTCTCTCACGAGCTACCCTTTTCCTCTTCTTCTCTTGAACTTGGTGGACGGGGGGAAGTCTAGTCCTATCACGTAAATCACAACTTTGAGAACCCATTCTCAAGGAAGCTAAGAGAGAAAAAATTATGAAGGCTCAATGATGGGATAGGACTAGAGATGTGTATTTATATAGAAAAAATAGGTTATCCACTTCAAATCTCATTGGATTTCCTATGTAAGATTGATTGGATAATTAAGATGAACATTAAGATAAGCATTGGATCTCTTCTTGGGTGACACAAGGAGAGTGTGAAGTGAGCCCCTAGCGGCTTCACATTAAGAAGTTAAAGAAAACTATTACCCACTTGAAAATCAACATTATTAATAAAAAATATTTACAAGTCTAAAAATTTATCATTCTAGATATATAAATATATCTTAAAATTTATCTTTTGTTTTGTAATTCTATAACTGCATTTTCTTTTATAATGTATTTTTTTCAAATTTTATTCAAAGGTTTTTCTTACACATAAAATATTTTCAAGAAATATTAAATTCAAAAAATTATTTTTTAAATTAAATAACATGAACTTTAAAAATAATATTATTTATCTAATTTCAAAATATAATCATTTAAAATTAGTGATTTTAAATTTTTTTATATTAATAAGTTATATATATATTATTATTTAAAATTCTATATTTTATTTCTCTTTTTTCAAAATACTAAAAATATACTAAATTACTTTTTCAAAAATACATTTTTGAAAAAAAAAATGGGAAGGAGGTGCCACGTGTCATATGTGTGCATGCCACGTGGCATTTTCTTGACATGTGGCTCTATTATGGCTGATGTGGCAATTCCATGATGTGGCATGCCATGTCAATAAGTGCAAGGTGGCATTAATGATGATTAGGATGATGAGGTGAGAAGTCAACTAGGTTGACTATGTTGACATGGAGGGTGGAAGTGGCAAGGTGCTTATGTGGATCCTCTCAAAGCTGATGTGGACATAAAGTGGCATGCATATATAAGATTTGTGCCTACCCAAGCCTCACACATGGCATGATATCTAGGTTTGAAGTTTACCAAGCCTAGATTTCCAAACCTAACTAGGATTGGTTTTAGACTTGGAAAGGGGAGAGTGGACACAATATGGAAATTTTAGACTTGGAAAGGGGAGAGTGGACACAATATGGGAATTTTCACTTGGGAGAAATGAAAATGGACCTTCCCATACTCAAATTAAGCCAAATTCTTTAAATAAATTCATGGTAACAAGTATATTGATCCATAGATTTTTTAGATTGAAAGATTCAATATTTGATTTTCTAGAATTAAATTACAATTGATTTAATGGGCCTCTCACAATCATAACAAGTTTTTCAAAGTAAATCTATAAAAATCCAGCGGTTGGATTTGTAATTTTACCTTAGATCCACATTCTACTAATCTTCCCCAATATAATTATCACTAGATCCATAAAAATTGAGCATTTTAAATGGTAGATGTGGTGGGAGGACAAAATAGTATGTTTTTTTAAAAATTCTAATACCTTTTAAATAATATAGAAAATAGTAGAACACATCAAAAATTACTCGATAAATCACGTAAAGCTCTATGTTATTTGAATTTGTGATATGCAAATCAGAAACATCATATGAGTAATAATGTAAAAGTTATAGGCAATTTACTCACATTTAGTGTACCTGTCCAAACCTCTGACAAGGTCTATATACAATTTTGGTTCCCAAAGAAAAGGGGATTTGCAATTATTGGGTATTCGATCGATTATAGTTCTAGTTGCCCAACTTTGCATATGATGTTTCATTAGAATTCCTTGAATGGAAACTCTTTGGCTAACTAGGAGAGATTGGCTATTCTTCTTGAAACAATGTTTGTTTTTAGGCTAATCCCAAGGGCACCCACTAAATGAAACTAGATAAACTCATCTTGCAACCACCCCTGCATTGTTACTTTCAAATAGATGCATTGCACACTCATGTTTCAAAATCCCATTGGTTTTGAATGCTTCTAGCATATGTAATATTAAAGTT
Organism: Cibotium barometz; assembly: GCF_041138505.1. NCBI lineage: Eukaryota > Viridiplantae > Streptophyta > Polypodiopsida > Cyatheales > Cibotiaceae > Cibotium > Cibotium barometz. The sequence continues at coordinate 9,028,626 of NC_141065.1, read as the reverse complement.
AATAACCCATTGGCCGAGATGTTGAAGCTTGCAAGATTGATCATTTGGGATGAGGCTTCAATGATGCATAGGTATGCATATGAAGCATTGGAGAGGACATTAAAAGATATCATGCAAAGTGATATAGTGTTTGGTGGAAAAATTATGCTCTTTGGCGAGGACTTTAAGCAAATCTTACCTGTTATTGCAAAGGGATCACATGAGGATATTGTTGATGTAACGTTGTGCCAGTCATATATTTGGAGACATGTGAATGTTTTAAAGCTCACCCAAAACATGCAGGTTATTCAGAGTGGTTATGATTTTACAAAACTAGAATTTGTCAATTTGACTTTACAAATTGGGGATGGCTCTATAGACCATTCAAACAATGAAGGTAGAGTGGTAATTCCACCATGAATATTGATCCATGGGAACTCCTTGCTAAGTTTGGTAGAATGGGTATATAGAGATCTTCAAAGAGTGGAGGATTATGCATGCTTCATCAGAGACCGTGTTATTCTTGCACCAAAAAATCAAGATGTGGATGAGATTAATTAACTAGCCTTGGCTGCATTACCTGGTCTTGAAAGAGAATACCGCAGTGCAGATTTGGTAGTTTCTTTTGAGAGCGATGTAATATTGTATGCAATTGAGTACTTGAATATTTTGAGTCTGGGTGGTGGTTACCCTCCTCTCACTGCTTGCTTTTAAAGATGAATGCTCCTATCATGCTTCTCTGTAATTTGGATCCTCGACGACGGGGACTTTGTAACAGTACCAGGATGATATGTAAGGTGATAGAAGTAGAAATTATTACAGGTACAAACATTGGAGATAGGGTCATCATTCCGAGGTGTAACGTACCCATCTTCACTAATAAAGAAATGTCCATGTAATTATGAGTTTTTATGGTATAAATATCAATGATTTTATTATTTGAGTCATTTCTACTTAGAATCTTCAAATTCTGAGCCCAAATTTGGAATCTGCGCGTGATTTTACCCTAGTATAGGATTTTACAGCATCCAAAACGGACACCTGAGCAAGCCTATACGCTAATTTCAATCATTTTAGTTAAAAAACGGCGACCTTTAAACCTTAATAAATGCACGACCGCACGTCCGATTGACGAACGGTCTGAACCCCTGCGACCAGGAGAACCTCTCGGACAAAAAAAAAAATTCGCCCCCCGGGGCGATCCGGCACGCAAATCGAGGCGGGCATCCCAAATTTGGATATCCCGTCCCAAAATTTGGTCCGTACACACTTACTAGGGTGCCCGTACAATGATCGCCCAAGAACCAAAGGACGACCGCCCACTGTATGGTCCACGCGTACCCTTCCGTGGACACCCATGCTGCCCTAGACCAGATAAGGTACATGCGTACCACTCCTTTCCCGGACAACCGACACCGTACCTTTTCCCTAGACCCATGCAAGCCACTGATCCATAGCCTTTGACGACCGCCCACTGTATGGTCCACGCGTACCCTTACGTGGACACCCATGCTGTCCCAGACCAGATAAGGTACATGCGTACCACTCCTTTCCCGGACAACCGACACCGTACCTTTCCCCTAGACCCATGCAGGCCACTGATCCATAGCCTTTGAAGGTACACCGTTCTTTCGTCCTTGCTTTGCGCAGCGCCCGTACCCTCATCCCTCAGCTATATAAACCCCCTGGGCTGCTCCTCAAACGGCACGCATTTTTGTGTAGCGTATACCCTGTTGTGCCGCCGTCCGTCCTTGTGTAGCGTACCTGCTACAAGTACAGCCGCCCTTGTAGCCACCCCTCTCACACCCCCTCATTTGGCTCTTTTCAGATAAGCCAATTTTCCTCCATCCCCCTCTTGCTAGGAGCCAGTGTCCTTAACTCTTCTCCCCCCCCTCCCCCCCGTGTGAAGAGACTTACAGAGAGGCTTGCAGCAACCCCTCCCAGCCCTCTCCACGTTTTTGCCCTTTGCCCTTAAGGACATCTCACAATTTCCCCCCCCCCCCATTTGCGTAGACTTTAATAAGGGTTTTTTGCCTCAAGAAAGGGTTCGTGCACCATATTCTTTTGCTCATACGGTGAGCAAACGAGCTCGGAATTCAGATCCGACTGAAGTGTTTCGATCGCAGCAGCGAGCTCTACAAGGCGACGCCTAAGATGGCCTCATCTCAAAGACGACAAAATATTGCCTCAAGAGGAGCACGTAACAACGAGATGGGAGAAGATGCGCCCAATGCGGCTCCAGTCCTCCCTTTTCAAGTCCCTCAAGGGAACGGTGGCCAGGTTAGCTTGGTTAATTTTCAAAAGAAGAGATTTTTCTTAAATTAGTGTTAATGAATGGTGTCTTTTCCTTTTAAAATGACGACATAAAAATTATATGAAGTTACGAATTATGTGATGTTGTATTCGATAGATTGCGTTGAAATTGTTATCTTCATGAATTGTGAATGCTATATTTAGTAAATTGTATTGAAGTTGTTATCTTTAGAATTCAAGATTTTTTTTGGCTTCAACGCTAACTCCGTTCCGTGCTTGTGTAGCCGGGCGGCGTCGTTAGCAAAGCCCGGGAATGGCCCAAGGTATCCCTCATACCTTTGGGAGAATAAGGATCGCCGATTGAGGCGAGAGATTATGAGGCTGCCTAGTTCTGAGGGCCCAGGCTAGTGCGGTAAATAAGCCCACCCTAGTGTGCAGACATCCCTCTGAGGGACGGGAGGATCGAGCGATGGAGCCTGAGAGGGCGACAGGCCGGCTTGAGTCCTCGCCAGCGGCCAACGATGAGGTGTATGGTCCCGTAGGGTTTTGCCCAGCATGTAGAGGCTGGAAGGCCGACGAATTCTAGATCATCGGCAGAATAAGAATAAGAGAGCCAATTTGGCTTGTATGGAAATTGGTTCATGTATAAACTTTTTATATAATTACATCTTGTCTTTGGTATGATTGTATTGTGTAAGAAGGCTGTTTTAACGAACCTTGTGAAAAAGGGCCTTAATTAAGGAATATGTTTATTTATGTCAAACAGTGTGATAGGATTAATTAGAAAATAAATTGATGCGTGAGTAGGGTGGAAAGTGGGAGGATGGAATGCCCTGACAGCACCATCCTACGGACCGGTGGACCCGATTAGTCGGGTAGCTTTCCAACAGATTAAGTGAAAGTCCTACGTTAGATAGTTAGGTTCTTGAGCAACTCTATTCTAGAAGACTAGGCCAGCGGCTGTGTCTTGCATAAGATGAGGAAAAAAGCGTTGTCTCTAGAAATCAAGTCTAGTAGTTGCCCAATTTATGATCAATTTCCCTATGGGTGACTTGATGTTTAGAAAATCACGCTCCCCTGGCGGGATAGAGCAAGGTCATACCTATGAATCGTATCCTTGAATCTCTACAGGGTCAAGGTGTCGATGAATAGGGAATTTTTCCAAGATAAGACTTAGCAGACTATCTTAAGTGTTTCTCTCACTTTGGAAGGGAGGAACCTTACAATTGGTATCAGAGCCGATCTTAGCTCCTAGGAATTGTCATTTAAGGATTGTTTTGCAATGAATGTTTTACCTAACATAATGCTAATTAGTAGAAACATCCTACTAAAACAAATAAGTTGAATTGATGTTTGAATGACTGTAGGAAGAGGAAGATGCCTACTCCAAGTATCTAGTTTTCCAATGCATCTTCGAGACTGCTAGTCACTCCTCGAATTTCGAGTTCCGCGACACCATGGTGCAGATATTAGAGAAGATATCCCTCCCTCATTTCTCTCGTATTCAAAGAGGATGAGGTAGAGATTTCTGGAGTCATGGACCGAGATACTTCTTCATTCGAGCAGATCAAATTGGGAACCTCACCACCGACCTTAAGCGGATTCATTGGATTGAGAAGCTGAAGATGATCTGCTTATTTTGGTTTGTCGGTACCCCTAGGGCCGACACCGCTGTGACTGTAGATGGGGTTCGCATACACCAGGATCGCTGGGTGTATGACAAAGTGATGCAGGTCTTACCTGCTGATAGAGTAGCGATGTTGGGATCTACCCCAATCCAGAGTTTACCACCCTTACCATCAGTTTTTAGAGTCTTAGAAACTACAGCGGAACCCCCATATTTCACCTATGTGGACCGCTCTACCCTTATGTCATAGTCAAGCCTAGGAATTCCCCTTGATGTCAAATAAGACTAATTATATTAGTCTCAGATCTTTGTAATAAAACTTGTCCTTATAAATATTTGGAAATAAAATAATTTCAATGTTTTACTCTCCAAAAATTAAGCGTTGTGCAAATATGAATCTTGTAATCTTAAAATTGTTTTTACAATGATGGCCAGGACGACCACCCTCCACTTCCCAATGCACTTTACACCGATACCCAGGAGAAGAAGCTCCTGCTCAAGCAAATGCAACCTCCCTCCTTTAAAGGAGAAGGTTCAAAGGTTGAGAAGGATGCTGAAGTCTGGATTGAGGCGATGGACGATTATTTCTCTGCTGCTGCCGGTACTGGAGTAGCAAATCAGTCTATGCTCGCACGGTTTCGCCTCATTGGAGATGCTAAACTCTGGTGGAAACAGTGGTGCCGTGACAAGGAAGTCACCGAGCATTCTCAAACGTGGTTAAACTTGAGTCAAAAAACAGCTAGAGAAATGATTGTAGAGTTAGCCAGTGAGAAAGAAGTAGTATCTCGCCACTCTATAGGAAACCTTGATTTTGAGCTGGGTAATGAGCAAACTCATGGTCACTTTAGAGTCTTGCCATTAGGAATTTATGATGGAATCCTTGGGATGGATTGGTTAATTGCAAACAAAGCTAGCATTCATTGTAACCAGGGGAGTATCACTTTTGAAAATGAGCATGGCCAAGTAATATATGTTCAGGGGATCACCGAAAAACCTAAATCTAGGGTAGTCAAGGCAAAACATCTTCTCAAGGGAACACGTAAGGGTCAACAAGTTTTCTTAGTCAAACTCAACAAAGTCATTGAACCTAGTATGGAGACAGAACCCTCTTGGCTCCAAGAATTCTTTGACATCTTCCCTGACGAGCTTACAGGGTTACCACCTCCTCGAGAAGTCGACCATGAAATTGAGGTGATCCCTGGAGCTCAACCCGTCTCAAAAACTCCCTATAAAATGTCCCTTCCTGAAGCCATTGAACTTAAGGAGCAACTTTCCCAACTCATTGAACAAGGATTTGTACACCCCAGTAGCTCTCCGTGGGGAGCACCTGTTCTTTTCCAAAAAAAGAAGGACGGGACTCTCCACCTCTGCATAGATTATCGAGGGCTAAATCAAGTCACTGTCAAGAATAAGTATCCTATCCCTCACATCATCGACGAACTTCTTGACAGGCTTCATGGGGCCAAAGTCTTCTCAAAAATAGATTTGAGGTCTGGATACTATCAGATCAAAGTCAAGGAAGCAGATATACCCAAAACAGCCTTCAATACCCGTTATGGCCACTACGAGTTTACTGTAATGTCATTCGGGTTAACCAATGCTCCTGCAACCTTCAACCGCCTAATGCAAGATATATTCCGCCCTTACTTGGATGAGTTTGTGCTTGTTTTCTTTGATGACATCTTAATCTACTCCAAATCAATGGAAGAGCATGAGGAGCATGTGAGTAGAGTTCTGCAATTGCTGCGCAGACACAAACTCTATGCCAAGAAGAGCAAATGTACCTTCTTTACTCATCAAATTCAGTATCTTGGATTCATCGTCTCCAAAGATGGCATCTCAGTAGACCCCGCCAAGGTCAAGGATATTCTAGAATGGCCACCCCCTAAATCAGTTCGTGAAGTTCGTGGATTTTTGGGAATCACGGGTTGGTATAGGATTTTTATCAAAGATTATGCCTTGGTAGCTGCACCTTTGACGGACCTTCTTAAGAAGGATTGCAAAATAGTGTGGTTTTGCCAATCCATCAAAACAGCTTTGATTAGCTGAAAGTCATTATTACTTCTGCCCCAGTCTTAAAGCTTCCTGATTTCTCCAAGGAATTTGAAGTAGTTACCGATGCTAGTAGTCTAGCACTTGGTGGTGTCTTAGGCCAAGAAGGAAGACCAGTCGCTTATACTTCCCGCAAACTGAAGCAATATGAAGCAAACTATGCCACCCATGATTTGGAGCTCTTAGCAGTTGTTCATTGCCTCAAATTATGGAGACATTATCTCTTGGGAGGCAAATTCCAGCTTGTAACTGACCACAAAAGTCTAAAGTGGAGCTTCACCCAGCCTAACCTCAACATGAGGCAAAGGAGATGGATTGAAATTCTACAAGAATATGATTTCGACATCAAATTCCGCCCTGGGAAAGATAATGTGGTAGCAGATGCACTTAGCCGCAAATCTTTCTTGAATGCAGTTTCAATGCCAAATAATCCCATACTGGTCAAGGTGGAAGAAGTCTCATCTCATGATCCAGATTATCAGAGGATGAAAAAATTAGTAGAAGAAGGGGGAAATTTAGAGAAAGAGAAGAATCTAATCAAGAGATACTCCACTCATGAAGGAAGCCTCTACTTCAATCACAGGCTATGTATCCCTAAGGATCCTGCTTTAAAGAAACTAATCCTCCATGAAGCTCATGATAGCCCTGCTACTGCAGGACACCCAGGTTATGCAAAAACATTAAATGCTGTAAGAAGGAGCTTTCATTGGGCAGGCTTGAAAAATGATGTGCTTCGGTACTTGAAGCAATGTCTCTCATGCCAAAGGATCAAAGTTGAAAGGGTCAAGATGCCTGGAAAACTTCAACCATTAGATATTCCCCAAATGCAATGGGAGTGGATTAGTATGGATTTTGTCACAAGTCTCCCCACTGTTCAAGGAGGATATGACTCCATTCTAGTAGTAGTGGACTTACTTACCAAAGTAGCTCACCTTATACCAGCAAAGAAGACCTTCAAAGCTTCTGATGTTGCTCGAATATTCATCAAGGAAGTTTTTATGGTATAAATATCAATGATTTTATTATTTGAGTCATTTCTACTTATAATCTTTAAATTTTGAGCCCAAATTTGGAATCTGCGTGCGATTTTACCCTAGTATAGGATTTTACAGCATCCAAAACGGACACCTGAGCAAGCCTATACGCTAATTTCAATCATTTTAGTTAAAAAACGGCGACCTTAAAACCTTAATAAATGCACGACCGCACGTCCGATTGACGAACGGTCTGAACCCCTGCGACCAAGAGAACCTCACGGACAAAAAAAATTTCGCCCCCGGGGCGGTCCGGCACGCAAATTGAGACGGGCGTCCCAAATTTAGATACCCCGTCCCAAAATTTGGTCCGTACACACTTACTAGGGTGCCCGTACAATGACTGCCCAAGAACCAAAGGACGGCCGCCCACTGTATATATGGTCCACGCTTACCCTTACGTGGACACCCATGCTGCCCCAGACCAGATAAGGTACATGCGTACCACTCCTTTCTCGGACAATCGACACCGTACCTTTCCCCTAGACCCATGCAGGCCACTGATCCATAGCCTTTGAAGGTACACCGTCCTTTCGTCCTTGCTTTACGCAACGCCCGTACCCTCACCCCTCAGCTATATAAACCCCCTGGGGTGCTCCTCAAACGGCACGCATTTCTGTGTAGCGTATACCCTGTTGTGCCACCGTCCGTACCGCCGTCCGTCCCTGTGTAGCGTACTTGCTGCAAGTACAGCCGCCACCCCTCTCACACCCCCTCATTTGGCTCTTTTCAGATAAGCCAATTTTCCTCCATCCCCCTCTTGCTAGGAGCCAGTGTCCTTAACTCTTCTTCCCTCCCCCCCCGGTGTGAAGAGACTTACAGAGAGGCTTGCAGCAACCCCTCCCAGCCCTCTCCACGTTTTTGCCCTTTGCCCTTAAGGACATCTCACAATTCCCCCCCCCATTTGCGTAGACTTTAATAAGGGTTTTTTGCCTCAAGAAAGGGTTCGTGCGCCATATTCTTTTGCTCATACGGTGAGCAAACGAGCTCGAAATTCAGATCCGACTGAAGCGTCTCGATCATAGCAGCGAGCTCTACAAGGCGACGCCTAAGATGGTCTCATCTCGGAGACGACAAAATATTGCCTCAAGAGGAGCATGCGCCCAATGCGGCTCCAGTCCTCCCTTTTCAAGTGCCTTAAGGGAACATTGGCCAGGTTAGCTTGGTTAATTTTCAAAAGAAGAGATTTTTCTTAAATTAGTTAATGAATGGTGTCTTTTCCTTTTAAAATGATGACATAAAAATTATATGAAGTTATGAATTATGTGATGTTGTATTCGATAGATTGCGTTGAAATTGTTATCTTCATGAATTGTGAATGCTATATTTAGTAAATTGCATTGAAGTTGTTATCTTTAGAATTCAAGATTTTTTTGGCTTCAACGCTAACTCCGTTCCGTGCTTGTGTAGCCGGGCGGCATCGTTAGCAAAGCCCGGGAATGGCCCAAGGTATCCCTCATACCTTTGGGAGAATAAGGATCGCCGATTGAGGCAAGAGATTATGAGGCTGCCTAGTTTTGAGGGCCCAGGCTAGTGCGGTAAATAAGCCCACCCTAGTGTGCAGACATCCCTCTGAGGGGCGGGAGGATCGAGCGATGGAGCCTGAGAGGGCGACAGGCTAGCTTGAGTCCTCACCAGCGGGCTGCCGACGATGAGGTGTATGGTCCCGTAGGGTTTTGCCCAGCATGTAGAGGCTGGAAGGCCGAATTCTAGATCATCGGGCAGAATAAGAATAAGAGAGCCAGTTTGGCTTGTATGGAAATTGGTTCATGCATAAACTTTTTATATAATTACCTCTTGTCTTTGGTATGATTGTATTGTGTAAGAAGGCTGTTTTAACGAACCTTGTGAAAAAGGGCCTTAATTAAGGAATATGTTTATTTATGTCAAACAGTGTGGTAGGATTAATTAGAAAATAAATTGATGCGTGAGTAGGGTGGAAAGTGGGAGGATGGAATGCCCTGACGGCACCATCCTACGGACGGGTGGACCCAATTAGTCGGGTAGCTTTCCAACAGATTAAGTGAAGGCCCTACGTTAGATAGTTAGGTTCTTGGGCAACTCTATTCTAGAAGACTAGGCCAGCGGCGGCTGTGCCTTGCATAAGATGAGGAAAAAAGCGTTGTCTCTAGAAATCAAGTCTAGTAGTTGCCCAATTTATGATCAATTTCCCTATGGGTGATTTGATGTTCAGAAAATCATGCTCCCCCTGCGGGATAGAGCTAGGTCATACCTATGAATCGTATCCTTGAATCTCTACAGGGTCAAGGTGTCGATGAATAGGAAATTTTTCCAAGATAAGACTTAGCGGACTATCTTAAGTGTTTCTCTCACTTTGGAAGGGAGGAACCTTACACGAGGATAACATACATTCCATCAATGCTCTAGTTGCCTTTTGACATGAGAAGGAGACAATTTCTTGTGAGGCTAGCTTTTGGTATGTCAATAAATAAGTGCTAAGATCAAACATTGAGTGTGTTGGGACTTTATTTGGCGACGCAAGTATTCACACATGGAAAGTTGTATGTTGCTATGTCACATGATAGATCATTAGATGCAGTGAAAGTGTGTGTAAAAGATATCTTGGAATATGGAAGCAGAAATGAAGGTACAATTGAAGTCTACACGACTAATGTTGTCTACAAAGAGGTACTGTAAATGGCATTTAGAAAAATGTAAATGTAATATAACATGAAAATGTGGTTGAAAAATAAAGAACTTTGCTAATATTAGGCTCTTAAAGAGAAAATTATAGGGCTCGCTAAGAGTATACTCTATTTTCTCAAAGTCTTTTTATCTCCCTTTCTTTTTTATTCTGTCGCTCTTACTTTCTTTATCTCTCAACATGTTCTACGTTTGTTATATTATTATTTTTATTGAAGAGTAAGCTCTATAGACGTAATATATGACTTAAGAGAATAATCAAACAAAAATTATTTTAGTACCTTGACTATATCAACTATTAAACAGCAGAGAAATGTGCTTGAAAGAACTTCCCAATGGTTGCTAACATTAGGCTTTCAGAGAGGAAATAATAGGGCTCGCTAAGAGTACACATTGTTTTCTCTTTGTAACCAGTGACCACGAGGTGTCTACATGTTTATAGTGTTGGTATACAGGGTTATGAAACATGTTGACTAAGATATAAAGAGATTTTGCAAAGTTTAAATATTTTCAATTTGGATTTCAAAAAATGGAGATCTCTATTGGTAACAATGGATCAAAAGCCGTAGTGAAGGCATGTGGAACTTCCAATTCTGATGTGGCTTTATCTACCCCACTAGAGTTGATGAACGTTCGTGTTGCAAAATATCTTGCTCGGTCAAGGTCTCCATTAGGACAACCAAGTTCTAAACGTCTAGAGACAATTGTGGACATATGCGAGCACACGAAGAAAAATCAGATTTCTTGCATTAGGGCCAAAAACGGCTAGAAAAGGGCTGTTTGTTAATCTAAGGATTAAGAAATTGTCCAATTGTGAATTGACACGTATACAAAAGTATGGCATTCTTGTCTCCTCCAAATGTCTTCTTAACGGTTCTATTTTAGTGGCGAACGGCTAAAACGGCTAAATTTAGACGTTTACGATGGCTAACATTAAAGTTTGGGTCCAAAATAGTGACATCTTGTTCCATTTTTTATTTCAAAAAATCAAGCATGAAGATACGAAATCCTCTTTTCAGGCCTTGAAAACAACGCTATTAATGACAAAACACCAATTTTTTTCAGACGTCTACTTTCCACCTTCCCTTCATTTTGGCATATGGTTTATTCTCCTTTCTTTGCACTTTCAAAAGATTCACTATTCAAAAGATTCACTATTCAAAAGATTTACTATTTTTCTCTTATCTGTGAGCTTCTATGGCGTCCTCACGTCGTCCTTCTCATAATATAACTTCTTGTGATTTTCATAACACAAGAGAAGATGGTGTTTGGAAACCCATGTCTTTTCGTGTGAATGATTGGGTAACAATGCTTCCCTCTTGCAAAGGTGCCCACAGGGTGAAAAGAACCAAGCGAAATGAAGTGAAATCCCATTGGAAAGGTCGTGTTCTTGCATTCAAAGTGACCGACAATGGCTGGCTTGCAAAAGTTCAACATGTCTACATGGCCAAAGACATGGTGTTGAACTTGGATGAACATCCAATTCTCCATTCTTACTGTAATTCAACAAAACTTTATCTATTTGATACAACACAATATTTCTCTTTCTGATATATTTGTTGTTTGTTTCATTTCAGTTATCTTTCCGTCAACAGCTGTGGAGTGGCAGCCTGTTGAGAGCTTAAGTGGCACATTCAAAGCAATTCACAAGGGGATTGCAGATGTCATGTACGCAGACAAACCACCTTCATTTTACAAATCAATGGAATTATTTGTGTATTTTGCAGAATACAGGGTTCCATCAAGAGAAGGTGTTCATGGAGAATTATATGACATACCTATTCCCACAATAATGTCACTAGAATGGGAAGTTCCTGATCCAAATACCATAACAAGCTTCAAATCCAAAATCAAAGATGATATTCTTAAAGCAATGTCTCCTGGAAGGATTTCAAGAAGGATTAAACTTCAATGGTTCTTGCCTATACATGTCTTTGTGGCATGTTTCAAAACAATGGAATTGGAGAGGACAAGAACGATGTGGCTTAATAGAAGACTATCTCTGACTGATCTGGACACTGTACTTGGAGAAGGATGGAGTACCAAGGAAACTTTTCATATGGGGGACAATATCAGTTGTAGAGTAAGCCCAAATTCTTTGTCCATCTCATACCAACTGTGTCGCCAATCCCTAGTTTTGGGCTATGACTATAGGAGATGGAAAAGCAAGCTTGGTAGTTGGGTCCCTTTGGATTCTGAAGAGAATTGTCCAGAGTTTGAATTTAACATCATAGTCCATCCATTCATAGATCCCAGGAAACTCATAGTAACATCAAACTGGCGACTACAACATGTTAGAGAGTCGCTTGAGTTTCTGGACGAAATATCACCTGAATATAGATTCAAAGTAGATGATATTGTTGTCCGTACAAGGATGGAGAGTGTAACCTCATGCATCATATGTCTCCCCCCAAAAAAAGTTGTATTTGAGCCACTTGCAAGGGCAAGTTTGTATAGTTGAAAAGGATTTCGCCAATAATGTAATCAATATATTCTGCTAGATTTCGTCTTAACTTCTTCACAAAATTGGTTAACAAATTGTTCGCGACACAAAACAAGGTTTAACAGTTGAATATCAAATTATTGATACTGAATTTAAGTACAGAATATTGTCCCAAAAAGGGTGTGTTCATATGGACAAAATGAACAAAACAAAATCCAATATGTGGAATCACTCTACAAAATCAACTTTCCTTTTGGCATGAGATGACCCTGCATCTTTAGAGAATCTTTCTCTCTTCTGTTTGCTTCGATCAAATTTTGCTGATTGAGGTTCAAGTTCTGGAGTTTTCAGCACTTGAGGTATTGGAGAGGAAGACTTTAGAGTGAATTCCCCTAATGGTGGTAAGTTGGGCTCCTCTCTGAGACCTTCACGTGTTGGCGAGGGAGATTTGGCAGTGGGGTCTGGTTTTGGAGAAGGTTCTTTGGGAGGTTGGCCTTGGAGACTTGGCAGTCTTCTTGGGGAACATGAACAAGAAATTTAATGGAGAGCCAACATTTGCCCTCTTACTACCTTTGTTGGACAAACGACGCTTCTGAATTTTAAATTTCACTGGTGAGTGAAAAGGAAGACCTTTAGTAGCACTCCTCTCTTTGACAGGGGTCTTCTCTTTGATAGGTGTCTTCTCTTGAGCTGGAGAAGAGCTCTTCTCTTTGGTAGGAGGACTAGGGATTTTCTTTTTGATAGGTGTCTTCCCTTGAGCTGGTGAAGAGCTCATCTCTTTGGCAGGAGGGCTAGGGGTCTTCTCTTTAGCAAGTGGGCTAGGGCTCTTCTCTTTAGCAGGAGGGGTAGGGATCTTCTCTACAGCCTGAGGGATCTTTCCTTTAGAATGGCTCTTCTCTTTAGAATGGCTCTTTTTCCCCTTGGAAGATTTGCTCTTAGTAGGGCTCTTCTTTCTCTTCTTCTTCTCTTTGGCAGAGGTATTTTCCTTCTTGAATGAGTCATCCTTGTCTTTGCTTTCCTTCTTCTCCCTTTTCCTTTTCTTTGAAGTTGTATCCTTGGCTCCTTTATTAGGTGGAAAGGGAGAATCAGGATCATATGGATTGATGGATCTGCTCAAAACCATGGACACTGCCTTCTCCCTTACCCAACTTACCCAAGAATCTGGATACTCATGCAACGAAGACAAAAGAAAATAAGAAAGTAAGAAAACAGGTCACTAAATGTATTCACTAAATCAATCAATGGTTTTCATTCATGAACTTACAGGAAGTGTTGTCATTCTAAATCTTGACTCAAGAAATCTCCAAGCATTAGCAAGAACCATCCATCCACAAGATGTTGAGTCTTTCTGCAAGGGAACTTCCTGATTGAAGTACTTAAAATCTTCAAGTTTGTAGTCTACATAGGTAGAAGCTAGAAAACTCAAGATAAGTTTGGCAGCACTGCAAACATAAAATTTTGAGGGTCAACCAAATAATTGAAATCATGCAAGAAATTTGAGGGTCAACCCATGGAAAAGTTGATTCTTACATTTTACTTCTCCCATGGATGGATGCCAAAGAGTTCATAAAGATCACATCTCTATCCAATAGATTGAAGATAATAAGACTCCAATGGCCTCTGTGATAATATGAATACTGAAATTAGTTATGAATACTGTCATGTCTATAATAGGCAAAAGGTAATTGAGTATGAGTCTTACACTTCAACATAAGGGTACACAATGTAATTGCAGGTAAGCATATCAAAGTTTTTGAGAAAACTTGCAAGATCCCCTTGCCTATTGAAAAGGCACTGCACGTAACAAGGGGATCAAGAATTGTCACTTGCACAGCCATTGATTCATGAAGATCCCTCATAAGACATCTGGAGACACAAATAAAACATGTCAACAAAATATGGAGTCTGAGAAATTCATCAAGAAAACAAAAGCAAATCCACACAAACCTCAGACAGATGAAGAGGACTGTGTCAGATATCTCAATATTGTGATTCACAAGCATGCTTGTGTCCTCAGGGGCAATGTCACAATACACCTCATCCTCTCCATGCATGGACACATCTACTATCATTTGACCTGTCACATTCTGATAAAGCTCTGAATTGGATGAATGGAGAATTTCAGCTTGCTGAGAAAGAATGGCATCCTCTGAAATCTTCTCCTGCTCTCTCTCTTTTTCAACTTCTTCTTTGATATCTTGAGCTTTTCTTGTATCATAAGAATGAGAAATATCTTCAATAACAACAGATTGCTTGGGTTGCCTTGTTGGAGGGATATTAAGAATTTCAAAAGCTCTCATATCTTGACTTGGAATAGGCTCCAAAGCTTTGTCAAACTTATATCTAAGTCTGGACACAAGCACAAAATCTTTGCTCATAAGAGTGATCCTATGAGAAAATGCAGCAGCAATGTAGCCATCATTCATAAAGTCGATTAAAAAATCTTCAGCAGCCTCTTGAAGACACATGAGGGCCTGGGTCTCCCATCGAACTTTCTGAAGATTTGTGTTTCTCATTTTGCCAACTAACCTTTCTGATATGTCCCTGACAACCTGAGTAAATGGCAGTCGAGGGATGAGAAGACTAGTAGATTTCTGTGCTACTCTTATCTCTCTTAAGGACTTCACCTGATAATTCAATCTCTTTCTTGCTGTCGCCCTCACACGAGGCTTTGGAAGAGGCTTTTCTTGTTTGGAAGGTCCTGGCTTGTCTTCAGCTTTTTCAGTCTCCAATGGTGGGTAGACTTTCCTTGCAGTCTGTTTTGTCCTTGCCATTGAAGCTTAAAAAAAGAGACCAGATGAAGTAATTTGTATAATAGGACAAAGAAATGAGGTAGCCCGAACGAAGTGATAGAGCGAATCCAAAGATAATGGAAAGTGATAATCGCTTGATTCGGGCAGGAAATAAAAAAAAGTAGAAGTCCCGAACAAAGCGATGAGGAGAATCCAAGAATCTCGGATGAGTGTAATCGCTTGATTCGGGCAGGAAATAAAGAAAAGTAGAATTCCCGAACGAAGCGATGAGGAAAATCCAAGGATCTCGGATGAGTGTAATCGCTTGATCCGGGCAGGGAATTGTGAAATCGCTTGATATGGGAAAAGTAGGTTTGGAAAATAAAAGGTAGCCTGCTTTCGCTTGATACAGTGTCGGAGTAAAATATGAATATTTTCAACAAAATAAACTTTTTATACCTCGGATATGTCGTACAAAGTACCGTTGGGTACACGTGTCATGTAATCATTATTGCCACATGGCATAAACGGTCACTATTTAATGTGTTTTAATCACGCAAGATATATTTTTCAAAACTCACTTTCAATTTTTTTCCCCAGTTTTGGACCACTTACTTGCGTCAAATCAAGCTGTGCACCGTATTCTCTTCCTAGCCCTATTTTGCAAAATTCAAAATTTATTTCGAGACCTTGGAATTGTCAAAGCCTGCACCAAGCGATAGAGGCATTCCAATTTTTTTGGACCTTTCATTTTCGCTTCGTTCTGGCTCATCAGAATTTTTCAGGCATTTTTCTCAAATATCTCAATGAGTAAAGGTGTTGCGGGTCGACATGAACTTGTTGAAGAAAGCCCAAGTGAGAAACTCTTGAATGCTATTTTGCAAGATGGTCATGATATGAAGATATACGTTGATGCAGTGGAGATTTTCAATCCAAGGTTTTCTCTTTCAGATGTTTTGTTGAAGCTAAAGGACATTCTTGAAGATGAGTACAAGCAATTTGAAATGTCAATTAAAGCTCATTGTTTTCGTATCGGAGACCATGATTTTTGTCACCTTACAGATTTTACACAGCTATCTGTGGAGAAAGCCAAAGTAACAAAGAGGTTCAGTAGATTTTCAAATAGAACCTCTTTCACATGCCCTTCATTTATTTCTTGTCCAATCCATAAAAAGCATTGCAACCTTGTCCCCCCAAGGATGTCTCCTTTCTTTTCTTCCTATTTTTGAAAGCAGAAATATAGGATAAAGAGCAACAACCAGAAATTGATGCAGAGAATGAGGAAGAAAACTTAAATGTCACAACAGTTTCAAAGTTAGAGAAATGTGAGATTTTAGAAGAGGAAGAAATTGATGTTCAAGCTGAGGAGAGAGAAAGTGCCAATCTTGATGTTGCAGAATTTAGGGCTTTCACTATTACTGAAGAGCCCTCAGAGGAAGCAAGCATATCTGAATCCTCTGTTACTCTTCCAAACCTTCCTTTCTTCTATATCAATGAGAAAGATTTTATTCCTCTTTCCTATCTTCAATGTCTCTTCAATATCAGAGAAGACTACTGTATTGCAGCAATTTCAGAAGCTTGTGAAGTGGCCAAAGACTTTATTGATACAGAAGTAGAGCCAAAGGAAGAGTTTTTGGCACTTGATTTGCAAACATCTGACAACTCATTTATCCCTGCTAATGATGCACTTGCCTTGTGCCTTAAAAAAATGGAAGAGGGGAAACCTTCCTTGAGTGATGAGGATTTTGAGAACAGGCTTATTGAGTTAGGTATTGAGTCTTTTGGCAGAGATTTCAAGCTTCAGGCAGATTCTGATAAAGTGGAAAGGGTTGGCTCATGCAACTTGATGAAAGACAAAGTAGTAATTGAGGATGAGTTGCAGAAGGTAGCTTCCATTTAATCTTTTGTTAAATGTTATTGTGATTGTAATTTTTTTTAATTGAGGTTTTTGTCTTGCAGATTGAATTGCTTGATAAGGATGATTTTCTGGGAAGAGCTAGAGGCAGCAGAGTGAAATCTACAGACACTAGGTCAAGAAGGCCTTCATCTGCTCTCATGCACTACTTGCCTACATTGGATAAGGTTGTGTTCTGTGCATTCCACATGAACTTCTCTGAAGATGCTGAGTTGCCAATATTTGCCTTGAAGGTGTTGTCAAGGTTCATGGGATATACTCCCCTTCAAATAAATGCTAACAAGGTTTTGCTTCTGGAGAGAGCTGCTGCTCTTAGAATCTTTGGATATGCTGCAGGTTTCAATGCCTCAAGAGCAGGATACTTTCTTTGCTACTCTAGCTATGCAGCTGCACAGCTGAGGTGTCAGATATCAATCTTCTTGGAGGTTATAGAAGGAGAAAATTTTTGAGATATAGAGGTGACATGCCAAGTAGTCCCAAGAGAATCAAATACTAATGTACACAATATTTTGCAAGGATCGATTTTATTTCAGCAAATATTTTGTTAGAGGTACAAATGTGTTAGTAATCATTAGTCTCTTTCTTGAGGTGTTGGTGTAGTTTCAGATTGCTGGGTCTTTGATCTCATCCTTTGTAATTGCCTCCTGTAGAACCAATTGAATAATTCGTTTAGTGCATTGCTTCTTCTTTGTCCACCTCCTCCTCTTCGGGTACATCTAAAAAAGGAAGTTCTCGCTTGATAATGAGACTTTTCCATTCCTTGTGTATTCCATGTTGCAAGTGGTCCTTCTGTAGCAAAATATGGTCCATGCAAGTAAAGAATATGCTACAAAGACAATTTTTGTTAGTACATTTAAGAAATTACAAGTAATAAGTCTGGACACACCAATTTATAACTGTTTTGATAAGTCTGAACACTCACCAAGTAATAAGTTATGTCTTTTTCTCCCCAGGCATCTATGATAGCTTTGATCAAAAGCTTTATTGCGTTTTTGAAATCATCTGCATAAGTATTTGAACCAACTTGTCGTCTAAGGACTTTGAAAAAATTGTCGAGTTTTTTCCAAACTTCCATACGTTTGTTGGCTACATCTGGTCTACTTTTGACATTTGTGGTGATGACACATAGCTGTTTCCAACAGTTCCACATTGCGTTGACTTGTTTGAACTTTGGTGTCATGGTTGCTCAAAAATCTTCTCGCTTTTGCTCCTCCCATTGAAACATCTTGCAGAACATCACCTGTACCTCCAGAAAGAACAGGATCTTTTTTAAGATGCACTTCCCCACCATGAAAACCCATTTCAGAGAGCAAGGCTTCGCACTTTTCTATGCACTCATCTGCAAGTTTAGTCGGCTTAATAGAATATGCATAGTCCAGATGAAGTCTGAGCAATTTGTCCAAGATTCTTATCTCTGCATGCAATGTACATATATGCACATTTTTCAAATGTATTGGTAGAATTGGATCCCATATTTTAATAGAAGTTGGATAATCGACAACATTCACATTATTTCTGGATGGTGGTTTTCCAATCTCATTTTCTGCAAGCCATTCTCTTGTCCCTGTGCTTGCCATGCAATAAAGACATGGATATTTGGTATTTGCTCCTCCACATACACCAAACATACACTTCAACGCCTTGAGGTCGGCACTCAAATGCCATTCCACAATGAAATCACCTATGTCGTCAACATGAAGGTGTTCACCTGTATTTTGGCTCTGAATAACTGAAGGAATGTCTGTTTTTTAGAAGAGCCACTTTAATGTTTCATGACTCTCTACTGGTACCTGAGCTGATCCAATCCACCATAGCTCCATTTCTGATTGAGTTTTGTGGTATGGAGAATCAAGCTTACCTTGACTATAGTCCAATGCTTTATTCATTAGGGATATAGATATTCTTTCCATTTTTTGACATTTTTGGATTTGAGCTTCATCTAATTTTAAAACAAATACAAGTTTTCCTTCACAATCTTATGTTGTAATATCTCACCATAAAAGATTGGACTTTTCTAATGTTCATCCAAATATTATTATAAACGTTGTATTCAAAAGATGATTATTATTTTTTTGTCTCTCATATGGCATTGTTCCCTCAATATGGAAATACTCTCCGAAATGTTTAGAAATTTCCTCATTTAACAGAGTTCTATATTTTCCAACATTGTGAGGTCTAGGCAACCCAAAAGCTTTGATTTTGTAATACTTAAGGACCCTGAACTAGGTTTTAGAGATGGCTCTGTATCCCTTTCTACTCACTCCCACTGTGTCACAAACTTCTTGCATTTGGGAAGGCTGGACTAATAAGTCCATATCTTTTAATAGATGTTGAAAGACCAGTTTTTTTTGAGTTTGATTTTCAGGAAGTTCTAAAAGTTTCAAGATATCCGACCTATTCATAAGCTCATTCAAAAATCTTACCCTTTCCTGAGCATTAGACATGTCAAATCCTAGAAGGTTAGTAACATGATCTCTTACAAGTTTTAACCTTTTTTTTCTTTGTCCAGATCTCTCTGTTAAGTTAACTACATCCCGCATTCGTTTTACTCGTGCTCTTAATCCTATTGGAGTTTCTTTCAAGGTTTTCAATTGATCATTTTCTTGTTTCAAAGACACTATTTTGTTTTCAAGTTCTATAATTTTTGTTGCATTCAAAGATGAAGTATTTTGAAGATATGTAGTATATTCTGCATAATTAATATGTGATTGAGATAGTCTTGAACTATATAACCAAGTAAGCCATCCTCCCCATCACCAACAAATCTAATCAAATCATGTGGTGTGTGAAAAGAAGGATACCTTCCTATTTTGGGATCCGGTGGATATAGACTTCCATCTGTCCATAGGTCAATATGCTTCTTTCCTTCGTTGCGAAGATGTTGAGCTTCATTTGCACATGAAAGGGATCTTTGGTAGACACTCCGTGTAGTTGCATACTCTTGGTTGAGCTTGATATTCAAATGAAACTGACGATTAGATGTATCACTCATTACTAACCGAGCAAAAAATATAAGCAGAGCTATTAGATCATGAGAGACACAGAAGAATGAGAATGAGATGTAGCTTGTGAAATTTTTAGAGAAGCAGAGGAGTGAAATTTTTTTGGAGAATGGATAAGAGCGCGTTTGGAGAGAATGGTCATTTTGCCACGTAGTCACTAAAAGAGGACAAATTTCGAGACGAGCCATTAAAGAGTAGCATGAAAACGATATATTTTTTTAGATTTTAAAATATGCACTTAGATACGTATTCAATCAGATAGATACGCTTTAAATACCCAAAACGGCTAAATTTGGAGCCGTTTTGACCGTCAACATTCTACTAATTAGCAAGTTAGCGAAATTCCTTACACAACCCATTTTGAGACGTTTTTGGCCCTAATGCAAGGACTTCTTAGATGCCATTTGGGATGAGGTTCATGGAAGCAGCACTCAAAGGGGAGTTATGATGAGAGGTGAGTTGACACATCATATTCATCGCGTTCTCAAATAGCAATGCTTGCATGGAGGCCAACCAATTACACATGATTTCCTTTATGAAAAATTTGTATGTTGAAATTGGGGAGCATCTAGGTGGATGTACTAGGGAATGTAAAGAACAAGTCAATTCATTAAAAGAGCAAGTACATACATTAGATTCAGAGGTATTGAGTCTAAAGATATCCGTTAATCGACTCAATGCTATTATGAAGAAGATGAGCCATATGTTGGAAAGTAGGACAATGGCTTAGTGATTTTGTGAGAGCATGATGTTTTTGTCTAAGAAAAATTTGTACTCAACTATCTTGCTTTGACTCTCCAGGTGATATTAATGAATTTCCTATTTTCTAAAAGTCTTCATATCTCCCTTTCTATTTTATTCTTTGCTCTTTCTTTCTTTATGTCTTAACATGTTTTATAGTTCTATTTTTTTTCTTACTCTCTCTCTCTCTCTCTCTCTCTCTCTCTCTCTCGTAATGCCTTTATTGGCAAATAAAGGTGAGAGATGGAGAGAGGGGTTATTACTTATTAGTGCAAAAAACTAATTGTATTTGACTCTCTAAATCTCTCTAATAATTACACAATGTTTGCTAATGTGCGGAGTCTATCCTTCTTGAGAGTAGGGTCATATGTGTGATATACGTGTGAAGATTATATGTGAGGATAATGACACTTAAAGTAGAATACATTTAATAAGACAATAAATGTAAAAATAAAATTAGTAGTTGCTATTTTCTTTTTCAAAGCAGTTTGAAGATGGCTAGGAGCTCTACATACCTAAGCTCGAACCAAGTCCATCAGCTTAGAATTTTGGATGTAACACTCGCATCTTGCCGTAATTGTTCGCGAGCTAGGGCTAGCATTCAAAAACAAATTCATGCTAATTTAATGGAGTACTTCAATGTAAATGAGATAGAAACATTTGGAAGGATTGAAGATGAGGAGCATAGAGAATTCTATGCTGGAATTCACTTGGATTCAAGTAATAGAGCAGCTTCTACTAGTACAGTTCCTCAAGAACTTAGCAATGAAAATTGGAATGTTTGGGTACATAGAGATATGGCAACAGGCCCTATTTCTTTTGATTTAAATGAGCCACCTATAGATGAGATTGGTCGTGTTAAAGGTTTTCAACCTATTTCCTATTCTGTTGATGATGTGAAAGGTATTAAATCCGGATGTCATTATATAAGGCATGTTTTTTCATTTCATCATAATGTTAAGCACCCAGCAACCATGGTGTTATTATGTTCCGAAGATTGTACTCTTCAGTCTTTAGGGACCCTTTCTTACAAGTACCATTTTTGTGGGGCACTAATTTGGAAATGTGAGGCATCAAGAAAGCTTCAATAATATGTGGGAAAACATTGTTGTGCAAGTGGGAATATCTCTTTATTGCCTTTGGAAAATCCTCCTCCTACATTAAAGCTAATCTGTTACTTGGTAATGATAATATAAGTAAGGAATATAAGAATAATATATGCTCTTATAACAATGTGTTAGCATTTCGTTTCATTGGGTGCTCACTTGGACAATCAGTTTACTAGGGGAGGAGGTGTATTTAATTTTCGAATCCATGGTACTACCTATAATCATGTTGGCTTTGTATACCCAATGAAACATGAGATGCAGCTCCTCAAATTGTCTAATTGTATGTGTCTGATACAGAGCATGAATTGGAGAATATAATTAATGGGATGCCTTCTTTAAATCATAATGTACTTAGAAGGTTACAAACAATGATGTATGAACACAATCCATATGTTGGTGCATTTCATACAATGAGAGAAATATTACAATCCAATCCACATGAAAATTTGATAATGGTCATCGATGAAGCTCAATCAACCTCAAGGCAATACTTGATTCCTAACGGGTAGTGAGGTAGCTGCTATCATGCCAGGTCAAGGGGATGATTTTCATGTAGGTTATAGAGATATTCAAATATTGTCTTGCACAGGTGCTCTAAAAAGAATATCTAATTTGCATCATTCATATATGCCTCTATTATATGTTCTTGTGCTTCATCGGTTATTGGCATGTTGGAATTCCACTCCATGGTAGGAATGAGGAGACAAATATTGTAACTCAACGGCAATATTATGCATTTAGATTACAAATAAGGGAAGATACAAATGCTTCCCTTTTGTGCGATGGTCTACTTTTGCAATAGTACATTGTTGATGCATATAGCAGCATGGAAGAATCAAGATTAGTATGGATACACAATAATCACAAAGCATTGCGTGCTGAAGTATACGAAGGGCTTGCAGATATGGTTAATGTTAGTGATGGGATCAATTGAGTCTCTGGGGGGCATTGCTGGACGCCAGATAGCTCTACCATCTACATATACTAGGGGGCCTCGAAATATGCATAAATTGTATCAGGATTCAATGGAAGATGGGTAAACCTGACCTATTTATTATGTTTACTTGTAATCCAAAGTGGTATGAAATATGCAATGCTTTATTGTCTCAGGCTACCCAAGATCGACCTAACTTAACGGGATGGGTCTTCTATGAGAAGCATAAGGATATGTTGTAATTATTGATGAAAAAAGCATTATTTAGAAGGGTAGGGGGATTTTTTTCTGTTATTGAATTTCAAAAAAGAGGCTTTCCACATGCACATATATTATTGATATTGGAGGGTACATGTAAACCTACTGAGATTGCTCACTATGATAAGTTGGTATGTGTTGAACTTGCAGATAAGTCGATGTTTCCCGAGTTGCACAAGATAATTAGTGAGTGTAATGTTCATGGACCATGTGGGGAACTAAATTTGTACTCTGCTTGCATGGTTAACGGGAGTTGCAAACATCATATCCTTGCAAGTATCTGAGACTACTATTATTGATGACAATGGGTATCCAACTTATATACAATGAGGTGATGGTAGTTTCATCTAAGTAAAGAATCATAAGGTGGATAGTCAATGGGTTGTTCCATATAACCCTTTTCTCTCTATGAGATACAAAGCCCATATTAACATAGAAGTATGCTCTACCATTACAACAGTGAAATATTTGTATAAGTATGTATATAAGAAACATGATAGAGCTACTATAGAGTTGCAAGATATACATGGGGTTATTGATGAGGTAAGTCAATATCTGGATGCACGGTACATGTCTGCATTAGAGGCAAGTTGGCGCATATACCAATATGATCTACATGATGAAAAGCCAGATATACAAAGGTTGTATGTTCATCTCTCCTTGAAAAGCCATGTTATATTTAATGACTGTGTGATTTGTGCAATGTAAATGGTTGTGATAGAAACCAAAGAACTACTCTCACTGAATGGTTCAGAGTTAATCAATTGGATGCACAAGCAATAGCTTGTTATATATGCTGATTTCCCTTGTAAGTGGGTGTGGAATTCTTCTCTTCAGTCATCATCATCAACTAAAAAAATAAGGAAAATGTGATTGGACTTATGTATAATGTTAGCCTGAGTGTAGTGAGAAATACTATTTATACATGCTACTCACAGTGTGTAAAGGTTGCAAATCTTTTGAGGAAGTACGTACAGTGAATGGGTAGTTATATCCCTATTTTAAGGCTGCATGTGATGCAAGAGGAATGCTGGAGAGTGATGATGAATGGTATACATGCCTTCAAGAAGCTGCATTTCAAAAAATAGGATTCCAGCTGGTCAACTTTTTGTCATCATTTTGGTTTTTTGTGAGCCTATATCTCCCGGACAGCTTTGGGTCAAATTTTGTGCAAAACAGATGATTTTTTTCCATGGCTTATAGAGAAGGCATGTTTATGTTGGTGTTTGTCAATCTATAGCTAAGAATCAAGCTCTGTTACACTTTCAAGACCTCTTACAACAATATGGAAAACATCTACATGATTTTGAAGGGTTGCCTCTTCCTGATATCAACAATGGGTTGTTGATGGAAGAGATGATATTTGATGTTGTTCAATAGGCTGATTTGGCTCTTCCCATAGAAAGGAGTCTAAATAGTTGTCAATCTAGAGCATTCCATACCATCCTTGAAGCCTTTAATTTTAACAATGGTGGTGTTCTTTTCCTTGATGGACCAGGCGGATCAGGCAAAACATATCTATATAATGCTTTGCTATCTCGATTACGCAAAGATGATCAAGTTGCTTTGGCATGTGCATCTTCAGGAATAGCTACATTGTTACTTTCAAATGGATGCACTACACACTCACGTTTCAAAATCCCATTGGTTTTGAATGCTTCTAGCACATGTAATATTAAAGCTAATAGTCCATTGGCAGAGATGTTGAAGCTTGCAAGATTGATCATTTGGTATGAGGCTCCAATGATGCATAGGTATGCATATTAAGCATTGAACACGACATTAAAAGATATCATGTAAAGTGATATAGTGTTTGGTGGAAAAATTATGCTCTTTGGTGGTGACTTTAAGAAAATCTTACCTCTTTGTTGTTGCAAAGGGATCACGTGCATGGAGAATATTGTTGATGTAACGTTGTGTCAGTTATATATTTGGAGACATGTGAATGTTTTAAAGCTCACCCAAAACATGTGGGTCATTCAGAGTGGTTATGATTCTACATAACTAGAATTTGTCGATTAGACTTTACAAATTGGGTATGGCTCTATAGACCATTCAAACAATGAAAGTAGAGTGGTAATTCCACCACAAATGTTGATCCATGGGAACTCCTTGTTGAGTTTGGTAGAATGGGTATACAAAGATCTTCAAAGAGTGGAGGATTATGCATGCTTCATCAGAGACTGTGCTATTCTTACACCATGAAATCAAGAGGTGGATGAGATTAATGAACTAGGCTTGGCTACATTACCTGGTCTTGAATGAGAATACCTTAGTGCAGATTCGGTTGTTTCTTCTGAGAGTGACAGAATATTATATGCAGTTGAGTACTTGAATAGTTTGAGCCTGGGTGGTGGTTACCCTCCTCACACTTCTTACTTTTAAATATGAATGACCCTATCATGCTTCTTCATAATTTGGATCCTCCGCGGGGACTTTGTAACGGTACCAGACTGATATGTAAGAAATTTCACTCAAAGATGATAGAAGCTGAAATTATTACACGTACAAACATTGGAGATAGGGTCTTCATTTTGAGGATAATATTCATTCCATTAGTACTTTAGTTACCTTTTGACATGAGAAGGAGACAATTTCCTATTAGGCTAGCTTTTGGTATGCCAATAAATAAGTCCCAAGGTCAAACATTGAGTATGTTGGGACTTTATTTTTTCACACAAGTATTCACATGTTACATCATCAGATACAGTGAAAGTGTGTGTAAAAGATATCGTGTGGACATGCAAGAAGCAATGAAGGTAAAAATGAAGTCTACACAGCGTTGTCTAAAAAGAGGTACTGCAAATGGCATCTAGAAAAATGTAAATGTAATGTACGCCCATAAGGCATCCTACAAATGCTAAAGACTACATTCATAGCTATCGTTGTATCGATCAAGCAAACATTTGAAAGGAGAATGTTCACAAATAAGTTGTGCAATCTATGTTGTCTTTCATTAAGTGTGCATGCTTTCAAGTTAATTGATATTAATTTTGGATTGACATTTTTTATTTTTGTGATGCGAAGACATGAAGATAAATAGGAGTTGGATGAAAAAATTCATGCAATTTATCTTCCCCATTGGCGTTTCCATTGCCGGTAATATTGAATTGATATATATAAATATACTTACATTGTTTGGAATAAACGGTTGACATTGAGGTAAAGTCACCATGCAGATCAAAAAGTATGGAGTGTCTCCATCTATTGTTGAAGGGGTGGTTTAAAATTTTGAGATGGCTATAGGGGGGCATGGTGAGTTCTTCTTTGTTTTTATAATCTTCGAATAAGAAAATATTTTGCTTTTGACTTGCTTTCCTTTACTATGGCATTATTAATATTTCTTGCTTAGTTCGAAATACTTAATGTCCATAGAGAGAGAGAGAGAGAGAGAGAGAGAGAGAGAGAGAGAGAGAGAGAGAGAGAGAGAGAGAGAGAGACCTCATAATCATGCGTAAATAATTAGTGAAGGTATTATTGTATTTAATATCACAAGTAATACTGCATAGGATGGATGTAGAAAGGAGATCATTTTCATTTATTTATGGTAATGGACAAGGTATTGAAGGCATTGGTCCTAACGTTTGCTATAACAGTCATCATTGTTTACTTTAATCTATTTCATTTTCATGGCTCAATTGTAGACTCTTTATCTTGGGAAGGAAAAGCTACAGTATCTCTAATGATCGAACTATTAGACACATGTGTATTACGGTATAAAAATCTATTTTTTAACGTTTTTTGGCGTTTTAATGCATATAAAAAATGATATTGATACATTTTCTTGAAATAGAGAATATCTGTATATTATGGAACTTAGATTATTGCCAGGTTTGTATGGTCCAGACGCTTACAATGAAAGCTTTGGGTTGCTTGAAATTTACAATCTAAGATTACAAAAGATTGCGGATCAGCTTCATGTACATATAATGTTTGTAGGCTATGAAAAGCCTAACAAGATAGATTTTCGGTGCATAGGCACTGGATAGTACATAATTTTTAGATTTAGTGTTTACAAGCCTGTTCAAACGCCATTCATCTCAAATGTTGATCCACCGAATGAGTTTTGTAAGGTTCTATCTTTCAGCTTTTTTTTCTTTAAAATTATATCTTGCTATAGCTAATGTTATTGTCTTATATATATTTTTTGGATAGATGACAACGAGGAGCATAGGCTTCCAAGGAGAGATAATGAAGTCGTTCAAAGATTGTTTTAATGGTTTACACATGTGTGTTTGGTTGTCAGCACTACCCTGAGTTCGAATACTAGATACATATGTATGCCAATTTTGGTGCTTATTCAAAGAAAACTAAGTGTTTTGAATACTTTGATATTGTGACAAGCATGGTGTGAATATATATATGTAGGTTGTTAAGTCGAAGACATGAGGTGGAAAGTGGGCTCTAAATATAAGGCTTTCCTATTAGAAGGCCTTTTTATCCTCTTCCTATAAAGCTAGAATACCCTTTCCCGTAGAAGATGGGTCATGAAACTAGTATGACATAACATTTACCAATATTCCTTGCTTTTCTTTTTGGCACTATAAATTCCTACCATACCTTAGCTCGTCTTCACAGTGCCTTGAGCTATTCCCCCTTGTTTCGCACCCCTCGTTGATCTCCATAGATTCAGTCGCTACACTAGATTAACATGGCTACTGTCGTTGAGGTGAGCGTACATCTCCACTAATCGCCCACTTCATCATGTAGCATGATGGTTAATCATCATAGAATCCCCTCTATAATTATCGATTCATGGTGATATATGTGTGCTCAGAATAATCAGCTAAGCTAAACTTTAGCTGCAATAATTAAGCGAAGCTTACTGTGTGCTTTTGATTGATATGATGCTCTTTTCGGAAATTTCAGCTTCCTACGAACATGATTGAGCCTGTTGAGAGATCTGTTGTCGAAGAAGAGGCAGCATTTGAAGAGAAGGAAGAAGTTGTAGTGGAGGATGGCGCAGTGGAGGTGCCCACCGCCTGTAATAGCAGTCCTGGTAGTGATGAGGAGGCTGTAGGCGGAAAAGAAGAAGCTCAAGAAGCAGCGCTGGAAGAGGTGATTAATGCCCATGTTGAAGCAGAAGCTGCATCAGAAGAAGAAGAAGCTCCTCCTCCTGTGATAACAACAGCAGAGCCAGAGGAGGAGGTGGCCATTCCATCGGATAACAGTACCAGTACTGTTGAGGAGGTGGCCATTGCTTTGAGCGATGAAGAGGAGAGCAGTTATGGCGTCAGTAAAACTGAGCCTAGCATTGAGGCATTCGAAGGTACCCAAGTTGTTGCCGAAGTCGATGAAGAAGAAGAACGTCAACTGCACCTGCGTCGCCAGAGAAAGTGCATTATGGTAGATGTAGGGAACCGATGTTGATGATGAAGCTCGTCGTATATCCTCTAGGGTCAAATGGATAGGCATTGTATACATCATGGACCCTTAAAATCAATATACTAGTAGCTCTTGGGTCAAAGAGAATGCTCACAAGACCATCCTTGTAACTATAGTGTGAATCCGACATCCAAGGTATCCTATAACTCATGGCCAGAATGTCGGGTAGTCCTGGCATAAAAGAACCACCATATAGGCCCAAACCATGATGAAGATATGCTGCATAATCAAGTACTATACATCCCAAGTGGCATCTAATGCATCCAACTTAGGCAAATATCTCAGCTCTCCAAAGAACATAGGAACATGTCGTCATCACTTGCACCATCCAAGATATGGTCCACTGTATCAATACATCTAATGCATCCAACTTAGGCAAATATCTCAGCTCTCCAAAGAACATAGGAACATGTCGTCATCACTTGCACCATCCAAGATATGGTCCACTGTATCAATACATGTATAGGCATAATTCATGCCATGTAACATATCCTCGTGTTGTGTAAGACCATATATATGTGATGCTCCACAGTAGAAGCATGATTATTAAGATCATCATAATCATCACTGAATATTGATAATGAATCCACATGTGAGAAATAAGTAATATCATCCACCAAGTAACAATCCATGGCATCCTCAAGGCTAGTCTATCTCCATCAATGGTGTCCTTATATGACCTATATCCCATGTTATATCAATCTCCATCAACACTAATGTTTAACAAAATATAAATCTCTTAAGATCAACATCATATGATGTAATAAGAATATGATCCATGATAGCGAGCCCTACAAGACGATGTCCAAGATGACCCCATCCCGAAAATGTCAAAATATTACCTAAGGAGGAGCGCAACAATGAGATTAGAGAAGGTGCTCCCAATGCGGCGCCAACCCTCCCGTTATAAGCTCCTCAAGGAAATGGTGGCTAGGTTAGCTTGGTTATCTTTTAAAAAAGAGTTTTTTTAAAATATTAGTGTTAATAAATGTGTATCTTTTCCTTTTAAAATAATGACATAAAATGGTATGAAGCTACGAATTGAGTGATGTTGTATTCAATGAATTGTATTGAAATTGTTATCTTTAAAGAGTGCAAGTTTTTCCTGGCTTTGACGCCGCTAACTCCATTCTGTGCTTGTGTATCCGGGCGGCATCATTAGCAAAGCCCGGGAATGGCCCAAGGTATCCCTCATACCATTGGAAGAATAAGGTTCGCCGATTGAGGCAAGAGATTATGATGCTGTCTAGTTCTGAGGGCCCACGCTAGTGTGGTGAATAAGCCCACCCTAGTGTGCAGACATCCCCCTGAGGGACGGGAGGATCGAGCAATGGAGCCTGAGAGGCCGACAGGCCAGCTTGAGTCCTCGCCCCTGAGCCGCGACGATGAGGTGTATGGTCCCGTAGGGTTTTGCCCAGCATGTAGAGGCTGGAAGGCCGAATTCTAGATCATCGGCAGTATAAAGGAAAAGAATAAGAGAGCTGGTTTGGTTTGTATGAAATTGATTCATGTATAATTTTTTTTATAAATCTTTTCTTTGGCATTATTGTATTGTGGAAAAAGGATGTTTTAACAAACCTTGTGAAAAGGGCCTTAATTAAGGAACATGTTTATTTATGTCAAACAGTGTGGTAGGATTAATTAGAAAACAAATTACCGCGTGAGTAGGGTGGAAAGTGGGAGGATGGAATGCCTCGACGGCACCATCCTACGGACGGGTGGACCCGATTAGTCGAGTAGCTTTCTAACAAATTAAGTGAAAGCTCTATGCTAGATAAATAGGTTCTTGGGCAACTCTATTCTAGAAGACTAGGCCAGCGGCGGCTGTGCCTTGTATGGATAAGGAAAAAAGCGTTGCCTCTAGAAATCAAGTCTAGTAGTTGCCCAATTTATGATCAATTACTCTATGGATGATTTGATTTTTAGAAGATCATGCTCCCCCTACGGGATAGGACTAGGTCTTACCTATGAATCATATCCTTGAATCTCTACATGGTCAAGGTGTCGATGAATAGGAAATTTTCTCTAAGTTAAGACTTAGTGGACTATCTTAAGTGTTTTCCCTATTTTGGAAGGGGGGAACCTTACAATTGGTATCAGAGCTGATCTTAGCTCTCCTAGGACTCGCCATTTAAGGACTGTTTTGCAATGTATGTTTTACCTAACATAATGCTAATTAATAAAAACATCCTACTAAAAAAACAAGTTGAATTGATGTTTGAATGATTGTAGGAAGAGGAAGATGCCTACTCGAAGTTTCTAGTTTTCCAATGTATCTTCGAGACTGGTCACTCCTCAAATTTTGAGTTCCATGACACCATGGTGCAGATACTAGAGAAGATGTCCCTCCCCCATTTCTCTCGTATTGAAAGAGGATGGGGTAGAGATTTTTGGAGTCGTGGGCTAAGATTTTTCTTCATCCGAGCAGATCGAATTGGGAACCTTACCCACTGACCTAAAGCAAACTCGTTGGATTGAAAAGTTGAAGATGATCCGTTTATTTTGGTTCGTTGGTACTCCGAGGGCCGACACCTCTGTGACTATAGATGGGATTCACATACCTCAGGAGGATCGCTGGTTGTATGACCAAGTGATGCAAATCTTATCTGTTGACATAGTAGCTGTGTTGGGACCTACCCCAATCTAGAGTCTACCACCCTTACCACCAGTTTTAGAGTCCTAGAAACTGCAGCGGAACCCCCATACTTCACCTATGTGGACCGCTCTAGATACCCTTATGTCATAGTCAAGCTTAGGAATTTTCCTTAATGGCAAATAAGACTAATTATATTAGTCTCAGATCTTTGTAATAAAACTCGTCCTTGTAAATATTTGAAAATAAAATAATTTCAATGTTTTACTCTCCAAAATAAGTGTTGTGCAAGTATGAATCTTGTAATCTTAAAATTGTTTTTACAAAATGATGGCCAGGATGATCACCCTTCACTTCCCAATGTGCTTTACACTGATATTCCCAGGAGAAGAAGCTCTTGCTTAAGCAAATGCAACCTCCCTCCTTTAAAGGAGAAGGTTCAAAGATTAAGAAGGATACTGAAGTCTGGATTGAAGCGATGGATGATCATTTCTCTGCCGACCGGTATTGGAGTAGCAAATCAGTCCATGCTTGCACGGTTTCTCCTCATCGAAGATGCTAAACTCTCATGGAAACAGTGGTGCCGTGATAAGGGAGTCACCGAGCATTCTTAAACGTGGGAAGACATCAAGCAGGCCGTGAAGGAAAGATATCTTCCCCCATCCCATGAATCCATAAAGTTGAATGAGTTTTTTAGTTTTACGTAATGCAGCTTAAAACTTGAGGACTACTATTCCAAATTTATCACTCTTCGGAAGTATGCCCCATTTACTACTTTTCCCAACAAGTGGTTCATTTCTGCCAAGGGTTAAATGAACCCTTAGATTCCTGCTTTGAAGCAATGAGGCCAAGCACATTATAGGATGCTCTCATACGAGGAAAGCCCCTTGTGAAAGAAATGAGGAATGACAAACCAAAGCAGGAATCTAAGGGTTCATTTAACCCTTGGAATGAGGCCAAGCACATTATAGGATGCTCTCATACGAGGAAAGCCCCTTGTGAAAGAAATGAGGAATGACAAACCTAAGCCTCAAAAGAGATCTTACCCTGAGGCAAATCCTAAAGATCAACCCTACAAGAAACCCCAACAGAATTTCCCCTACTACAATGGAGGGTGACAAAGCAACTCTTTTGTCCCCCACTCATATGCTGCTTCTTCCAGAGAAAGCCCTCTGTGTTTTGAGTGCAATGAGCCGGGACACTTTAGGGCCAACTGTCCCAAGATGGCAACATCATTTTCCCAAGGTGGCAGAGGAAAGGCAAGGCCGTGGAACCCATATCCACCAAGGTGCAAGAGGCGGTGGACGTAGTAGAGGCGGCGGAGGAGCAGTTGCTAGGATCGCGTGTATTATAAGTGAAGAACCGACCTTGGAAATGGCTGAAGAAGAGCGTGCCACCATCCATGCGGTAGTAGAACACCAAGGTCCGAACAAACAATTTGGTGTAATCCAAACCCCAGCCACTCATCATGGTAAGCCATTCCAGATTTTGATTGATTGTGGCAGTACCCATTCATTTCTTTCTCCTAGGTGTTTGCAAAAATTAAACGGGTCAAAAAACAGCTAGAAGAATGACTGTGGAGTTAGCCAGTGGGAAAGAAGTAGTATCTTGCCACTCTGTAGAAAACCTTGATTTTGAGCTAGGTATTGAGTGAACTCATGGCCACTTTAGAGTCTTGCCATTAGGAATTTATGATGGAATCCTTGATGGATTGGTTAATTGTTACGAACAAAGCTAGCATTCATTATAACTAGGGGAGTATCACTTTTGAAAATGAACATGGCCAAGTAATATCGGTTCAGGGGATAACAAAAAAACCTAAATCTAGGGTAGTCAAGGCAAAACATCTTCTTAAGGGAACATGTAAGGGTCAGCAAGTTTTCTTAGTCAAGCTCAACAAAGCCATTAAACCTAGTAAGGAGACAGAACCCTCTTGGCTCCAAGAATTCTCTGGCATCTTCCTGACGAGCTTACAAGGCTACCACCTCCTCGAGAAGTCGATCATGAAATCGAGGTGATCCCTAGAGCTCAACCCGTCTCAAAAATGCCCTATAAAATGTCCCTTCCTGAAGCCATTGAACTTAAAGAGCAACTTTCCCAACTCATTGTGAGCAAGGACTCGTATGCCCCAGTAGCTCTCCTTGGGGGGCACCTGTCCTTTTCCAAAAAAGAAGGATGGAACTCTCGGCCTCTACATAGATTATTGAGTCACTATCAAGAATAAGTATCCTATCCCTCGCATCGACAAAATTCTTGACAAGCTTCATGGGGCCAAAGTCTTCTCAAAAATAGATTTGAGGTCTGGTTACTATCAGATCAAAGTAAAGGAAGCAGATATATCCAAGACAGCCTTCAATACCCGCCGTTATGGGTGGCCACTATGAGTTTACTGTAATGTCATTCGGGTTAACCAATGCTCCTGCAACCTTCAACCGCCTAATGCAAGATATATTCCGTCCTTACTTGGATGAATTTGTGCTTGTTTTTTTTAATGATATCTTAATCTACTCCAAATCAATGGAAGAGCATGAGGAGCATGTGCGTAGAGTTCCGCAATCGTTGTGCAGACACAAATTCTATGCCAAGGAGAGCAAATGTACCTTCTTTACTCATCAAATTGAGTATCTTGGGTTCATCGTCTCCAAAGATGGCATCTCAGTAGACCCCGCCAAGGTCAAAGATATTCTGGAGTGGCCACCCCCTAAATCAATTCGTGAAGTTCGTGGGTTTTTGGGAATCATGAGATGGTGTAGGATTTTTATCAAAGATTATGCCTTGGTAGCTACACCTTTGAGATGGATCTTCTTAAGAAGGATTGCAAAATAGTGTGGGTGCCAATCCATCAAAATAATTTTGATCAGCTCAAGGTCATTATTACTTCTGTCCCAGTCCTTAAACTTCCTGATTTCACCAAGGAATTTGAAGTGGTTTACTGATGCTAGTAGTCTAGCACTTGGTGGTGTCTTAGGCCAAGCCTAGGAAGACCAGTCGCTTATACTTCCCGCAAGCTGAAGCAATATGAAGCAAATTATGCCACCCATGCTTTGGAGCTCTTAGCAGTTGTTCATTGCCTCAAATTATGGAGACATTATCTCTTGGGGGGCAAATTCCAGCTTGTAACCGACCACAAAAGTCTGAAGTGGATCTTCACCCTCAACATGTGGCAAAGGAGATGGATTGAAATTCTACAAGAATATGACTTCGACAAATTCTGCCCTAGGAAAGATAATGTGGTAGCAGATGCACTTAGCCGCAAATCTTTCTTAAGTGCAATTTCAATGCCAAATAATCCCATGCTGGTCAAGGCGGAAGAAGTCTCATCTCATGATCCAGATTATTAGAGGATGATGAAGTTAGTAGAAGAAGGGGGAAATTCAGAGAAAGAGAAGCCTTTCATTCATTTGAGAAGAACCCACTTGAAATGAAATAGGCTTTGTCTCCCTCATCATAGAAGGTCTTCGAGCATTCACCATGAAACCAAAAGAAACATTCTTGGTTGAATGCTCATGTGTCAACTTAGGAGAAGCCTCTTGCATCATTGGTTGTTTGCCTTCCCTTCAGCCTTCAAAAGCTATCTCAAAATGTTGCTTGTCTTCATGTTGACCACCATGACCACTATCATATGGATGTTGACTCATTGGTCAAATGACATTCTCTTCCAAAGCTTCCATCCTTGTAGCCATAATGTCAAATTTATCATTGACCTCCACCTTTGTAGCCATAGAATCCATATTTGCATTGATTTCCATTAGCATTTGTATAGGAGGGCGTCATTGGAGACGAAATGTGAGGATTGCGGGGTATACTTGGGGACACTCTCATCATTCATTTCTTCCTCCACTTCTCTTGAAGCTTGCCCAAAAGTTTCCTCCGGCACATCCACAATGCCATGCTCCATTGCTTCCTCCCCTTCTACTTCCTCGGGAGGCCAATGCATTGTGCCTCAGTCATGCCTCGGTCATCCCTTAGCTTTCAGTGCCATAAAATCCCCATTTTTTAAAAAATGGCGATAGATTGGGGTAGGGTTGTTAGATTAAAGAGATATATAGCTTGATAGAGAGCTAATGAGATACTCTAAACCCCTATTCAAAGACCCAAAAGAATTGAAGTGTGCTACTCCTCTCTGTTTTAGGGTTCTCGGGGATATGGGCTGAAATAGTATTTTGGCTATATCTTGAGCTAGAAATATCGGAATTCAAAAACTTCTTGCTCAAATCGAAGCCCTTAATGAGTTCTACAAGCCTATGTGATTAGATCTATGAGGCCATAAACTCCATGTGACTGAATTAAGGTTTATCAATCTTGGTAAACCCTATTTTGTGCCCTAAAGGAATATCGGATTTCAAAGATTAAGAGCTTGTTGGGTAGGTCTAAGGAAGTACTAAGGGCTTGTGTAATCATCTTTAATTCAGTCCTAAAGGATTTTGACTGAATTAGGGTTTTGACAATTCTGTAGAATCTTGTCCAAGTGACTTTCTTAGTGACCAATGGCTTCCTACTTGCCCCAATTCACTTGTTTAAGCATCCAACACTCCATTGACATCCAAAAGCTCATAGTATGTGCTCACCAATGCCCATAACTCCAACCATGCATAGGATTTTGGAAAAATTTTGGCATGGTCTCCTTTGTATTAGGAGCCAAATCTCAATCTCCTAAGCATCAAATTTCAGCATCAACACTCATTGACATCTTGCATAAACTGCATAACACCTTGCCCGAATGTTTGCCTCAACCAATTGGCATCAAATCCATGCATAACCCAAGTGGATCACTGCAATACATGTACCAATGT
Organism: Cibotium barometz; assembly: GCF_041138505.1. Lineage (NCBI taxonomy): Eukaryota > Viridiplantae > Streptophyta > Polypodiopsida > Cyatheales > Cibotiaceae > Cibotium > Cibotium barometz. Next base: position 8,993,112 of record NC_141065.1, on the reverse strand, counting down.
CTTCGATGAAGCACATCGAAGCTTGCTAATCTCCTAGCCAAGCTCTTCCCACCCTTGTACCTAGTCCGATTCTAGGCACAAGCTGGGGTGATGTCTTTACTCCAAGTACCTAATCCTCCACCGTACTGCTTTCCCAAGGCACTCACGGCACGGTGGATTCAAGCCATGCTCCCCTCGGGCCTCTTCTCCAATGCCCGAGGTACCTCACAACATACTAGATGCTAGGAATGGAAAGTTGTGAGAACAATTGTGATGTGGTAGTGTGCTTTGCTTGAATGTAAAAGCAAGGTCTATTACTTACAACCACATGGCATGACTCATGCCCTTTTACAACTCATTCATTACAACCAAAGAGCATGGACTCATGATTTTCAATCAAATCCCAAGAATCTTCCATCCATCCAACAAAACCACTTAACTCCAATCACCACAACAATAGCATGTGAGGGTAAGCAAGATTAATAGCTCAATCCACAATCTCATATGCATGCCCACACTCCATGTGACTCCTCATAACATTGAGATAGCTATAAGTGGCTCAATGGCATCCAATACCCTTAGCAATGATCAAAGATATGAGAATATGTGTCATATCAATGCAAAATTGGTGCCAATAGCTCATTCATGGGTTCCATAACTCTTCCAATGCATAGAATCACATCCATTGCATTTATGTGCATGCATAATACCATTCATTTGATGAAGATTCCCTTCTCTAATGATCAATGGCATCCCAATGGAGAATGGTAAGCCATAGATTCATCATAAGGGCATGAATGCTTGCCCTGATCATCAAACTCTTAAAAAAGGCATCCCACATGTGGCTCAATGGCAAATGAGAGTAAATAGTTTGCTATGTACTCCCATTTTTGGCATGTAGACAATACCAACAATGAGCTAATTAAGCATGTAGGAAACCCTAATTTCTGTAATTTAGGGCTTTCCACACATGGAATCCCCAAACTTGCCTTGCCGTTGATTACAATGGAAGCTTTGATTCATAGAAAATGTTGAATAGCCACTTACCAGAGAGTGTTTAGAACCACCATTGATTGATCTTGTGATGAATGAAATTGCTTGAATGCCTCTATTTTTGAAAACTTTATTCTCTTTTTGGAAGTTCACCATAGCCACAAAATTCACCAAGAACTCTTGTAAATGGTCTCCACTTCTTCTCCACCCTTTGTGCCCATTAGGAACTCAATGGAGTCTTCTTGGGCCCTTTAATTTGGACGTTTAGTGAAATGCTTAAAATGCTAATCCATCTTTGACCAAGCCTAGAGGCCTAGTCTTAAAAGCATATATTTGATTTTTCACAAAAATAAAAAAAAAATAAAAAAAAGGAGATATTCCTAGATCTGGCTACCTAGGTGACTTTAAAGCTTTGTAATGGGCTGTCAGTCAGTTATCATAGCCTGCAGCAACCTTTTCGAACTCCAAACATTCCAAAAATTCGTCACTTTCTTCCCCCCTTTTTTGTGTGTACACCAGATCTCTTTCTCTCTCTAAATCTTCTCTCTAAAACGCCCTGCGCTCCTTCTCCATGGAAAAAAGCGTCTTTCTCTACTCCAAAAGCCATAGCTAGCAGATCTGTACTCCTAAATGAGCCTTCTCTCTCCAAACCCACAGTAGTAGCCATGGCTTGCAGGGAAGAAGCTTACCATGAGCATTCTCTCTACATTACTTGGTCCTCTCTCCATAGCTAGCAGGTCTGTACTCCTAAATGAGCCTTCTCTCTCCAAACCCACAGTAGTAGCCATGGCTTGCAAGGAAGAAGCTTACCAAGAGCATTCTTTCTACAATACTTGGTTCTCTCTCCAAACCCACAGTAGTAGCCATGACTTGCACAGAAGAACCTTTTCATGATGTATTCTCTCTCTATATTGCTTAGCAGCCATAGCTTGCACTAAAGAAGCTTCCCATGATGCATTGTCTCCTTTGCATTTTCGTCTCACCATTGCCAACCCTCTCTATGTTTCTTTGGCTCCCTTTCTGGCTTCTTTCTCTATCCACAATGCAGCTCTAGAGAAGCAACCCTCATCTCCATTCTTTCCATTATTTTTTGATACCATATCCTGCTCCTTCCACTCCTATTCAACCCAAGCTTACAAGCCTACTTTCTTGTAGATGGCACTACAAGACATCACCAATAAGCCTTCTAAGATCCGCCTTCAGGTTGATTTGGAGACAGAATATGCAACCCTACGCAGTAGGCATGTTGCACCTAATATTTCATACGATCAGCTTCGAATGCAAGGAGCAAAGGCCATTGATCTTTGGATTGATGGAAATCTTTATCCACCAGATCCAATATCTGGTACCCCTCCACCATTCAAAAGCATTACAAGTTTTCTTAAGTTTGTTGGTGATGGTTTCAATGGGCTTCTTGGCTATTGTAGGAGATTACACATGTTGTGGCTAGATGAGGCAGCTGAAAAGAGGCAAACACAATTTGCCTTCGACCAGCTTCAAGCGGCATCGACTAAGTAGATCAATAGTTTGATGCAGAGGATTAAAGAGCTCTCAGAGGAGCTTGAGGTGCAGAAGAATAATCTAGCGGATCGTGTGCGCACAATAAATCAATTTACCGATAATTATGTTCGTCTTTAACACTCCACTCGTAATCTTCGGCGTCGTGTTCACCATTTCACTCACCTTCCCATGGGATATCACGCAAGGCAAAGAAAACGTAAAGCTGTTGGGTTGCTTTCTAAGACAGCAGGCGCATGCAAGAGGCGTAAACAAACAACCAGGTAAAAATTTTTGTAGGAATTATAGCAGCTTTGAGAAGCAATTAATGAATAAAGCATCTCTCATGGGTGACTCTTGCGATTGTAGGGCTTGTGCAACAGCTATACTAGGATGTAACAACACTGAGGACAATGTTAATGCCTCCCTTCGTCAGCATGTCCTTGATAACAGGTTCTGGTAATGATAAGCTGCGGGAGACCCTTCGTCAACATTTCTTGAAGGAAATCAAAGATATTGTCACACCCAAAGAGATGCTTGATATATGTGACTCAGCAGGTATTAGCCAGAAAGATTACAGAGCAATGTACAGGTCAATCACTTTAGGGTTGCGAGCAAAGGGAGTTATGCAATCCTTGCTTCCAACACTTTATAGCTTACAGATGGCAAAGAAGTGTGCTAATGGTGATATTGCATCCATGTTCGAGGGTGGGTACAAGTGGGTGGAGGATATTATGCCAATGCCAACAATCAAACCCTTTGAATACAATGCATATAACAATGTCTACATTGACATGGAAGTGCTACAAAAAGTAATGATTCAGTACTATGGCCTCACACTTGAAGAGACAGGTGGAAATGTCGTGTTTGTCTTGAAGCTGGATGAATGTCAAGTGGTTAAAGGTCAAAGACTGGAGCATGTTAGTTTAACCTTGATGAGCCGAGCACTTAGAGGAAAGCCTTTAGAGCCCCAAGAGTTGGATGCAACTGAAGACAGCAACAATAGGGGTCAAGGGCATAAGCAAGACTACTACGGCATTCAATCAGAGAAGAACATCTGGTGGCAAGTAGCATGTGTCCTCCCAAAAGAGAACCATGATACCTTGAGGTGGTATTTTGAATGGTCTGGCATTCAACATGTCGTCTCTTGTCAGGTCAATGGTCAGAAGCTTGATGTTCCCGGAATAGGCTGCTTTAATGTTGAGAATGGCACTTGGGTGGCGATCTAAAAACCTTAAAGTGTATGTTGGGTTGTAAAACACGTGCGAATACTATATTCTCATGTGTTTACTGTTGTCATTCCAAGACAGCAGTAGACTCAAGAGTAAAAGGAAACAACCTAGCAAAGGCAAAAGTCAAAAACAGGTGGGTGCAAAAAAAGCAATCGTTTTTTATGCTGAACAGAGGAAAGGATCAAAGGTATGGCATAATGGCATATTAAGTTGTGACCAGAGCAAGCCACCTAGTCGTGACCAGGAGGACAATGCTTGGAACCCAATCTTGGAAATTCCACTATGTCAAGTGCATGTGTGCACATTACATGCAAGACTCAGGATTTTGGATAAGCTATTGATGCTCCACATAAACTATGTCTGGAACATGGAGCCCGAAGATCGACGAGAAGAGTCAATACGTGCACTAGAGGGTGTACTTTCCTCTATGGGATTACATGCTGGAGCAGTGGTCTTGACAAAGGACAGAAAATCAAACCCTATACAAGACAACCCTAATAAAATTTGCATGGGTGGATCAAAGGCAAGACACTTGCTATCAAACCACTTGGGTTCTCATAGCCACACTGACTTTGAAATTTGGAAGAAGATATGTGATGTCACAACATATCCAGGAAATGATGCCAGGCTTGGCCTAAAACGTGCACATGTATGGGAGGTGTGTAATAAAATGGTCGATCTTCTAGAGCGACCTCACCTGGATGACCATGGTATTGAGGCACTTAAACAAGCCACTTGTAGATTCACAGAAGAAATGGTCGAGGCATGGGGAGAAACACACATTACTCACTACATGGTAATGTTGTATTTCTTGTGTCCTTGTAGTATGTTCTTCATACTGTTTGTTGACTTTTTGTAATTTTCTATGCAGCATATATTGTATGCACATGTGCCATACTTTCTCGATAGATATGGCTCTTTAGCACTTTGGAGCAATCAAGGCATGGAGAAATCACATTACCAAGCAAAGGCCGTGTATTTTAAGGGCACTCGCCATGGTGGTGGCAAAGTCAAGAGTAATGCACTCCATGAAATGTTCAATTGGTTCTATCGCATTCTGGTTGGCAAAAAAAGGCAAAAAAGTCGCGGTAATTTGTCTCTTAGGCGTCAAATAATGAAAACTGTTAATGCAAGAAGAACTGAAAGATACAACAGATCAAATGCTAGGGAGAGACTACGGCAGTGGGTAGCAAGCAAGCGTCGGTGTGGTTCCTCATGGGCTTAAACTCTCTGATTATAATCTTTTTGTGTTTTTAAATTTTCTAAAAGTTTTAAAAAATTATATTTATAGACATATTTAAGTCATTTTTCATTTATAGCCACCACATTTCAATTTCTTCTTTGTTCTCTACTCTCTCTTGCCCTCCCACTATCTCTTGCACTCGTACATACCTAGGCCATGCCAGAAGAACAGGAGCAAGACTTGCGGTTTTTCAATCAACTCGGCCCACTACCTGCTATACAGCAAAAAGGACAAGTCTACCTATCGTAAAAACAGAGCAAGAGGCAAAGGAGATGAGAGAAGAAGAGCGCAGGAAGGAGGCCGAAGAAGCGCAATGCAGGAAGGAAGCTGAAGAAGCAGAGCCTAGTAGAGAAGCAGAAGAAGAGCGGCGTCGAAAAGAAGCCGAGGAAGGTCAAGGGCAACCACCGGAGATTGTTATTGAGGCCGACACCCTAGAACAGCTAGAGGTTATCTTACAGAACAGGGAGGTCGAGCTCTTGTCCTATGGCATCATGAAAGATACCATTGACAAAGATTTTGCTCTTGTGAGGGCAGCTTGGGAGACAGAAATGCAAAAGAGACAGTAGCCCAAAGAGGACGCAAGGAGGGCAAGCCAAGCACAGCCCCACAGGCAGCCACAACATCCAGACGTCCAGTCAAGAAGTGTGGTAAAAGAATGGAGGGCAAGTTTCGGGACCAACAAGAAGAGGAAGAGCGTGCACAAAAGAAAAAGAAGTTCAGGTCTGAACGACCACCGTGGGAGAATCAAAGACCACCACCGCCTCCACCAGTTACAAAGAAGAAGAGAAAATGGAGGCCAGGGACAGTCGCGCTACGAGAGATTAGGAAATATCAGAAAAGCACAGATCTTCTCATCCCCAAGGCACCATTCTCTCGACTGGTGAGAGAAACAATGGAAAAATATTCTGACAGGGTTGACCGCATACAGAGCACAGCTCTTGAAGCTCTTCAAGAAGCTGCTGAAGATATTGTAGTTTCTATTTTTGAAGACTCAATGCTGGCTATGGTACATGCCAAGAGAGTTACTTTGAAGCCTGTAGATATGTCCCTAGCCCTACGTCTACATTTAGAGCGTAGCCTTCTACCTCAATAGGCTAACCCACTTTGTAATTCTCCCTACAAAATTTTGTAATGTTCCCAAATTCCTTTGTAGCATTTTCACACATTAATGAAAGCTTTGTGAGTTGTGTTACATTCTTTGTTGAGTCCTTTTTTTTTGTATGCTCAGTGCCAATGAACATTTCATTTAAAAAATATAAAAGCACTATACACACAGGAAAAAACACACACAAACACACACACACACACACACATATATATATATATATACACACACAAACATATATACACACATATATATATACATATACAAATATATATACATATACACACATATATATATATATATATATATATATATATATATGTACACACACACACACACACATATATATGAATATTTATATATACAAAAAAGGTAGATCCTATAAAGTCACCTAGAGACCCTTATAGAGTGCCTTATGAGCCTCAAGGCCAAAAAAATAAAAAAAATAAAAAAAATGCCATGTGCGCTACGGCGCGTTAATTGCTAGTTTGACCAGGTCAAAATGTTGATTTACGTGCCGTAGCGCACATGGTATTTTTTTAATTTTTATTTTGATATCTTTGGTCTGGTGAGACTCATAAGACCCTTTAGGTGCCCTAACAGTCCCAAAATCTTATATATTTATATAAGATATTATATATATTTATATATATCTTATAATAGCCTTAAAATCTTATAATATCTTATGTCTTATATATATATATATCCTATATATCTTATATATATATATATTATATATATATATATATATCTTTCAATAGTCCCAGAATCTTATATATATATATAGGTACACACACACACACACACACATATATATATATACACACACAAACATATACACACATATATATATACATATACAAATATATATACATATACATATATACACACATATATATATACATATACAAATATATATACATATACACACATATATATATATATAAATATATATGTACACACACACACACACACACACACACACACACACACACATATGTATATTTATATATACAAAAAAGGTAGATCCTATAAAGTCACCTAGAGACCCTTATAGAGTGCCTTATGAGCCTCAATGCCAAAAAAATAAAAAAAATGCCAATTTTGTGCTCTTCTCTAGTTTTCCCTTGTATTCTTCTACTTGTGTTTTAACCTTGTCTCTGTCTTCATAGGCTTCTCTCTAAATTTTTGCATATTCCTGGGAGGGTGTGGCGTCTTACAATTCCTTCTGTAATTTCTTATTTTTCTCTACTAGCTTCTTAGCCTCCTCCCAGTGAAGTGCTTTCCAAGATGTGGCCTTTAAGGCTTGCACTAGACTATGTTTCTCATTTTTGTTTGTTTCTCCTTTCCGGAAGTGCTTGGCTTGGGGAACCCTTGGCTTGCAGGTTGCTATACTACTAGACTACTATTGTTGTTGGTGTTGTTGGTGTTGTTGGTGTTGTTGTTGTTGCTGTTGTTATGGATGCTGCTCCTTGTCTGCATCATCATCTTCATCTAGGTCATGGATGATCTTTTGATATTTACAAGCCATTTGTTCCTGTATTTCAAACAGATCTTCCGGGGCTTAGTCCCACACCTTGCTAAGTCTGGCCTTTCCTATTTTTATAATTGCTATTTTAGCATCAAGCGGAAGACACAATATCTCTTCTTCCTCTTGGTTCTTCAGGTCTTGGACCTCCGTCTGGGCGACTGCCAACGCTGTAGTGCTCTCTAGCACTTCTTCTTTCAGCCCTTGGATGGTGTTGCCTCAAAACTTGGCTCGCTTTTGAGCTTCTTCTAATTCCATCCTGAGTCTTTCCACCTGAGCTTAGAGCATGTTTTTCTCGCACACTGGTGAGGGTTTTGATCTTCCCTTTACTCAGCTTTTTTTTTGCTAGGACCAAGGCCTTTTCCACCATGGCAATCTTGTTTTGCATCTCCACATTATGCTGAGCCATAATCTATGCTTTTCTCTCCAAATCCCTTGCTTTGGCTGTAGCTTTTATAAGTATCCCATGTTGTTGTTGATTCAGGGCACATATCTGGTGAATGGTTCTCCAGGCCTTTAACTCATATTCCTCCACTGAAGTGAGGACCTGAGAAAGAATGTTCTAGGCCACAGTCATCAGCCCTTTGTTCATGCTCAGCTCTACTGAGTGGGGAGTTGCACCTCCAGCTCTACTGAGTGGGGAGTTGCACCTCCAGTTCTCCGGGTAGCTTTGGGTCATGGCTCAGTCCCTACTGCATTTTTTATGCCAAAGTTGCCACCCAAGGCTGAAGATCTGGTGGTATAAAAGCTTTGCCCTTGCACACATTTTGCTCTTTTGTGCTTCCTCTTCTCTCTTTTTTGGTTGTTCTCCTTCTCTCTTCTTTTTGTCTTCCTCATCCTTCCTTCTGCTCGTTTTGCCAAATTTTCCCTATAGATGGTAGCCCAATAATTGATATTTTCTCCTTCTTTTGTTGCTCTCTCTGAGTAGCCTGTAGTTTTTGTTTGACATGTCCTGTGGATTTCCCATGAACATCACATTCTATAAGAAGAAGATAAATTGTTCTCTTTGGGTCTCATCTACTACATCCTTCACCTAGTGCATGTTTCCTATTTTCGGGATCTCTTTCTCCACTGGGCGTCATGTTTGTGTCCAACACATTATCCATTGGCAACCCTAGTGTGTGGTGCATTGTGAGCTCTGAGATCTTTATGGGCTCCTTCCCCTCCACATGCACAGTATTTATCTGAGGGAACTGATTAATAAGCTTGCCCCCATCCTCGGGGTCCTGCATGTCCTCCCACTAGCGATCCAATAGCTTTTCGAAGCTGCACTTCCTCGCCCCCTCCTGGTGTTCCTTCTTCCTCATGTCAAGGACCATCATCGGCATTTAGAGGATTTTCTCTAGCCTTTTGTCTAGCTTTAGAGTCTTGCTAATCTTTAGCATGGCTCTGTCTTCAGAGAGAGTGTTGTGAATTGGTGAGAAAGCTATGAGCAAAAAGGCGGGTTAAGAGTGTGTGCATTTTGGCTCCTTGTGATCTTTTTTGCGATGCTTTTTCCTTTTTCCTTCCTTTCCCGAGGCATTGTCATTTTCGGCTTCCCACTTTTTGATGCAACTTGACCCTTGATTCGTATCATCCCCGTCATCTTGGCTTAAAGGCATTACACTTTACTCACCACCTCCATGCAATTACTTATGCCAACATCTTGGCCATTTGTATCACTGATGTAAATCTGGTTGGCGTACACTTGGTTGCTTGCTTCTTTGTTGACCTAGTCTTGTTTGGCTACGGAATTGTGATCTTTTGTGGACTAGCCACCCTTGCGGAATTGTTCCATGGCTTTGTTGCTTATTTCTCTGCCCATGTGTCCTTCGGTAATGCCATAGTGTGCTTCCCTCATTACCGCTTGCTGCTCATGGTCCAAGAGACACCTTCGTAGGATCTGGTCTATGCCTCTTTTGTAGAGCTGCCTGGCAATCATTGTGAAGTTTTTTCTCCTTAAGGCAATCCTTTTCTTTTTGTCCAACAGTGTAACCTTTCGAGAATGTTCCATCCTCTAGAAACTGCATCATATCATAATAACAATTCTCTCCCACTTCTGTAGCTACTACTATGAATAGGTTGGTATCCGAGAGTTGGTCATCCACTCCATTTAGAACCGGTTCTTTGGAATCCAGTTTGGACAGAAACTCCACTACTGTATTTTCTTTTTCGAGCATGTATTGGATGGTGAACTTAAATTCTTACAATAGGACCATCCACCTTGCCATCTTCCCACCAGAAAAGCTTTATTCACCAGATAAATCAGGGCTTGATTGTAAGATTTCTCTCTCTAGCTTTTGAGGTGTAAAGGTGCAAGAACCTCCCCTTTTGTTCTTGTAATTATTCCCCTCTCTGAAATAAATGAAAGATCTTGTTTTACCATGTTTTGGCCTAGAGAGAGATAATCTAAAATTGAGATATCTTTGGATATAAAAATCCTTCTAGTGTGTCTAAAATGGTTTTCCCTAAAACAGAAGTTCAAAATAAATTCTCCAAAGTGCATTAGGAATCAATTAAAAATAAAAGACCTTAGCCTAAGGGTCAAGATTTTCTGAAAATTTTGGATTATGGTCCAATTAAGGTTCCTATGGGCCAATAGGATTAATCCAAGTGTAGGGATGAGATAAATCCAAGGAATAAAAGAAAATACCCAAAAATGAGTAAATTCTCACATAAGATGAAGAGTTGACTGAGTATAAGGTTTATTAGTTAAAAACTATGATATATTACTAAAAAAATGAGATATTTTGGAATATTGATACATTTTTGACACCTTGGTAAGGAGGGGGGAGAATTTAAGGTAGGCACCTATTTCACACATGTGGATGAGTTTTTAAATCAAAAAAATTATGATATTTTTATCTCTCCTCTCTTCGGGATCAAGCTGGATCAAAATGGGAGCTAAACTGGTCCAAATCTTGGCCAAATTCAGCCAAAATTATGATTTTTTTATCTCTCCTCTCTCCGGGATCAAACTGGATCAAAATGGGAGCTAAACTGGTCCAAATCTTGGCCAGCTTCAGCCAAACTGAAGCTGGAAAATTCTAGAACTTAGTTGGACTTAGTTAGTGGCCTCCCTCACTTATAAATAGACCCTCATTCTTTTGTATTCTCATCTTTGAGCTATACCATGCTAGTATTACATTAAAATACTCATATTTTCTATTATCCCTTAAAAATCCTCTACCATACTTGGAGCTTTCCACTCAACACACTAACCAATTGATTGGTTGGAGGCTTCTTCTAAGATAGAGAAGCAAGTAAAATCAAGAGGTAAGATGTAATTTCATGGTTTTTCTCTACTATTCTCAATGTTTTCACTTCTCAACCCCTCTCAAGCTTGAGAAGTTTCTAATTAAGTGTTTATAATGTAAATCAAGCTTTTCTTAAGAGTTATAATGAATAATTAAGAAAAAATTATCTTTATACTTAATTTAGGATGTTTTTTATGCATATCTCTCTCTCCCCAAAAGAATGGTCATTCCTATGACCAATTCTCTATTCAAATGATGCTTCTCATTGATAAATTCTCAATTCAAAATTCAAACTCTAGGCTTGTGAAGCTAGAGGTTAAGAAAATAGTTTTCTATGCTTTTATACTAATAAAATTATGATAAACTTATGATTTAATTCCATAAATTGGATCTAGATCTAATGATAGTTATTCTATCATAATTATATTATAAAGTCTTATTCTTTTCAAAAATATTAAAAATTATTAGTAATAGCAACGAAGCTATGGCAAAATTTTTAAGAAATTAATACATAATTCATTTTGGTACATAATGTGAAAAGAGAACTTCCTACCATATTTTAGGATTGATCATCCTATGCTAAAAGAATGATTTTCATCACATTCATGGAAAATTAATTTTTAGTGTTTATGCATAAATAAGTAATTAAGAAAAGAGGTAATTTTGGTATTTTTATTTTTATGCAAAAAGAAGAATTTTGATGATAATGGATATTCATGTAATTAAATGAAAAAAGAGAAATTTTGGTATATTAAAATAATGAATATTTTATTTAAAGAGGAAATTTAGATAAATTTATTTTATGCATGAGAAAATTTAAATGATAAAAGAAGAATTCCCATGACATTTGGAATTCAATCATTTAAATAGTAAAAGTGGAATTCTTGGCATATTTGAATTAATGGATATTTTTTATTTAAATTTGAAGAGGAACTTTAGATAAATTTAATTTATGCAGAAGAAATTTAAATGATAAAAGAGGAATTCCCATGACATTTAGAATTCAATCATTTAAATGGTAAAAGTGGAATTCTTGGTAAAATTGAAATAATGGATATTTTATTAAAGAAAAGAGGAATTTTAGATAAATTTATTTTATAATAAAAGAGGAATTCCCATGACATTTAAAATTCAATCATTTAAATGTAAAAAGAGGAATTTCCATGATATTTGAGATCCAAGAAATTAAATGGGAAAAAGAAGAATTTTTAGCACAATTCAAATTATGAGTATTTATCAAAAGTGGAATTTTGAGCATTACTGGGAAATATGGGTAGAATTGATTTTTGTAAATCCCATGAATCTGTTACTCAAAAGAAGAATATTGAATATAATTCACTTGAGAAATTTGAGAAAGAATATGAAAATATCCATCGAGACAAAGTACCTTTAACTAGGCCAAGCAATTGGCAAAAATTTAGAAAAAGTCCTATCGGTAGTATCGAAAGTAGAAAATGTTACTAAATGTGAATAGATGTCAATACGATGTGAATAAGATGAGAATACGATGTGATAAGAAGTGGTGTGATATAGATGAATGTGGATGGGATGTGAGGTGATGTAAATAGATGTGGATATGAATGAAGAGATGAGAATGAGATGTGAGGATATGTGAAAGGATGTGATGTGATGTAAATGGATGTGGATATGGATGTGATAAGATGTGGTGTGATGTAAATGAATGTGAATGTGGATGAGATAAGATGTGATGTGATGTAAATAGATGTGGGTGTGGATATGATAAGATGAGGCGTGATGTGAAATAGATGTGATGTGATGTGAATCAGGATAGATGTGAATGAATGAGATGTGATGTGATGTGAATGGATGAGATGTGGTGTGAGATGGATGTGATGTGATGTGAATCAGGATATATGTGAATAAATGAGATGTAATGTGAATCAGGATAGATGTGAATGAATGAGATGTGAATGTGATGTGATGTGAATCAGGATAGATGTGAATGAATGAGATGTGAATGTGATGTGATGTGATGTGAATCGGGATAGATGTGAATGAATGATATGTGATGTGAATCAGGATAGATGTGAATGAATGAGATGTGAATGTGATGTGATGTGATGTGAATTGGGATAGATGTGAATGAATGATATGTAATGTGATGTGAATCGGGATAGATGTGAATGGATGTGATGTAAATAGATGTGAATGGATGAGATGTGATGTGATGTGATGTGGATCGGGGTAGTTGTGAATGGATGAGATGTGATGTGAATGGATGTGATGTGATGTGATGTGGATATGGGTAGATGAGATGAGATGAGGATAGATGTGATGAGATGTAATATAATGTGACTGGATGAGAATGGATTAAGGATGATGGGAATACAAATGGTTGAATGTGGATTAAGCAATGTGAATTGATGTAGAAGAATGTGGAATAACAAGAAATTATGTGGAACAATGTGGAAAGATGAGAGTTCGTTAGAATCTGTATTTATGACCTCTTTTTTAAATGACTGTTTTATGTCAAGAATACTGGGGGAGTATTTTGACCATCTTGTGGATGAATGAGGTCGTGGAGACCTAAGTGATAAAGTTGCAACAGCTGACAAAGAGTCAACGAAGGACGTCTCGCTTGGCAAGGTTGGCCGAGGTCTTGACCAGCCTCAGTTCGATTTAAATGGTGAGCTTCTAGTATAGTGGATGAGGGACCAAAGAAAGAGGCCTATGAGTGAAGCGCTAGGTGACCTGCAAAGGATCCTAGAGGGTGCTGATGACCATACGGTGCCAGGCTCTAGGTCACGGAAGATACCCACACGTGCGTCGAGGAAGAAAATGGAACAAGGTGTTAGAGTAATTTTCTGAACTCGAGCATGGATCTAGTTGATTGACCTTGCTGGTCCTCAAACGGATGAGTCCATGGCTCTTTTATATGGATCTGTTGGTTGATCTTGCTGATCTTCAACAGAAAGTCCATCTGGATTTTTATAAGTGAATATATTTTCGGGTACTATGAGCTAGGAACTATAGAAAAGTCCCCTGAGTGGACAGGTGGTGATGAGCATTCTGGTTGCCAATGATGCCATAGGTACACCGATGAAAGAATGATTGGAAATTAGAATTCAACCGGATATTTTGGAGGATTATGATCAGTGATACTATGGTTTCATTAAAAGATTGTTTTAAAGATAGCTGAATCTGTGAAACAGGCAATTTCATATTGGGTGTGTAAGTGGTGTGACTATCTTGAAGTTTGCATGAAGCGCCGGCTTGGGGGCCTGGGAACTCTTTTCCCTCGTACCCGAGACAAAACATAACCAAATTCCTAAATGGATCCTCTCACTACAGTGGTTGGTAACCCATGGGACTGGATGGAGCTAGGCTGGACTGATGGATCCCTAAAATGAGACTCGATTCTATTATGGTACGATAGATGAAGTAAATCCCGGATAGTCTTGTTCTATGGAAAAGAATCAATAGCTGTGCCTCTCGATGAGGAAAAAAGTGTTGGTCTCTATGATCCAAGTGCAATTTTCTTCCTTGATCTGACCATGTGACTTATAGGTTTGGTCGCGGATCAAGTTTGGTTAGTTAAGGCTCTTGACTACGTTAGAATAAAAATATCCTGGAGGAATCGTGTTAAAATTATAGCAATGTGATGAGCTATGGTGGATCAAATGCTAGAATCAACATCATTAACAAAGAGATTAGATGATAATTAAGATGTGATTAGTGCTGATAGCTTAATGTAGGCATGGATAATCAAAAACCAGCAAGTTCTCATTAGGCCAATGCCTCAATTTATAGAGTTTACATCCAATCATCTAATCCCACTAATTTCTCCTTGATTCACTCCACCTCTTTTGCTTGATTTTCTCCACCTCTCCTAGAATATCTCCACACCTCCTAGATCTCCTCATGCTACCCTTTATTCTCTCCCAGTAGATTCTTCTCACCTTTTCACAGGTTCTCTCACATTTATAGATTCTCTTTTACAGCCTCTTGCTAAGGGCTTGTTCCCGCACACACCCTATTCACTTGTATATTTCAACACCTCCCCTCAAGTGAATACTCCTAGCACACCTGGACCCTATACCAAGTTTCCCTCTTACTTGATAGTCCGCCACTAGTGCCTCAAGCCCCTAAACTCATAGTCCTTGACACACTCTCTCTCTATGTGTCCAAGCTACTACAAGTGCCTGTGACCTTGACTAAAGTGCTCACACATACATCTACCACATGGCCTACAACATCGGTGGCTCAGAGGTGGTTTTACTATGTTGGGGTAGGTTACATTGGGTTCTGGGGTTCTCTCTCTCTCTCTCTCTCTCTCTCTCTCTCTCTCTCTCTCTCTCTCTCTCTCTCTCTCTCTCTCTCTCTCTCTCTCTCTCAGAAAAGATGATCCGACTCCACTTCCTTCTTAGAAGCCTCCATGAAGTTTGCCGATGTCGTTCCTTCTCCACTGGGTTTGCTGTAGCAGTCTCTTACCATGTGTCCTGGCTTTCCACAGTTGTGGCAAGTGAAGGTCCTTCCTCCTACTCTGCCTCTTCCTCGTCCTCGTCCTCGAGAGAATCCTCCTCGGGTGAAAAATGCTTTTTCTTCTCCTACTGTCGAGTCGAGCCTGTTGAGTCGAGCCATTTCTTCTCTTTGCCTCTGCTCTCTTGCTCTAGTAGAGCTCCTTCTATCTCATGTAGCTTCAATTCAGGATTCAAGTACATTCTTTAGTGTTGCTACAATGTTTTTATATTCACCTTTGTCCACACTCTTCACAGAAGCACTGCTAGTGCCTCATCATCTTCTACCTTTTTGCCAATAGCTACCAGTTGTTGCTTAATGCTTTTATATCTGTTCAAGTGTGTGATTAAAGGTTCACTTTCCTTCATATCCAATTTGTAGAATTACATTAACATATTTATCTTTGAATTTTTAGCTTGTGTGCGAAATAATTTATTGAGTTCATCCCATGCATCTTTTGCCCATTGTATCCCTGTGATGTGATGAATGATTTCATCATTTAAACTGAGTGCAATAAGTCCCAATGCTTTTTCATTCCTGCTCTTCCACTCATTTTCCCCTCTCACCTTTGGGCATTCATCTCTTCCCTCAACTAGCCCCCACAAATTTTTCCTCATGAGCACATACATGGTTTTTGTCTGCCATGTGTAAAACTTCTCCCCATTAAATTTGGCTATTTCTTGTGCCGTACTCATGATAGTGTGAAGGGGGTCTTACCTCTTGATCCAATTTCAAGATTCAAGGGTAGTGTCTACCCTTTAACAACTCAATCTAGTGTTTAGGAGATGATTACAACAGATTTATCAGCATAAAATCACCAAAAATTACATTAAATCAAGGGTAACCAATTTGTACGGAATGGTTGGAGTATCAAACCATCTCCGAATTGCAATCTGTATCAAACCATCTCTTCGAATTGTAATCTAAAGTTATAGGGATCTGTATCAGATACCTAATGGTTAATTTGAACCCTGTAAGATTCCTCCCCAGCCCTTAAGATGTCTAGTATCTTCTCCTGTAATCAATCCCCTCTTCAGAATAATAAAAGATCTTGTTTCTACCTATTTTTAGCTTAGAGAGAGAAAATATTCTAGAGAGAGATTATTAAATTTTTAGATATTTTTGGATGGAAAAATATCTCTTCTTATTAAAATAAATTCCCGTGAAGCAAAAGTTCAAAAAGAATTTGAGAAGGTGCATTAGAAATCAATTATAATCTGTTCAAAAGGCCTTAGCTTAAGGGTCCAGATTTTTAAAATTTTAGATTAAGGTTCTGAGTGGCCAATCAGATTAATCCAAATGTAGGGAGGAGATAAATTGAAGAAATAAAGAAAAACCCCCCAAAAATGAGGAAATACTCACATAAGATGAAGAGTGGACTAAGGACCAAAGGAAATACTAAAAAAAAAATTTTGACACCTCAGAGTGGGGATTCCCCCTCATGAAGGAGGCACCTATTTCACATGTGTGGTGGAGTTTTGAATTCTCAAATAATGAGATATTTCATCTCTCCTCTCTCCTAATTCAAGTCTAGTTCCAAAAAGTAAGCTAAACTGACCAAAAAATGGTCAAAAATTGACCAAACTGATCTGGAAAATTCTGGAATCAGTTTGCTTGGTTAGAGGCTCACTTTTTCCTATAAATAGAAGCCTTCCCCTTTGTAGATGCTCAATAGTATTTTATGCATTGTTACTCTACTCCTCCCTAGAGCCAAAAACATTGAATTCTTTGATAATTCACTTATTTTTGACTATTTCCTCTATAAAGAATTGGTGGCCACTCTTGATCCAAGCAAGAGTAGAACCCTCAATCCCTCAAGCCAAAGGAAAGCTCACAAAACTCCATGTAAGTTAGAAATTCTAACTTTTTTTAATTCTATTCTATGGTTTTCTGATTTCTTGCTTCTTTTACATTGAAATTGGATGTTTTGCCTTGATGGAAAGGCTTCCCCCTTCTCTTCATTGAATTCAGCCCTTCTTTATCCTAGATGTGTAATCAAATAAATAGAGTTAAACTTTTCGTATTGTTTTCTCTTTAAAAAATGAGAATTGATTAGATTAGAGTGCTAAATTCATCTTGGGATAAATTCTAAGTAGATTTAGAATGTAAAAATTCAAAAATGGTAAGCCATACAAAGGAGGTTATGGCAAAATTTTCTTAAATTTTATAGAAATAAGTTTTATCTTTATGCTATTCAAAAAGAGTAATCCCCTCCGTTTGTGTATTCTAAAAGTGTTATTTTCATTCTATGCATAGAAAGATGCATATTGGAAATATTTTTATTATGAAAGCGTTATTTTCATTAGAATTAATTTCTATGCATAGAAAGATGCATATTGGATATTTTTTTCTTATTATAAAAGTGTGATTTTCATTAGATTTAATTTCTATGCATGGAAAGATGCATAAAAGAATTTTTTTAATTATAAAAGTTCACTTTCATCAGTATTGATTTTTATGCATAAAGTGATGCATAAAAGAATTTTTTTATTATAAAAGTGTTACTTTCATCAATATTGATTTTTATGCATAAAAGAATTTTTTATTATAAAATTGTTACTTTTATCAATACTAATTTTTATGCATAAAGTGATGCATAAAAGAAAATTTTTATTATAAAAGTGTTACTTTCATCAATACTGATTTTTATGCATAAAGTGATGCATAAAAGAATTTTTTTTATTACAAAAGTGTTACTTTCATCAATATTGATTTTTATGCATAAAGTGATGCATAAAAGAATTTTTTTATTATAAAAGTGTTACTTTCATCAATATTGATTTTTATGCATAAAGTGATGCATAAAAGAAATTTTTTTAATTATAAAAGTGTTACTTTCATCATTATTGATTTTTATGCATAAAGTGATGCATAAAAGAGTTTTTTTATTATAAAAGTGTTACTTTTATCAATACTGATTTTTATGCATAAAGTGATGCATAAAAGAATTTTTTTTATTATAAAAGTGTTACTCTCATCAAAATTGATTTTATGCATAAATTGATGCATACATGATTTTTATATCAAAATTAGGGTTCTCTTTAATTCTATGTTTAATTTCCATGAATAATTGATAAATGAATAAGTAAGATAAATTATTAAATTATTCTTCATAGGAATTCATGATTAGTTTAGAAATCAGGTAAGCAAATATTCAATGAAAGAAATTCAGAAAATAAGTAATTGAAATAGCACCCCTTTTGAGAAAGATAGTTTAGGAAGAACCTTACAAGACTCAAATCATAAATTAGACTATGTCCAAGACCAAATTCCTTCGTCAGTTTCAAGGAAAGACGATGTGACCAGTTCAGAAAAAAAAATACACTCAAATCACCCACCGAGTTGAGACCCTTTGATTTTGATGTGAGGATCAAGGTTACAGAATTCGAGGAATTCTGTTTGGAATTCAGACCTGCGAGACGGATTTAAGATATACTCATTGTATTCAAAAGAAAATCAAAATTGAAAACTTGCATAGAAACCCTGTTTTTCTTAAAGGACTATCTTACACCAGAATGCTGGAGGGAGAATTTGGTATATGTGTTTTTCTAAGGGAAGTTCGGTTGCAACAGCTAGCGGGGAGTGTTCAAAGGACGGCTCACGTGGCAAAAACCTACCCAGGTCTTGACTAGCCTTGGTATGGTGAAAAATGGTGTGCTTTCGGTACGATGGGCGAGGGCCGACGAAGCGGTCCCTAAGTGAAGTGCCAAGACACCTAAGGAGGATCCTGGAGGGTTTTGACCAGGCGATGCACTGGCTCGCAATGCCTATTAGAACACCCATGCGTATGTCGTGGAAGATATATATGTATGATGACAAAAAAAATTATTGTAAACTATACTGGATCTCGTTGCTGACCAGTTGGTCTCGACGAAGAGTCCAGAGTGATAATTGTTTTTGAGAAACAAGGAACTGGGTGGAAATTTTGAGTTATGATATCTGTAATCAATAACTGTTTGTTCAATATATCATTTTATAAGTTCAAGTTTTAAGAGGAGTGTGTGCGTATCTGTTTTCTAAAGCTAAAGTTAAGAAAGGCATTCAATTATGGGTGGGTGAGTACTTGTCTGGTTCTACCAATTCCAGTGGTTGGGCGGTGGCTAACCCATTGGGCCGGATGGGGTTAGGCTGGAATCAGTAGAGTTTTAATAATAAAATTGATTAATAAGAATACGCTTAGAACTTGAATAGTTAAATAATAACCTGAAGACTTCTCAAATGAATAGATCAATGGCTGTGCCTGATTCAATTAGGAAAAAAGCATTGATTCCTATAAGTTAAGTCTATAATAGTTTTCCTTCTATCTAGTTTAATCAGATGAAGGATAGTTTAGTCTCTTGACCCCGTTAGAAAATTCGTTAATAAATTCAAAAAGGTGAAATCGTCCCCGTTTTTCGGGCATGGAAAATTTTCCCGGTTTCGGTTTTTGGAATGACCACCAGTTTAGTCTCGTGCCCGGACATTCGAGGGCAAGGCCCCGAGTGGGAAACCCTATCCCGCGCAAGAGGGAGCTGCTTCCGCTCTGCCAATCGGGAATCTGGTGCCCGGAGGGGGCAGTGGGATCTCACAATTGGTACCAGAGCGCTGTTGTAAATTTATGAAACAACAGCAGAAACTGCCTAAAATTCTAAAGTAAATCTGCGAAAAAAAAATGTTTTCACTTGCTAAGATTATGTTTGAAATGAATTTATAAATTGAATTGGATTTTTAGATGGACACCCCAAATCTATCTGGCATTCCTGGACTCTCCCAGAGTCAGGATATGTTAGCCTTTGCATTCGAGCATCTCGTCAACTCCGCTACAACCCGTGTAAGCAGAGTGAGGCTTTCCCGTCACTTTGAGGATCTAGACTTCCCTGATCCTATAGAGTGACGTCGGTATATGTGGTTCTCTGGAGGAAGATGTATTAATATCAATACCAATCAGCGTGTCACAGACTCAGGCAAAATATTTCCTTAGCCATGATCTTGAGATAAGGTTAGGGGTTGTTCATTATGTACAACTCTTTAATCATTCACCCTGGAATTTTAGAATTTCTCGCCGAGTTTTTAGGCTTCTTAGCCGCTTTATCCCTAGAAGTAGAATTACATCATCCCTTTCAGTGATGAATCGTGTTTATCATAGCATGTCTCCTTCGCAGTTTTGCTTGTTTATGCGCGTACGCGATTGAGGTAGTGACTTTGGAGTCGTGATGCTCTATGTATATATCTCAAACTTTTGATAAACAATGTTTTGCAAAAAAAATCCAAATTGTTTTCATGATTGTGAATATGGTTGATAAAATTATCAGAGTAAATCTTGTTTCAAGAAGTATGATGAAATAATTATCTATTTAAAGAATAAATTACAAAAATTAAATAATCATAAATCAAAGTTAAGTTGACAAAAATCTCGTTTTGTCGGAATCATGAGGTGCCCAGCCCATGCAAGGCAACCGGATCCTCTAACCAATGAGGAAGACTTAGATCCGGATGTTCGTAAAGCCCTGCACAGATCCTAACCTGGTCCCTTCAAGGGTGAAGGGGAGTAGTTAGGTGAAGTAGTGGAAAAGTGGATTGAGGCAATGGAAGAATACTTTGATGTAACTAGCTATAACGAGAGAAGCAAGATGGCTCTCGCCATATTAAAGATTGTGGAAATGACCAAGGTCGCTTAGAGGAATCATTGCAAGACAAATCGTCTCGACCAAAATACCTAGACCTGGACAGATCTTAAAGCTTACCTCAGGAAGAGGTTTTGCCCTCCAGGCTCCCCTCAAACCAAAATGAATGAGTTCTTAGAACTAAAGCAGGATAGCCGGACAATTGAAGAGTACCATTAGGCTTTTTCCCTTCTCCTCAAATATTTCCCACAATTGGATGAAGAGCAGCTGATGGCCAGGTTCATTCGAGGAATGAACGAGCCATTGGACCAAATAGGAGAGAGGAGAGATGAAAATATCTCATTTTATTGATTAAGAATTGGGGTAATGATGAGAAAAAGGCACCTACTTCATGAGGGGATATCCCCACACTGAGGTGTCCAAAATTCAGTTTATATATTCTTTTCTTTAGTCCTTAGTCCACTCTTCATCTTATGTGAGCATTTACTCATTTTTGGGGGGGTTTTTGTTTTATTCTTCAATTTATCTCCTCCCTATACTTGAATTGATCCTATTGGCCCATAGGAATCTTAATTGGACCATAATCCAAAAAAATTTCAAAATTTGGACCCTTAGGCTAAGGTCCTTTATACCTATTTTTAATTAATTTCAATTGCACATTGGAAAGTTCTTTTTGAATTTTTGTTTCAAGGGAAACCATTTTAGACACTAGGAGAATTTTTATATTAAAAAATATATCAATTTTGAATTACCTCTCTCTAGACATTTTCTCTCTCCAAGCCAAAACAGGGTAAAACAGGATCTTTCTTTTATTTCGGAGAGGGGAATAGTCATAAGATCAGAAGGGGAGGTTCTTACACCTGCACACCTCAAAAGCTAGAGGGAGGAATCTTACATCCTACCCCACTTAAAAAACGCGAGATGTCCTCATCTCGCAAACTAGAGGACAACTCTTTCCCTTAAGATCCAATTGATTCTGGGGTTCCTTATAGTTTGGTCAACCCAACAGAATCCTAGGATAAAGATCCCTTATATAGAACTCATCATTAGATAACAATTCATTCAAATCATATCTTTAACACAATAATGGTCCACTAGATCGAAATTTCCATCTGAATAGTCCTCCATGGGAATTTCAATTATATAGATTTTTAATTTGTCATCCCTTAGCTTGATCCATTGGGTCAAGTGTTAACAGTAGCAATCTGTCAGCACAATTCACTAATCTCATAGTGATGTGCTGAAGTCATTATCGTCATTCCAGTTATGAACATCATCACAAGAACTCGTCCCATTCATCCTCATTATGGTTTTGCTCAGCTTATCGCTTTTCAACCAAAATTCAAAAATCATCATTTTTCAATCAGAATCCAAATCAACTCATTATTTCTCAACCAGAATTTTAAAATCATATCAACCACATATGAATTTATCTTCCGGATAGCATTTTTGCTTATAATTTCAAGGTCTCAGATTTACTCGTATATATACTGCCAGTAAAGAGCTGCAGCTATACCCTTAGTATATACGGGTAGTCACGGTCCTTGAAATTTTAAGGTAAACACCATCACGTCTAGGCCTCAAGCAAGTCAGGGATTCCACGCAATTGTGGTACTTCCATCTGAAGACCCAATTACTAAATTATGAATTTCAGTCTGAATATCAATTTGTATGAATTTCATCACACATTTCCAACCTTTTACTGTTACTTCATAAATTTTTGACATTTTTGGCTTCTCGATTGATCCACTTTAGCCAATTTGCTCTGATACCGGCAGCAGCTGAAAGATCCCTGTCCCCTCCATGCAATGAATTCTGGAGTGCTAGCAGTGGAAGTAGCACTGCATAGGGCAGGGTCCCTCACTTGAGGCCTCGCCCACATATATCCGGACAAGAGACTAATCCCTTAGTTCTTCCAAAATCAAACCTGGAAAAACTTCCCTCGTCTAAAAAGCACGGGTGATTCCTCCTGGATATTTTTACTCTAACGTAGTCAAGAGCCTTAACTAACTGAACTGATCTGATCGAACCCATAAGTAACACTTTTTTCCTCATTGAGAGGCACAGCCGTTGATTCTTTTCCATAGAACAATTTTTATTTGGGACTTACTTCATCTATCATACCATAATAGAATTGAGTCAATTTAGGGATCCATTAGTCCAGCCTACAGTCCCATGGGTTAGCCAACTACCCAACCAGTGTAGTGATGGGATCCATTTAAGAATTTGGTTATGTTTTGTCCCAAGTACTAGGGAAAAGAGTTCCCAGGCCCCCTAGCCAGATATTCATGCAAACTTAAAACTAGTCACACCATTTACACACCCAATATGAAATTGCCTTTTTCACAGTGTAAGATTCCTCCCTCTGGCTTTTTGAGGTGTGCAGGTGTAAGAACCTCCCCTTCTGATCTTATAAATTATTCCCCTCTCTGAAATAAAAGAAAGATCCTGTTTTACCTTGTTTTGGCCTAGAGAGAGCAAATGTCTAGAGCGAGGTAATTCAAAATTGAGATATTTTTGGATATAAAAATCCTCCTAGTGTCTAAAATGGTTTCCCCTAAAACAGATATTCAAAAAGAAATTTCCCATGTGCAATTGGAATAAATTGAAATCAGGTAAAAAGGACCTTAGCCTAAGGGTCCAGATTTTCTGAAATTTTTGAATTAAGGTTCCTATGGACCAATTAGATTAATCCAAATGTAGGGAGGAGATAAATAGAAGAATAAAAGAAAATCCCCCAAAAATTAGTAAATGCTCACATAAGATGAAGAGTTGACTAAGGACAAGGTTATTAGTTAAAAAAGAAGAGATATTTAGAAGAAATGATGCATTTTTGACACAGGGGAAAATTCTAGAAAGAGGGCACCTATTTCACATGCTTGAATGAGTTTTAAACTCCCAAATAATGAGATATTTTCATCTCTCCTCTCTCCTATTTCAACTAGATCCAAAAAGTGAGCAAAACTGACCTAAAAATGATCAAAAATTGAGCAAACTGATTTGGAAAATTCTAGAATCAGTTTGCTTGGTTAGAGGCTCACTTTTTCCTATAAATAGAATCCCTCCTCTTTGTTGAAACTTAATAGTGTTTTATGCACTGTTACTTTGCTCCTCCCAAGCCAAGAACTGTGAATTTATTAATAATTCACTAGTTTTTGACATTTCCCTCTTCCAAAGATTGGTGGCCACTCTTGTTGCAAACAAGAGTTGAACCCTCAAACCATCAAGCCAAAGGAAAGCTCCAAGAATTTATGTAAGTAGAGATTCTTGTATTTTTCTTTATTGATTTTATGTTTTTCTAATGTTTATGATTGTTTGAAGTGATAAATGGATGTTATGCCTTGATCGAAAGGCTTTTCCCCTCTCTCTTCTTAGAATCAACCCTTCTTTATCCTAGTTAAGTGAAAATTATTGGAAGTAAACTTTTTATAATGTTTTCTCTTTTATAAGTGAATTTTGATTAGTATAGATTACTTTAAATCAATTAGAGTTAATTTTTAAGATAAAATTAAGTAAGAAATTTTGAAAAATGGTCAGCCATACAAAGGAGGTTATGGTAAAATTTTTTGGAAATAAGAATTATCTTTTATTATGCTAAAAGAGTAATTCCTATCAATTCTATACTCTAAAAGTGTCATTTTCATGCATAGAAGATGCATATTGATTATTATTATTCTTATGCATAAAGGAATAATTTTCTTTTATTATGAAAGTGTTACTTTCATCAAAATAATATTTTATGCATAAAGGAATAATTTTCTTTTATTATGAAAGTGTTACTTTCATCAAAATAGATTTTTATACATAAAGGAATAATTTTCTTTTATTATGAAAGTGTTACTTTCATCAAAATAGATTTTTATGCATAAAGGAATAATTTTCTTTTACTATGAAAGTGTTACTTTCATCAAAATAGATTTTTATGCATAAAGGAATAATTTTCTTTTATTATGAAAGTGTTACTTTCATCAAAATGGATTTTTAGGCATAAAAGATTATGTTTTTATTATAAAAGTGTTACTTTTATCATATTTGATTTCATGCATAGAGGTATGCATAAAAGATTATTATTTTATTATAAAAGTGTTACTTTTATCATAATTGATTTTCATGCATAGAAGTATGCATAAAAGATTAATTTTTTTATAAAAGTGTTACTTTCATCATAAATGATTTTATGCATAAATTAGATGCATAAAAGAAATTCTTTTATATTAAAAGAGTGATTTTTATCATAAATGATTGTATGCATAATCATATGCATAAAAGATATTTTTTATACTAAAAGAGTGATTTTCATCATAAATGATTTTATGCATAAATAGGATGCATAAGAAGAATTCTTTTATTCTAAAAGTGTAATTCCTACTAAATTGGATTTATGCATGGAAAGATACATAAAGAAATCTATTTTTAGTTCAAAAGAGTTATTTTCGTCAATTTTGATTTTATGCATAGAGAGATGCATTAAAGATTTGATTTTCTATTCAAAAGTGTCATTCTCATTTAAAATGAATTTATGCATAGGAAGATGCATAAAAGATTGATTTTTATTTCGAACGTGTTAGTCTCCTTAAAATGGAATTTATGCATAAATAAATGCGTGTTAGTCTCCTTAAAATGGAATTTATGCATAAATAAATGCGTAAAGAAATCTTATATCGAAAATAAGAATTCTCTTGTATTCTATAAATAGATATCAGGATGTGAAACGAATCAATTAGATGAAAATGAACGAGGAATAGATGGAGATGTATGTATGTGAAAGAATAGATGTAGTTATATGTATGTGAAAGAAATGATGTAGATGTGGAATGTGGATATAGATGTATGGATGTAGATATGGAATGTAAATGTGGATGTATGTGAATGTGAATGTGGATGTGTGAATGGGGATATGGATGTAGATATGGAATGTGGATGTGGATGTATGTAAATGTGAATAAGGATGTGGAATGTGGAATGTGGAATGTGGATATGGATGTCTGGATGTGAATGTGAATGTGAATGTGAATGTGAATGTGAATGTGGATGTATGTGAATGTGAATGTGGATGTGTGAATGGGGATATGGATGTAGATATGGAATGTGAATGTGGATGTAGGTGAATATGAATGTGGATGTGTGAATGGGGATATGGATGTAGATATGGAATGTGGATGTGGATGTATGTGAATGTGAATGAGGATGTGGAATGTGGATGTGGATGTATGTGAATGTGAATGAGGATGTGGAATGTGGATATGGATGTATGGATGTGAATGTGAATGTGGATGTATGAATGTAGATGTGGATGTGGATGTATGAATGTGGATTTGGATGTGGATGTGAAAATGGATGTATAAATGTAGATGTGAATGTGGATGTGAATGTGGATGTGAATGTGGATGTATAAATGTGGATGTACGAATGTGGATGTGTGTGTGGAATAATGAATGCAAATATGAATGTGAATGGATATGAAGTCGATATGAGTGAATGGATGAGATGAGATGTCATGTGAATCAGAATGTGAATGAATAATATAAGATCAGAACGAATGAGATATATAATGAGAAATGGATGTGAGGAGACGTAATGTAAACTAAGAAAGATAGGAATGGATGTTATGTGAAGTGAATGAATCCTATGTGATGGGATAGAAAATGATGTATCTGGTCAAGAATGGATACACATATGAATTGGAATTGGATTAAATAATATGGATTAATGTGGAATAATGTGGAAAGATGAGAGTTCAATATAGAAATTGTATTTGTGACCTGTTTGTAAATGACTGTTTTATGTCAAGAATGTTGGGGAAGCATTTTGACCATCTTGTGATTAAGGTCGTGGAGACCTAATTGTTAAAGTTGCAACTACTGACGGAGAGTCAATGGAGGACATCTCGCGTAGCAAGGTCGGCCGAGGTCTTGACCAGCCTCGGTTCGATTTAAATGGTGAGCTTCCGGTACGGTGGATGAGGGACCAAGGAAGCGGCCTATGAGTGAAGCGCTAGGTGACTGCAAAGAAGGATCCTAGAGGGTGCTGACCATACGGTGCTCGGGCTCTGGGTCACCGAAGATACCCACACGTGCATCGTGGAAGATATTGGAATAAGGAGTAAGAGTTGTTTTCTGAAACCGGGCATGGATCTGGTTGATTGATCTTGTTGGTCCTCAACGGATGAGTCCATGGCTCTTTTATATGGATCTGTTGGTTGAGCTTGCTGATCTTCCACGGAGATTCCATTTTGTTATGTGAATATATTGCTGGTTACTATGATCTAGGAACTATCGAAAAGCCCCCTGAGTGAACAGGTGGTGAGCGTTCTGGTTATCAATGATGCCATAAGTACACCGATGAATGAATGATTAGAAATGTGGATTCAAGCAGAGATTTTGAGGATAGTGATCAATGACATAATGGTTTCATTAAAGGATTGTTTTAAAGTTAGCTGATGCTGAGAAAAAGATAATTTCATATTGGGTGCGTAAGTGGTGTGACTAGTTTTATGTTTGCATGAACTTTTGGCTAGGGGGCCTGGGAACTCTTTTCCTTGGTACCCGGGACAAAACCTAACCAAATTCCTAATTGGATCCCATCACTACAATGGTTGGGCGGTTGGCTAACCCATGGGACGGAGGCTAGACTGATGGATCCGTAAATCGAGACTCAATTTTTGTTTAGTTTGATAGATGAAGTGAATCCCGGACAAAAATTGTTCAATGGAAAAAGGATCAACGGCTGTGCCTCTCGATGAGGAAAAAAGCGTTGGTCTCTATGATCCAAGTGCAATCTGTCCCTTGAATCTGACTATGGAACTTACGAGTTCGGTCAGATCAGTTCAGTTAAGTAAGGCTTTTGACTACGTTAGGGAAAAGCTATCCTGGTGGATTCGCGCGTGCTTTCTGGGCAAGAGAAGTTTTTCCAAGTTCGGTTTGGAAGAATCGAGGAATTAGTCACCTGTCCGGATATCCGTGGTGGGCGAGGCCCCGAGTGTGGGACCCTGCCCCACGCAAGATGTGCTACTTCCGCTGCTAGCACCCCGAATCCGTTGCACGGTGGGGACAGGGATCTTACAATATATTCTGATGGCTCCATATTATGGAATATTTAAATGCGGATACATACCACTAGCTCAAGGAAACTTGTGAAAGATAAATAAGAGATTCTAGGGGAAACAAATCAAGCCAACTTAAGCGAATGTATAACTTCTAAGGTAACACCAATCATAAACAACACTTTGAGACCTTTGCATAGCTTTGTGAGACGTTTAATAAGGTATATTACTTGACTTGTGTTAGTGCATTTAGCTGGATGCAAGGCAATCAATGGTTTTGATCATGAAGCTTTAAAAAAAGAAAGAATGTAGTTTCAAATGAGAAAACATGAGCATCTAGATCTGTATCACTTTTCCCTTGAAATTTGGGCACTTCAGTGCCATTGCTACTAGTTGAGGCTATCTAGTTTCTCTTTTGTCTTTGTGCCTTCTGTCTTGTAGCTCTAGATGTTCTCCAGCATTGCCTTGTCCTTCTTGAAATTCTTAATTTTTATGAATTTATTGAATGTCTTGTCTTGACCTTCTTAATCTTGGAGCTCAACTTTCCCCACAACTTTTTGTTGTTACCGCTTGTATTATTACATGTCTTCTCTCAAGAGTTGATATGTGTGATGTAGCTCACCACTATTTTTGCCTAGTCTTGGTTGCATGCATCAAGTAACACATTGATCTGGATGAGTGTCCATGTTTTTTCATGCAACCTCCATGTGCATAGCTTTATTAAAAAGTATTCATCATGACCAAAGCTCCTGTCTCATGACATAGCAATCACACTCCTTCCAAGATATAGTTAGACCACTCCACTTAGCTTTGGTCTTTTGGTCAGGATAAATAAGCATATCATCCTTGTAAAAAACTTCAAGAAGCGAAATACTCTCTACAAGCTTCTTTCCCTAGTACTTCCTATCTAGATTTCTTCCAATCTCCTTCTGGTCCTAAATCTTGAGCACTCCTAAATTCCCAGTGCTTAATCCCTAGCACAATCACCAAAAGTGTTGGTGACACTTTTGTGGTTCCAGACCACCTAGACAACCCTCATAAGTTGAGATGTATGATGGTCCATAAGTGGGCAAAACATGACCATCACTGGTTAGTGTGAGCAGGGGGATGCTCTGGAGATCAGTTAAGATGAGCCAGAGTACCATAAAAAATGTTTATGGATCCAAGTAAGGAGTGCCTATAGCCATTAATTGTGCAAGAAAGACACATTTTTATGAACTATAGTGCTCATTTACATGCCTACATAGTGCAAAATAAAGAGTGTTTGTAGGATCCCTGACCCCACTGCGCAACGAATTTGGGGGGGTGCTAGCAACGAAAGTATCACTTCTTGCACGGGGCAGGGTCCCACACTCGGGGCCTCACCCACGGATATCCAGACAAGAGACTAATCCATCGGTTCTTCCAAAACTGAACTCAAAAAAACTTCCCTTGCCTGGAAGGCACACGAGATTCCTCCAGGATAACTTTTCTCTAACGTAATCAAAAGCCTAAACTAACTGAATTGATCTGACCGAACCCGTAAGTCCCATAATCAGATCAGGAAAAAGATCGTACTTGGGTCATAGAGACCAACACTTTTTTCCTCATTGAGAGGCACAACCGTTGATTCTTTTCCATAGAGCAATTTTTATCCGGGATTTACCTCATCTGTCGTACTATACAGAAATTGTGAGTCTCGATTTACGGATCCATCAATCTAGCCTAACCTCATCCAGAGTCCCATGGGTTAGCCAACCGCCCAACCACTGTAGTGATGGGATCCAATTAGGAATTTGGTTAGATTTTGTCTCGTGGGTACCAGGGAAAAGAGTTCCCAGGCCCCCTAGCCGGATATTCATGCAAACATAAAACTAGTCACACCACTTACACACCCAATATGAACTTGCCTTTTTCACAGATTCAACAATCTTTAAAACAATCATTTAATGAAACCATAGTGTTATTGATCATAATCCTCTAATTATCCAATTGAATCCTAATTTCCAATTCCTTCCTTCATCGGTGTACCTATGGCATCATTGGCAACTAGAACGCTCACCACCTGTTCACTCAGGGGCCTTTTCAATAGTTCCTAGCTCATAGTACCTGACAATATAATCACATAAAAATATCTAGATGGAATCTCCATTGAAGATCAGCAAGATCAACCAACAGATCCATATAAAAGAGCCATGGACTCATCTGTTGAGGACCAGCAAGGTCAATCAACCAGATCCATGCCCGAATTCAGAAAACAACTCTTACTCCTTGTTCCAATATCTTCCCCGACGTACTCGTGGGTATCTTCGGTGTCCCAGAGCCCGAGCACCGTATGGTCAGCACCCTCTAGGATCCTTCGCAGGTCACTTAGCACTTCACTCATAAGCCGCTTCCTTGGTCCCTCATCCACTGTACCAGAAGCTCACCATTTAATCAAACCAAGGTTGGTCAAGACCTCGGCCGACCTTGCTACGCAAGACGTCCTCCGATGACTCTCCTCAACAATTGTAACTTTAACAGATAGGTCTCCACAACCTCATTCACACGACCTCATTCACAAGACGGTCAAAATGCTTCCCCAACATTCTTGACATAAAACAGTCATTTAAAAACAGATTTCACAAACAAATACAGTTCCAACAATATTTCTATCTTTCTCATTACTCCGCATCCTTTCACATTAGACCCCATTTTTTTTCATCTTACCACAATTTTTTTTTCATCATCGATCCCTATCACATCACATCATTCCTACATCAAATCACATCCAATCGCATCATCCACATCAATCCACATCATCTATACATCCATCCACATCAATCCACACGTCAATCCACATCATCCATACATCCATCCACATCAAATCACTTCAAATCACATCCAATCGCATCATCCACACATCAATCCACATCATCTATACATCAATCCACATCATCCATACATCCATCCACATCAATCCACATGTCAATCCACATCATTCAACATCTATGTACATCAATCCACATTATCCACACATCAATCCACCTCATCTTTACATCCATCCACATCAATCCACATCATTCACTCATCATACACACACCAATCCACATCAATCCACATTATCCACACATCCATCCATATCTTCCATACATCCATCCACATCATCCACATTATCCACACATCCATCCATATCTTCCATACATCCATCCACATCAATCCATATCATTCAAACATCCATGCACATCAATCCACCTCATTTCATAAGCATTCCCATCCTCATCTAATCGCATCTCTTTCTATCGCATCACTTATTTCCTCATCAGATCTCACCCACTTGCATCTACCCATATATCTCATCACTTCACATACATTAACATCTATCCAGTTTACATCGCATCTTATCACATTCATTTCACATCACATCTCATTCATTCACATCCTGATTCACATGCTAACACATTCATTCATGTCCCTTATCATTCATTCACATTTCGATTCACACATCACATCCATTCACATCCCTTATCATTCATTCACATCCCGATTCACATCCATTCACATCCCTTATCATTCATTCACATCTTATATCATTCATTCACATCTCGATTCACATCACATCACATCCATTCACATCCCTTATCATTCATTCACATCCTATATCATTCATTCACATCCCGATTCACATCACATCACATCCATTCACATCTCTTATCATTCATTCACATCCCTTATATCATTCATATCTATCCAATTCACTTCACATCTCATCGCTTCAATTCTCATTCATATCCATCACATTTACATCCACATATATTCTCCCACATACATCCACATCCATACTTATCACATACACATCCACATCTATCCTTTCACACACATCCACATCCATACTTATCACATACACATCCACATCTATCCTTTCACATACACCCACATCCATACTTTAACATACATCCACTTCTATTCTTCACATACATCCACATCCATACTTTAACATACATCCACTTCTATTCTTTACATACATCCACATCTATCCATCCATTCATTCCCATCTATTTGATTTATATCACATATCATCACATCTATCTACCTCTCATTCTCATTACTTCAATTTTCATCACATCTATTCTCTATTCATTCTCATCTATCTGATTCACATCACATCCATTCTTAGAATGCAAGAGAATCCTTATTTTTTTTATATAAAGATTCTTTACACATCTATTTATGCATAATTTCAATTTTAAGGAGAATAACACTTTCGAAATAAAAATAAATATTTTATGCATCTTTCTATGCATAAATTCAATTTTAATGAGAATAACTCTTTTGAATTCAAAATAAATTTCTTTATGCATCTTTCTATGCATAAAATCAAAATTGATGAGAATAACTCTTTTGGAGTAAAAATAAATTCTTTATGCATCTATTTATGCATAAAATCAAAATTGGTGAAAGCAACACTTATGTAATAAAAAAATTCTTTAATGCCTCATTTTATGCATAAAAATTAATATTAGTGAAAGTAACACTTTTAAAATAAAAAAATTCTTTTATGCATCATTTTATGCATAAAAATCCATTTTAATGAAAGTAACACTTTTATAATAAAAATAAATATTCTTTTATGCATCTATCTATGCATAAAAATCCATTTTGATGAAAGTAACACTTTTATAATAAAAAAATATTCTTTTATGCATCTATTTATGCATAAAATCCATTTTGATGAAAGTAACACTTTTATAATAATAAAAAAATATTCTTTTATGCATCTATTTACACATAAAATCCACTTTGATGAAAGTAACACTTTTATAATTTAAAAAAATATTCTTTTATGCATCTATTTATGCTTAAAAGCCATTTTGATGAAAGTAACACTTTTAAAATTAAAAACAAATATTCTTTTATGCATCTATTTATGCATAAAATCCATTTTGATGAAAGTAACACTTTATAATAATAAAAATATTCAATATGCATCTTTCTATGCATAGAATTTAATTCTATTGAAAATCACTCTTTTATAATGAAAAAAATAATCAATATGCATCTTTCTATGCATAGAATTTAATTCTTTTAAAAATCACTCTTTTATAATAAAAAATAATCAATATGCATCTTTCTATGCATAGAATTTAATTCTATTAAAAATCACTCTTTTATAATAAAAAATAATCAATATGCATCTTTCTATGCATGAATGAAAATGACACTTTTAGAATACACAAACGATGGGGATTACTCTTTTTTATTAATAAAAAATAAATTTTATTTCACAAATTTTTAGAAAATTTCTCCATAACCTCCTTTGTATGGCTGACCATTTTTTAATTTTTCTAACCTTAATCTACTTAGGAATCATCCCCAAAGCATTCTAAACTAATCAATTTTCACTTTTAAGAGAAACAATATGAAAAGTTTAATTTCAACAATTAGATCACTTAACTAGGATAAAGAAGGGTTGATTTTAAGAATGAGAGAGGGGGAAAGCCTTTCCAAGAAGGCATAGCATCTATTTATCATTTTAAAATAACAAACAATTTAGAAAACCATTAAAAGAATAAGAAAAAGTAAGATTTCTTACTTACATGAAATTCTGGGAGCTTTCCTTTGGCTTGATGGTTTGAGGGATCTACTCTTGTTTTCAACAAGAGTGGCCACCAATTCTTTAGAAGAGGGAATGGTCAAAAGCTAGTGAATTATTAAGAAATTCACAGTTCTTGGCTCTTGGGAGGAGGAGAAGAGTAAGAGTGCATAAAACACTATTAAGCTTCAACAAAGGGGTAGGCTTCTATTTAAAGTAAAAAGTGAGCTTCTAAACAAGCAAACTGATTCTAGAATTTTTCAGATCAATTTGGTCAATTTTTGACCATTTTTAAGTCAGTTTAGCTTACTTTTTGGAACTAGACTTGAATTAGGAGAGAGGAGAGATGAAATATCTCAATTTTTGATAATTTTAAACTCCACCACACATGTGAAGTAGGCACCTCCTTCATGAGGGGGGAATTCCCATTGTGAGGTGTCAAAAATCCATTTTTTTAGTAATTCCTTTGGTCCTTAGTCCACTCTTTATCTTATGTGAGTATTTACTCATTTTTGGGGGGATTTTCTTTATTTCTTCTATTTATCTTCTCCACACATTTGGATGAATCTGATTGGCCCCTCAAAACCTTAATTTGAAATTTTTCAAAAATCTGGACCCCTAGGATAAGACCTCTTGAACAGATTATACTTGATTTCTAATGCACCTTCTGAAAATCTTTTTGAGCTTCTGTTTTGGGGGAATTTATTTTAGTAAGAAGAGATATTTTTCCATCCAAAAATATTCAAAATCTAAAAAACCTCTCTCTAGAACATTTTCTCACTCTAAGCCAGAACAAGTAGACACAAGATCTTTTATATTTCTAAAGAGGGATTTGATTACAGGGGAAGATACTGGACATCCTGAGAGGCTAGGGAGGAATCTTACAGTGTTAAACTAAACATATTGGCATCACGATATGAATAGAAGGACTCTACTTCAAGAGATAGCTTCTCATCACTCAACTCTTTTCCTCTTTTTGCATACACTAGAGCTTGCTCATGTATACTCTGTAAATCTTTTAAATGTTTCA
Organism: Cibotium barometz; assembly: GCF_041138505.1. Classification (NCBI taxonomy): domain Eukaryota; kingdom Viridiplantae; phylum Streptophyta; class Polypodiopsida; order Cyatheales; family Cibotiaceae; genus Cibotium; species Cibotium barometz. The sequence goes on along the minus strand of NC_141065.1, from coordinate 8,958,594 downwards.
AATTTTCTATTTTAGCTACAAGCCCTATACCCTTATCAAATTAAGACATTTGAGAAATTATTTTTGTTGCTATTTGAGTTCTAATTACAATCTTTGTTTGCCTTTCAAACTATTCAATAGCGTTGTTGGGACCTCTGGACCCATTGGATCCATCTTTCAGAGTATTAGATAGTCTAGTTGGCATGTTGGTTAAACCAGAATGCGGAATTTCTCCATGTATCCATCATATGCATCTTGTAAAAGTTGGATATAGCAGGATTTATATGCATCCATTTCGACAGTAAACAACTCATAAACTTTTAAATCTTCTTATGATTCCATTATAGCTATTTGGCTCTTTAGAATATGTAATTGAGATTTGTCTTCCGGAGCTACAGCCTATATCTGATGCATAGAAAATAAAAGTTGATGATAAACATTATTTACCTAGAGCTCTGTGCAATAGTATATTTCTTTTGTACAAAATTCAGACGCTCCCCTTGTAACTTATCTTTGGCACAGATTGCACTCCGTGCAAATCTTTTATGGCCTCCAAAGACTCGCTCATGATTTGATTTTTGTTTTCCAAAGCTATCAATCGGTTTTGGATGGCTAGAAGTTCTAGCAACTCAACCTATGTGTTCCGAATCTGAACTAATAGAACTTGATTTTGCTCCTTCAGATCTATCATATGTACCTCCCTACCAAACAAGGCACACTGGGCAATGTATAAACATGCTAAATTGCACTAGGTCCAAGCTTACTTATGAAAAACTATCAATGATGAAGACATCACAGGGGTTTTAGTTGAAATGCAAGCAAGATTGGGCTATGGTGGATCAAATGCAAAGATCAACATGATTAGAAGGTGATTAGAAGATGATTAAGATGAGATTAGTGCACAATTAATCTAATAGCTTAATGTAGGCACATGATGGTGGCCTTAGAATCTTGAAATTCATCAAGGAGAAGCTACATCAAGCCCTGCATCAAATCTGCAACAAGTGACTTTGGTAAAACAGAGATTAAACATTCAATGTTTGATCAAATCTTTTATTTCTTGGCTTCATCCTCTACTAGACTAATTGCTATTGATGCCTTTGAAAGGATTTGAGCTCATTTGAACTTTAAGGCACCAGATTTGGCCTTTCCGTACACCCTATTTTTTGCACACAAAATAGGAGATTATTTCACTAATCAATGATTAATTAACACTAATCACTATATTTGGGTACAATTGATGGTTCAAATTTACCATTGGGTATCTGATACAGATCTCTATCATTTTAGATTGCAATTTGGAGATGGTTTGATATCCCAACCATTTAGTACAAATCACTTACCCTTGGCTTTATAAAATTTTCGGTGTATTCATGCTTGTAAATCTGTTGTAATCATCATTTAACACCAGATTTGAGTTGTAAAAGGGTAGACACTACCCTTGAATCTTAAATTGGATCAAGAGGTAAGACCCCCTTCACATCATCTCATGAGCACTGCACAAGAAATAGCTAAGTTTAACGGGGAGCAGTTCCATACATGGAAAACAAAGACCATGTATTTGCTTATAAGGAAGATCTGTGGGGGCTCGTTGAGGGAAGAGATGAATGTCCAGAGGAGATTGGGGAGAATGAGTGGAAGAGCAGGAATGAGAAAGAATTAGGATGCATTGCACTTAGCTTAAATGATGAAACCATTCACCACATTCCAAGGATACAACGAGCTAAAGATGCATGGGATGAATTTAACAAATTATTTGGCACTTAAGCAAAAAATTCAAAGATAAATCTGCTAATGCAATTCTACAAACTTGACATGAAGGAAAGTGAACCTGTAGTAGTAACCACACACTTGGACAAATACAAAAGCATTAAGCAACAACTAGCAGGCCATTGGGAAGAAGGTAGAAGATGACGAGGCACTAGTAGTGCTTCTGAAGAGTGTGGACGAGAGAGAGTATGAGAACATTGTGGCAACCTTAAAGAATGTACCAGATTTGAAGCTGCATGAGATAGAAGGAGATCTACTAGAGCAAGAGAACAAGGTCAAAGAGAAGAAAGGGTTGGACCCAACAACTGGAGAGGAGAAAGCATTCTACACCCAAGGAGGCCTCGCACGAGGAAGAGGTAGGGGAGGAGGAAGGACCTTCACTCGCCACCTATAGGAGCAATGGAAGAGGAAATGCTTCTGTGAGACAAACCTAGATTTGCACACCAGCAACAATTGCCACATCCGATGGGCAAAACGAGAAGTACAACTCAATGATGGAAAAGACACCATCACCATGACATTATGGAGTCCATTGAATAAGGGAAAATAGGAAGTGGCATGCAACATGGAATCTCCAATGCCACAAAAAATAGAACGCTTAATAGAATAAGCATCCACATCAAAAGGTCATCCCTCTTCAAAAGAACCAAAGCAAAGGCAGCAGAAGTATCCAAGCAAAAAATAGTGGGTTACCAAGGCCCGGATTCAAGCACAAGGATACTATGAGATAGACAAAGCCTCATGGTGGGTAACAAAGAAAAATAGACATGCTACAAGCAAGAGACAAGGAAAGCCAAACAAGGATAGGAAGCTGTATTGAAATCAAGCTGACACACAACTCAGCATTCAACAGCGGTGGATCCAAAAAGACTTACTAGCACCACAGGGCTATTATCAAGGAAACAAAACGGTATGGGTACCAAAAACAAATCCAAAACCCAATTCCAAATGTGCTTTCAAAAGAATAGAAGAGTGCCATAAGCACAGACAGGACCAAGTCCTAGCTAAATCAAGTGCTAAGGAAGCACCAAAGTTGATCTGGAAAAAGAAACAAGTTAAACCAAGTAATCAAGGGAGAGCGACACCGCCAATGTCATCCACCAAGGAGAAAAAATTGAACCAAGCCATGGACCAGGGTAAGAAAGACATGCGCTCACATGCAAAGGAAGAAAAATAGGTTCACCAGGATTTGGTGAATGTACTCCTCCATACTCCTCCACTGGATGTAGGGAAAAATCAAAAGTTCTCACTCAAAACTTAAGCAGTTGCAAAAACACATACCTACAAGCTCCAAAGTACAACATTGGTTCCCGTGGCACTAAAAGGAAGGAGGATGATGAGGGGTCCCCAGTGAGGGGTCCCCAGCTCCAACAACTGGGTACAAGGTAAAGGGGTATGCTTTTCATCCATAGGGGGCATTTGAACATAAAAAGGGCCCTATAAGGATCCCTAATTTTAGGGAATTAAGACTAATTTTATTGAGGCTTAAGGAGACAAACCTCATAATGACGCCTACTTTTGGCCTTAAAAGTAGGGAATCTCTCTAGTTTTTCCTCTCTAGGATTCTCTTTCTAGCCACTAAAACTCTCAAAACATCAACAATCTCGTCCATATAGCTCATCCATATAGGGGCCCCAAAAATATTTTTTATTATAATTCAAAATAATTGTCTCAAAATAACTTTCAATCACATTTTAATGCACTTTCATTGCATTTTTGAAGTTCCCTCTAAATTCCATATCAATAGTCATTAAAAGATAATCTCGTTTAATACACTTTCATTGCGTTTTTGAAGTTCCCACAAATTCTAAATCAACAGTCATTAAAAGACAAGGAAAACTTACGCTTTTTTTTATTTTTTTCACTTTTAAATGCATAAAAAATAAAAGTTTTATTTAAATTTAAATTTTCGGATAGGCTAGCAATTTAAAATTTATATTTTATAGCAAACCCACCTAAAAACCATTTTCTTCAGTGATTACTATCACATCTCCTCTCTGTCCGCGACTCAACATCTAGAAGATTCTCTCTCTCTCTCTCTCTCTCTCTCTCTCTCTCTCTCTCTCTCTCTCTCTCTCTCTCTCTCTCCCCCCCCCAAGCCCTTCTCTCAGTGCAATAGGTCTCTCTTTCAAGCTTATCTTTGGGATCCAAGCTATCTACCATCTTCCATTGTGTCTACTATGGCACTCATAGAAATAACAAACACCTCAAATTCATTACGAGTGAGGAAGGTAGACTTGCATATTTGCATCTTGAATTAATATGCACCTATCAAAAAAGAACATCTAAACGCATAGGAGAAGCAAGAAAGAAGACAGTAGGGTATATCCTAATGATCCTTCTTCAAATTTCTCTCCACCTTTCACAGACCTACCCTAATTCATTCATTTTGTAGGAGAGGGTGAGAATGGGCTCCTTGGATATTGCAAACACTTAAGTATATGTGATGCATGGAAGGTTCAATTTCTAAACTCACAAATTCATAGCTTGCAAGTCAATTTGAATAGTGTGCAACAAGCTCTCGAAATTGCACAGAATAATATTTTATAGCTACAGAGAGAGGGCAAAGAGAAAGAGGACCACATCTTGAAGTTACAGGATATAATCTCACGTATGAAGAGCACACCTATGGGAGCCAGAGAGCAAAAGAGGACAATGAACAACATTCAGACACTTGCAATTGGTGGTGTTTCTCTCAAGCAAAGAATTCATGCAGCAGGGTTTGTTTTCTATTCATCTTTTTGGTTATAAGTTATTCTTATTATAGTGTATCTATTGTTTGATTTTTTTCATTAACTGTTAATTCATTATATAATATTGCTGCTACTTTAAGTAATCTTTGTTAGTTCATTATACAAGACCTTTCTTAAAGATGCGTGTGGTGATAATGGTCCTCAAGATATTGGAGATATGTTACATAGCTACGTGAGAAAACATGACATTCTTTCCATAGTTCGAGATCCACGCTACAAAAAGGTACGACAGATACTTCCAAATGAGATAATGAAAGATATAACTAACATTTTAGGCATTGAGGAACTTCAGAATACATGTGATGAAGTGGGCATAAGCACAAAAGGATACCAAGATCTCCATCAATTACTACAAGATACACTTCGCAAACAAGGCGTCACACGAAATATTTTTCCTACCCCAAGAAGATTAAGATTAGCAAAGAGGACATGCGATGAAGATGTGCAACGTAAGATTGGAGAGTACCAATGTGTCAATGATGTGCTAACCATTAGAGCTTGGGGAAAATTGAGGCAACAATGGTAATATTGTGGTTCCTTAAAAGGAGTTTAACAATATATTTGTTGATCTACGTCTTCAGAAAGTTATGATCTTATTCTATGGATTACCTAATAATTGTAAGTAACTTTTATATCTCTTGCAAAAGTAGTTGAAAAAGTCTATGAAAAATAAAAGCTTATTTAATTTTGTTTGTCATGCAAGGTAACAAGCTAGCTTTGTGTTGAAAATGGATGAGTGTCAGATTGTGAAAGGAAAGAGGATAGAGCGAATGAGTATCACACTCATGAATGAGGCTATGGCATATACAAAAAGTTCAGAGTTATCGTCTTTTCTCAGTGAAGACAATCTGAGGGGAATACTGAGATCAACCAAACTCCTGATAGGGAGAGGATTTGCAAGCTAGACTTTCCCTCATATAGTGTCCAATCTGAGAAAGAGATATAGTGGCTTGGGGCATTTGAAGTACCAAAAGAGACACATGAAGTTCTCACTTGGATGTTTGATAGGATACCTTGGATTACTACTGTCATCAAAGCACAGATTCAGGGAGAAAAACTTGAGGTAGAGGGCAAGGGCACTTATATAATAGATTGGCATTATGAGGGTGACCTAAAGACAATAAAGTGCTTGCTTGGGTGTCCAATGCGAGAAATTCACCCTTATGCTCATTCTCTACATCGAGAACACCGGGACGCAGCTTCACAACCATCTGCTATTATAGCAAGATAGTAATCCTCCCTAAAATTTTAGAGTTTTTGAATGTGGGAGAGGAGGAGGTAATACTTCCCATTAATTAGGAAGAACGGTAGCCCAAGGATGACAAAATTGGACATCAATCGCTCCCCATGGATGGATGACGTTTCTTCATCAATGATGGTGGAGGCCTTAAACTCTGCCACATCAAAATTTGTGCTAAGGAGCTCCTCCTCCTTCTCGGACACAAGGTCCAGGACCTCTTCTTCTGCAGACTGAGCACTTGAAATAAAGGACTGTTCTGATTTATCATTCCTTCCTTTGAGCTCCTCTTTTGTGTAATCCTCCTTATTAGCATGAAGAAAGAGATAGGCAACAAACCCAAAATGATATTCTAGCAACCTGCATTTCCTGCCATGCACTGGGCACATGTCAACACAAATCTTGATATGTTGATCATCTGAGTAAGTGTCCCACCTCTTCGACATGCTTGAATTCTGAGACGAGGTGAGTGCAAAGCTTGACATGTGGACATACGTAATGGACCCATCCGAGACGGTCCCTCCATCAACAAACCTGCAATACTCTGTCCACTCTCCCTCCAGGCATGTCCTTGCCATGTCCTTGATAATCTCCTCCAGACTAAAAGGAATGTTGAACACAGGCTCTACATGGGAAAGGGATTTCTCCTACCCAGTCCTCCTCAACAAATCAAAGAGATGCTATGTGGCACTGGGCTCATCCTTAATTAATCTCCTCGAGCAATAAATCATCCACATCATCTGCAGCATTGTACAAGTGAGAACTCTTAACCTCCATCGCTGCTCTGATCTGGGTATGGAAACCATTCACCGTGTGATAAGGGGAAAGCAACGGAGCACGAATGCAGCTATTGCACCGTGGATGGTATGGACCGTGGAAAAAGCCGACTCGCATCGACAGTATGGAAAGCGAGAATATTTCGAGCTTAGAGAAAAGTAGAAAAAAAAGACTCGCACCGTGGCCAATATGGAAATTATCAAAAGACATCGTTATATAGGTCAAATAATAGGACTCACATCACATGATTGAGGATCAAATGCCACGTGTGGTAGGGATTACGTCATCGTCGATTCACAAATTGCTATGTGTAGGGTTGATGCAGTCGACGTCATGGTTGTGTTTTGCTCGTTATATAGGTCAAATAATAGGACTCACGTCACATGATTGAGGATCAAATGCCACGTGTGGTAGGGATTACGTCACAAATTGCTACGTGTAGGGCTGATGCAGTCGACGTCATGGTTGTGTTTTGCTCTATAAAAAGGAGGAATATTTTCTTTTCCACACTTTTTTTCATGCTTTTTTTTCCATTCCGTTTCTCCACGCTTTGCTCGTGTAGCTCGCTGAATCCATCCATCCCAATCCTTGTTTCAAGTGCCTGTAAGTTTTTCTCTCTTCCCACCACTGATTTCGTTCACGGTACAATATGGCCATTCTTCATGCTTTCAAATCGACATATCGATCCGTGGACGGTTGGGTGATTTTTATTGATACATTCTTATTTCGTTCACCGCGCCATATTAACGTTGGTCCACATTTGGATTCACCTTATCGCGCGGTGGATGGTGGTCGTGTGACTTTTGGCTAATTACTCTGCCCTCTCTTTTCTAGTACTACAATGGCGCGCACGGAACAAATCGTCAAGAGAGTTTCAACGCCGCCAGATCTAGTGCCAAATCCAGTTTTGGTTCCAAATCTTCCAAAGGAGTTTCCAAAGGACGTCGCAAGTGAACCTATGCTTCCTGATGTCAAACCCAGCACTAGTAGCAGGAATATTTCAAAGGCCAGGGTCACTTTGCAGAGGCAAAGAAAAATGTTTGCAGAGATAAGGAAGGCGCAGGTGGCTGTCAATCTCCTCATCCCCAAAGCTCCTTTCTTGAGGATTGTCAGATCCATTAGCGATAGAATAAAGTGGAAAGGTTACTTTAAATGGCAGAGTAGTGCCCTCGCATGTCTTTAAGAGTCATGTGAGGACTTCATTATAGACTTATTAAATGATAGTAACATTTGTGCTGCCCATGCCAAGAGGGTCACACTAATGGACAAGGACATGACATTAGTAAGAAGAGTTAGGTATAGGTATGATAAGTTCATGTGACCTCTACCATTCAGGGATAGGAAGGCAACATAAATCCTCTCCATTCCTCCTACTTTGAAGAGGAGCAGGGCTGCTGACAAGGTGGTTATTGAAGAGGTGACAACACCAGGTCCACAAGGGTTGAAGAGGCTTGTAAAGGGGGCGGATCTGAAGGGAAAGGAGACAATATTAGAAGAGAATGTTGTTAGGGATGAATTGGTAGAAAACCTTCTGAAGTTAGAGGGAGAGAATAATGACAGACTTAAGGTGGTGCCTAGTCAGATCATATGCAATGACTCCTCGTACAACACCGAGAAGGAGGAGTACCTCCATATTGCTCCAACGGATGTTTATATGCTCGTTGAAAAGAATAGAGAGATCAATGACAGTATTGTGCTTACTTGTTTAAGGTGTGTACTCTTTGCCTTTTTTGAATGCTTTCTTATTTTGATTTCTTTTTCCCTTTCCTAATGTTTTAATAGGGTACTGTTGAGCTTTTGCAAGACCACGCAAATCAAGTATATATTTGTGATCCTTTGGTATCAACTATCCTAATTGACCCGTCAAGGTCTGAAGAGGACCTTGCTCCTTATTTCCAAGGAGTTAGTCCGGGTACATACTTTGTTGTGCTGCCATATATAGAGAAGTATGTATTTTCTTTGGATTTCAAGCTCTTGATGAAATTTAAGTTATTAGTTGCTTGTGTTAGGTTTCTTATATTTTTTGTTCACTTTCTCAATTTCAGAGGGCACTGGTCTACTTGTTTAATTAATGTGGTGAAATGCCGGATAATTTTTATGAACAGCCTTCTCGGAATGCACGGACAATATAAATTGTAAGTCATTATACTGTATATCATTTCCTTCTTGCTTCCTAATTGTTGATTATAAGTCATTCTTTATACCATTGAGTGTAGGGCATGTAAGAGGGCGGTTACATTGATTGAAACTCTATGTCCTAAATTGAAAAAGGATATAGAGTGGAAATTTCTCAACCAACCCGTTCCTATGCAAAAGGATTTTCACTCTTGTGGCTAGCATGTAGTCATAAATTTCTGGAAGTTCCTCCTTTCCAAAGTACACTAATTTTGATAGCTGTGTAAGTTTCTTGTGTCACTGTAATATAATTTCTCTGTGTTCATTTCATGAGAGATCCCACATTATTCTAATTGATTTTTATGTTGTTTTGCAGTCTGTTCGCTCAGATGAGTTCTGGCTATGGAGTGTGCGGGGCAAAGGCAATAAACATTATCCTCAACAATGCAATTACGCCTGATGACCCTGACTCGCCACTTCCACCAATTGCTGGCACTAGTGCATCAAAGAAGAGAAAAAAGATGTCATTTCATTCCCCTATTGAGCATTTCAGCCTTAAATAAGGAGTCCCTGAGAAGGGAAGCAACGGCAAGGCAAAGAGGAAGCTTCCATTTGCAGGCAAGGGCAAGGACAAGGCAGGCAAGGTGCCAACAACAAAGAAGATAGAGTCGAAGGTTCAGTCAAAGGAGAGGAGGCCAAGGCTGAGTCAAAGGAGGAGGCCAAGGCTTAGGCTACAGAGCCCGAAACCGCTTAGAGGCATTTTGTATATGTCTAGAGACAACGTTGTAAAGATTCTGTATTTTTATTGAGCTCGGCTCATTTTTGTATAAACATTCTATATTTTTATTAAGCCCTACTCATTTTTGTATTTTGTGCGTATTGTGCTTTGCCATAATAAAATAGATTGTTGAGAATTTTTATTCTCATAACTTATCTTTGGTTAAAACTGAATTTTAAAGACGTTTGCTTCAAAATCGTTATGAGTACTTTGTAAAGTAGACACATGTCCATGTAGAAATTTTTCATCACATTAGTCATTGCTAAGATACAACAGTTAAGTACAAGTCTTACAATGACTTCTATTGGGCCTAAGTCCCTCGATACAAGACCTTTCTAATTACTCTCGAGGCCTCGCCCATGAATATCCGAGCAAGAGACTAATCCCTCTATTTTTTCCAAAATCGATCCTGGAAAAATTTTTCTTGCTGGGAAAACATAGGCGATTCCTCCAAGTTATTTCTTTTCAAATCTTTCTAACGTAATCAAGAGTCTTAACTATCCTTTATATTCCAACCGAACCTATGGGTCACATGGCCGAATCAAAGGAGGAACTTGCACTTTGTTCATAGAGATCAATGCTTTTTTCCCCTCAAGTTAGGCACAGCTACCATTGATTCTTTCCCATAGAACAAGAATTATCTCGTGACTTACTTCAACTATCGTAACTTTGAACAGAATTGAACTTTATTATAGGATCTGTAAGGTTCCTCCTCAGCTCCTAAAACATTTATAAGTTCTCCTCTCAATCCCCTGTAATCATCCCCTATTTCAGAATGCAAGAAATTATTGTTTTCCTTTGTTTTTGGTCTAGAGAGAGGTAATACAATTTTGAGATATTTTTGGATATAAAGTTATCCCTTTTATTTAGGATGAATTTCCCTGAAATAGAAGTTTAAAAAGAGTTTTCTAATATGTATTAGAAATTAATTAAATATATGCATTAGACATCTTAGCCTAAGGGTCTACATTTTCAGAAAATTATGGATAATATCCTTGTTAAATTCCATTATTCACGAATAGAATTATTTATAGTTCTATTATGCCCAAGGAAGAATGAATTTTCATATTTTTGGATATTTACCCTTACAATTAGAAATCATAGTTATTTTATCAGATAAATGGAGAATTATCTTTAGGAATAAATTCAAGTAAAACCATGACCACGTGAGAAAGCTGGGTCAGTAAGATGCCTACCCATCTCTTGAATCAAAAATTAAGCCAAGCCTAACCGGCTAATTTAGAAACGTTTTTTCTAAGGTCCAAAATCGTCTAAAAAAAAGTTAAAAATTCGTTTGTAATTGATGGATGGATCACCGAGATACGAGATTCATGATTTTCATTAAGAAAGTCTAGGTTTTGAAAAAAAAAGTGGTCTTGTGAAATCAAAGTCAATGGAAAATTCTTATTTACATAGAAACTCTGTTTTTGTAAAGGACTATCTTACGCCAGAATACTGGAGGAAACATTTCACTTATTATTTAATCTAAGGAGAGCTACATTGCAACAACTGGTGGTGGGGAGTCATCGAAGGACCTCTCTTGCGAAGCCTGCCGCCAAGGTCTTAATCAGCCTTGGTACACTTGAAAACGGTGCACTTTCGATACGATGGGCGAGGGCCGATGAAGCGGTCCCTGAGTGAAGTGCTAGGACACCTAAGGAGGATCCTAGAGGGTTCTGACCAAGCGATGCATGGGCTCACGGCTACTAGGAGACCCATGCGTATGTCAAGGAAGATATTCATGGATTGGCGAGACGAGAAATTATTTAAGTAAACTGGAAAACTATGAAATTGGATCTCACTGGTTGACTAGCTGGTCTTCAACGGAGAGTCCGGAGATGAGACTTGTTTGTAAAACAATGGAACTGGAATATTGAGGATTATGATGGAAACACTATGGTTTTATTCTAATTCTATCTTGAAGATAGTTGAATCTGAGAAAAAGGCAATTTCATATTAGGTGTGTAAGTGGTGTGTCTGTTAAATATAATTGCATGAGTGCTGGCTAGGGGGCATGGGAACTCTTTTCCCTGGTACCCGAGGGATAAAAAACAACTAATTTTTATAAAGAGGGATCCCACCAATACGGTGGTTGGGCGATTGGCTAATAGCCCATGGGCCGATTGGATCGGTGGATTCCTACAATATAGTTTAGTTATGTTTAAGTCATAGTAGTTAAAGTAAGTGCGAGGGGGATTCTTGTTCTATGGGAAAGAATCAATGGATGTGCCTTGCTTGAGGGAAAAAAAGCGATGATCTCTATGAACCAAGTGCAAGTCCCTTCCTTGATTCGGCCATGTGACCTACGGGTTCAGTCGGAATAGAAAGGATAGTTAAGGCTCTTTTAGTTAGAAGATTGTGCGAGAGGTTGCTACTCCCGTTGCTAGCACTCCTGAGTTAAGTGCACAGAGGGGGTAGGGGTCTCATAGCTAGTATCAGAGCTTTGTTGAAAGCTCAAGAATTGAAGATGAATTTTGTCAGAAATTTATAATAAAATCTTAGAAAGATGCATTCATATGTTGTATTTTCATTCAGATTAAGCTTCATTGATGAAGACTTATAAATGATAAATTGGCTTTTATAGATGGACACATCGTACTTATCTAGTATCCCTGACCTTAACCAAAATCAGGATATGATTACCTTTGCTTTTACGCATATCCTCTCCTCCGCCCACTAGGACTCAAATGAGCAGGGCGAGTCTTGCTAATCATTTCGAGAGGAGCTATATTTTTTGGACCCAGTGGAGAGACGACTGCACATGTGGTTCTCAAGAGGATATATCCACACCTGTTGTGCAATCAACTCCAGAGGCTGAGACAGAACGTCTCTCTAGCCATGGTTTTGATGAGACTAGGAGTGGTTCGTGGTGTTGTACTTTATCAACCCACACCTTGAGATTTTAGGGTCACTTGTCATATTTACAGGCTTCTCAGTCATTTTATCCCAAGGAGTAGGATTGTAGTACCATTGGTAGTGTGGACACGCACGTATCGTGGCATGCCCATAGCACAGTATCGCCACTACATGCGTATGCAATTAAGGCATTGACTTTTGGAGCCATGTTGCTCTATGTATATATTATAAACCTTATGTAAATAAAGAATGTTTTGCAAAGATTCCAGTTGTCTAAGTTATGAACACCAGATATTGAGATTAAAGGAATAAGTTCTATTTTCTCAGGATATATGTTGTGGATCTATAGTAGAACGATCACTTTGTTGAATGAATTAATTTTGAACTTCTTAAGTCTTAGAATCTCAGAATGAAGTCGAATAGAAAATTTAACGATGTATCATTTTGGCAAAATCGTAAGACGTGTGAATCGTGGTAGACAGCCAGATCCTCAAACGGATGAGGATGAGCTTGACCCTGATGTTCGCAAAGCTCTACACATGTCTCAGCCAAGTCCCTTCAAGGGCGAATGGGAACACTTAGGCGAGGCTGTAGAAAAGTGGATCGAAGCTATGGAGGAGTACTTCGATGTCACTGGTTACAATGAAAAAAGTAAGGTGGCTCTTGCCAGGCTGAAAATTGTAGAAACAGCCAGAGTAACATAGCAACATTTAATCGCCTCATGCAGGACATTCTCAGACAATACTTGGATGAATTTGTTCTTATCTTCTTTGATGACATCCTGGTATACTCTAAGAATGCTGCAGATCATGAAGATCATGTGCGTAAAGTCTTGGAGATCCTAAGGAAACACCAACTCTTTGCAAAAAAGAGCAAGTGTATTTTCTCTACTGACCATGTCGAATACTTGGGATTTATAGTATCTAAGGATGGGATTTCTCCTGACCCCCTAAAATCTAAGCAATCATGGATTGGCCAAAGCCTAAGATAGTAAAAGAAGTCTGAGGATTCGGGTGTGGTATATAATCTTTATACTCAGGTATGCTCAAATAGCATCCCCTTTGACTAACCTTCTCAAGAAGAGTACCCTATATCATTGGACTGCTATGTGTCATAGTGCTTTTGATAAGCTGAAGATAGTCTTAGTAACCAACCTTGTTCTAAAATTTCTAGATTTTTCCATACCTTTTGAAGTAGTGACAAATGCCAGTGGCTTCACCCTAGGAGGTGAACTTATGCAGGAAGGTCATGCAGTAGCCTATAGAAATTATGATATCCATGACTTGGATTTACTCTCAGTAGTTTATGCTCTAAAGCTGTGGAGACATTATCTCTTGGGATAGAGATTCACCTCAATGACAGATCATCAAAGTCTGAAGTGGATCTTCACCCAAAGAGATCTCAACATGCATCAAAGAAGGTGAATGCAGACCCTGCAAGAATTTGATTTTGAGATCAAGTACTAGCCGGGGAAAGAAAATGTGGTAGTCATACGCTCAGTAGGAAAGCCTCCTTGCTTAGCAATAACATTGGTGTCAAATCCATTGATCAGTGAAGCAAGAGAGAAGATCATGCAGGATAGATTCTTTGCCCCTATTGCTACCCTACTAATGTAGGAAAGCAAGACTCCTCACGAAATGAGCCGAGTTCTTGGGTACAAATTGGAGGAAGGATGCATGTATTACAACAATCGGCTATGCATCCCCAATGATGAGGAAACAAAGGAAAAAATTCAAAGAGAAGCCCATGATAGCCCGATATCTGGACATCCAAGGTTCATAAAGACCTACATGTCTGTAAAGAAGAGCTTCTTCTGGCCAAGACTCAAAAGGGATGTACTTAATCATGTGCGTCACTGTTTGATATGACCAAGAGTCAAGGCAGAAAGGGTTAAGATGCCAGGAAAGATGCATCCCTTAGACATTCCACAGATGAAGTGGGAATGTGTTAGTATGGATTTTTTACTAGACTACCATCATTGCAAATCAGGTTACAACTCCATTTTTGTGGTAGTTGACAAATTAACCAAGGTTGCCCATCTGATTCCAGTAAAAGAAACCTACATTGTAGTGGATGTTGCGAGTGGATGTTGCGAGAGTCTTCCTCAAGGAGATTTTCAAGCTGCATGGCTTACCCAGAAGGATAGTGAGTGACAGAGATCCTAAATTCACGTCAAGGTTCTGGACTGCATTCTTCGAAGTAGTGGGAACTTCCTTAGATCTCAGTATAGCTTATCATCCAAAGAAAGATGGCCAGACTGAAAGAGTAAACCAAGTAATTGAAGATATTCTTCGGTCATGCTGTGGGGAAGAGAACCCAGAAAGTGGTTAAGCTACTTACATCTAGTTGAGTTTGCTTATAATGCCTCTTATCTGAAGTATTAGGATGAGCCCATTCAAAGCTCTGTACGGACAACATTTCCTCACACCATTAACTTGGTCCGACCCATTGATCAGGGTCGAGATGTCCAGATAGATGCTTGATGATATGGAGCAACAAATGCAGGCAATCCGCAAAGATATTAAGGCTAACCAGGCAGACAAAAGCAATATGCTGATAAGAAAATAATGGAGAGAGTGTTTGAAGAACCAGATATGGTCTTTTCATTCGTGTACGACCCAAGAGAAGTTCTTTATCTCTAGGGAAGTACAAAAAGCTGCCTCCAAGATACTATGGGCCGTATGCCGTTACTAAGAAAGTAGGAGATCTAGGTTATGAACTTATTCTACCACCCCATCTCAAGGTACATAATGTGTTCCATGTCAGCTTACTTAAAAAGTATGTACCCCCCCCAGCCCGAGTCATGTGCTGGATGATGAACAATTGACTTCTCAGACTCAAGGTCAGATGGAACTCCAACCCGAAGAAATCCTTGATGTCCAAGGGAAGGGTCTCAGGAACATAGTCCTTAGAGAAATCTTGGTCAAATGGAAGTCCTATCCTTTAGAGGACGCCACTTGGGAAAGAGAAGATCAACTAATAAAGGACTAGCCCTGCTTTGTGAGATGAGGACATCTCATGTTTTTCAAGTGGGAGAGGATGTAAGGTTCCTCCTCAGCCCCTAAAAGATGTATAAGTTCTCCTCTCAGTCCCCTGTAATTATCCCCTATTTCAGAATGCAAGAAATTATTATTTTCCTTTGTTTTTGGTTTAGAGAGAGAAAATATTCTAAAGAGAGATAATACAGTTTTGAGATATTTTTGGATATAAAGTTATCCCTTTTATTTAATATGAATTCCCTTGAAACAAAAGTTTAAAAAGAGTTTTCTAATATGCATTAGAAATTAATTAAATATGTGCATTAGACACCTTAGCCTAAGGATCCACATTTTAAAAAATTATGTATTAAGGTCCAAATGGTGTTCTAAAGGGCCAATGGGGTTAATCCAAGTGTTGGGATGAGAAAAATGCAAGAATAAAAGAAAATCCCCCAAAAAGGAGTAAATTCTCACATAAGATACTAGTATAAGTACTTTATAGTTAAAAAATAAAGATTTATTAGTAAAAAAATAAATTTTTGAGACCTCAAGAGCTCATGAAGGAGGCGCCTAGAATCTCATCATTACCCCCAATTTTTAATTCAAAAAAAAGAGATATTTCATCTCTCCTCTTTCAAACTGGATCAAAAAGTAGGCCTAACTGGTCTAAAACTTGTCCAAATTGGATCAAACTGAAGCTGGAAGCCTCTAGATCCCAGTTGGACTTGGTTGGTGGCCTCCCTCTCCTATAAATAGAACCCCATTCCTTTGTATTTTCATATTAGAGTAACTCTATGCTAGTGTAATTTTCAGATCAGTGTGTTTCCATTATCTCTCTACCTTGCCTCTCCATTGTGAAGCTTTGGAGCTTTACTAATCCTCTTCTTCTCTTGGAGATTTCCCTCTTCTTCTTGGTGGCCAAGCTTCTTCTTGAGGGCTTCACTTATCTCTAAAGAATCAAGCCAAAAACCAAGGGTAAGCCTAAAACAATGGTGTTTTACTCTCTTCTTCAATGGTAATCTTCTTCCCAACCTCTCTAATGCTTGTTGGGAAGCATTTTAATCCATGGTTTCTTCTTAAAACCATGATTTTATTGGTTTATGTTGTTTAAATGCATTAACGTTAATCTCTTATGCTTAAAAGTAATGTTTTTGGATAGTAAATCTCTCTTTTTGAAAGAATACTCACCTATATGGCTAAATCCTTCTTGGAAGGATAGATCTTCGTCCTAATCTCATTTTCTTACCCAAAACTCTAGGCCTAACAAGCTAGAGATGGAGATTAAGTATTTTTATTATTTTTAATTTAATTAAAATGAGGATTAATTCATTTATGCTTGTTTTGATATTAAGAAAATTCATAATTATTCATTTTAAAATGAAAGTGAGCTTATGCTAACATTCATATAATTATTTTCATATGGAAGTCATATTTGGGTATTTTTTCTTAATAAACAAGATGCTTAAATGTAATTATGCTTAGATTTATGTATGAAGAATTTTTATATCAAAAGAGGAAGTCTCACCATATTTTTATGTAACTATGTTTATGCATAATTTTAATAATGCATAAAGAAGAATTTTCATCATATTCTATGCATAAACATTTTAATGCTAAAAGAAGGATTTTTGTCACATTTCTTAATATACATTTATAGTATGTATGCATAAATCTCTAAAGGTTAAAAAGAGAAATTTTTGTCATATTTTAAAATAGGTATATTCATGGTAGGAATATACATGGATATTTTTATTTATTTATTTATAAAAAGAGAAATTTCCATCGTATTTTTAAATAGAAAAATGCATAAATTAATATTGGTATCAAAAATAGAATGTTTCATTATATTTCTACGTAGATAATTTATGGCATGTTGATGCCTAGGTCCAAATGAAGAAAAGAATATTTTAGTATAATGCTATGTGAATATTTTAATAAAATGATGTATGCATATTCATTAATGGATCATTGGAAAAGAAATATCCTTGTTAAATTCCATTATTCATGAATAGAATTATTTATAGTTCTATTATGCCCAAGGAAGAATGAATTTTCATATTTTTGGATATTTACCCTTACGATTAGAAATCACAATTATTTTATCAAATAAATGGAGATTATCTTTAGGAAATATCTTCAGGAATAAATTCAAGTAAAACCATGACCATGTGAGAAAGCTGGGTCAGTAAGATGCCTACCCATCTCTTGAATCAGAAATTAAGCCAAGCCTTGTGACCATTCCCATTTCTTCAGTGTTAAAGAGTCTTGTGAAATCAAACTCAATGGGGAAATTCTTACTTACATAGAAACTCTGTTTTTGTAAAGGACTGTCTTACGCGAGAATGCTAGAGGAAGCATTTGACTTATTGTTTAATCTAACGAGAGTTATGTTGCAACAGCTAGTGGGGAGTCATCAAAGGACGTCTCTCGCGGGGGCAAAGCCTGCCAAGGACTTGACCAACCTCGGTACGGTTGAAAATGGTGCACTTCTGTGGTGCGATGGGTGAGGGCCGACTAAGCGATCCCTGAAGGATCCGGGTTCTGAACGAGGTGATGCATGGGCTCGTGGTTGCTTGGACACCCATGCATATGTCGAGGAAGATATTCATGGATTGGCGAGTAATTATTTAAGTGAATTGGAAAACTATGATATTGGATCTTGTTGTTGACTAGCTGGTCTTCAACAGAGAGTCCCGATGAGACTTGTTTGTAAAACAATGGAACTGGAATATTGAGGATTATGATGGAAACACTTTGGTTTTATTCTAATTCTATCTTGAAGATAGTTGAATCTGAGAAAAATGCAATTTCATATTGGGTGTGAAAGTGGTGTGTCTATTTAATATATAATTGCATGAGTGCCAGCTAGGGAGCCTGGGAACTCTTTTCCCTGTTACTCGGGACAAAACACAACTATTTTTTATAAAGAGGGATCCCACCAATACAGTGGTGGGGTGGTTGGCTAACCCACGGGCCAGTTGGGGTTAGGTTGGATCGATGGAATCCTACAATATAGCTCAGTTATGTTTAAGTCACGGTAGTTAAAGTAAGTGCCAGGGAGATTCTTGTTCTATGGGAAAGAATCAACAGTTGTGCCTAGCTTGAGGGGAAAAAATGATGATCTCTATGAACCAAGTACAAGTCCCTTCCTTGATTCGACCATGTGACCTACGAATTCGGTCGGAATAGAGAGGATAGTTAAGGCTCTTGACCCCGTTAGTAGTTAGAAGATTTTCCTGGAGGAATCGCCCGTGCCTTCTGGGCGAGGAAAGTTTTTCCTGTCTCGGTTTCAGAAGGACCGCCGAACTAGTCCCTTGCCCGGACATCCATTGGGCGAGGCCCCAAGTTGGAAGCCCTACCCCACGTAGGAAGCCCTACCCCCGCGCAGCGAGAGGTTGCTACCTCCGCTGCTAGCACTTCTGAGTTTGGTGCGCAGAGGGGGCAGGGGTCTCACAGAATCCACCGATCCAGCCCAATTGGCCCATGGGTTAGCCAACCACTGTATTGGTGGGATCCATCTTTATAAAAATTTGGTTGTGTTTTGTCCCGTGTACCAGGGAAAAGAGTTTCCAGGCCCCCTAGCTGGCACTCATGCAAAAATATTAAATAGACACACCACTTACGCACCCAATATGAAATTGCCTTTTTCTCATATTCAACTATTTTCAAGACAGAATTGCAATAAAACCACAATGTTTCCATCATAATCCTCACTATTCTAGTTCAAGGTCCAAGTTCTAACTTTTCCAATTTCCAACCATAAAATCCAAATTCCATTCATACCTTCCTCAACGTACCTATGGCATCATCAGCAAAACCAGAGCATCCACCACTTGGTCAATCCCTCTAGTACTTCACTCAGGGGTCGTTTCATGGTTTTTAACTCATAGTACCTAGGAGTATGATTTCTTTTATCCAAAAAATCCATAAGGACACTCCATTGAAGATCAGCTAGATCAACCAACGAGATCCAATTTACTAAAAAGAAGCCATGGACTCATCCATTTTGAAGACCAGCAAGGTCAACCAACCAAATCCAAGCCTATGTTCAGAGAAAACAACTCCAACTCTATGTTCCATTCTTCCTCAACGCACGTGTGGGTATCTAAGGCCGAGCACTATATGGTTAGCACCCTCCAGGATCATTCGCAGGTGACCTAGCACTTCACTCATAGGCCACTTCCTTGGCCCTTCATCCACCATACCGGAAGCTCACCATTTTAACCGAACCGAGGCTAGTCAAGACCTCGGTCGACCTTGCCAGGTGAGATGTCCTTCTTTGACTCTTTGTCTGGCTCTGTTACAACATTCTCAACCTAGGTCCATGACCTCTTTCCAGAAGATATTCAAAATGCTTCCTCTAGCATTCTTGACATAAAACAATCTTTTAAAACAGGTTTCACATGCAAATACATCTTTCAAGTAAGATTCCCATCTTTACACGTCATTCCTCATCATTTCTCATCACTCCACATCATTCCACATTATTCAACATCATTCCACATTATTTCACATCATTCCTTATCATTCTCCACATCATTCAACATTATTTCACATCATTCCTTATCATTCCACATTATTCCACATTAGTTCGTATCATTCCACATTATTTCACATCATTCCACATTATTTCACATCATTCAAAGTCATTCCACATTATTTCACATCATTCCACATCATTCCATATCATTTCACATTATTTCACATCATTCCATATCTTTTTCGGATTTCCACAAACAAGATGGTCTCTTTTTTATCAGATTTTGCTATCAACTTTCCTTGATCTAGTTATTAGAATTTTTTATCCACAATCAACCAGATTAAGAGTATAGTTACTCCACTTTTCATACTAACAGAACTTTCTAAGTCTCGGCCAATTACTTGGCTTAGTTAAAGACAACTTTATTCTCAACTTAATTCAATTAATTTTGAATTTTCGTTCACTTTTGGATCCTTGATCCTTTTAAGAATTCCAAAATCCTTTCCTAAGGAATCTTGGAATAAGTTAATCTCAAGTATTTAAATTCATCCAAATAAACATGTTTCTGGTCTTTTTCTAGGATATCCTTTTCTCGTCAAAAACCTAACCAAGAGACGGAATACAAGTTGGATTAGATTCTTTATCAGGTTATTTCAGTCAGTCCTCACAACCAATTCTTTAATCATTGTAGAAAGCCTTTATGTAATTCCTTGTCCATAAATCATTAAATCTGATTATGGTGGAATTCCTAATTTAACCAATAATTCTGGTAAGAGTTTCCACTCACCTTTTTCCCATTCAGAACGTACTTAAGATTCTATTTTTCGAGAATCTAAACGTATACTTCATAATTTCAAAAGTTAAATATGTTTGTGATTCCTCTTGATTAAAAATTTAGCCATGTTTTCTCGATGCATTCCTATGAATATTTTCACATTCTTTTCTCAATTTTTCCAAAATAAAATATGCTCAATATTCCTCTTTTTGAATAAAAGATTTATGCATACATCCTTATGGGATTTACAAAATCAATTATACCCATAATTCCTCTTTTAGCATAAAATATTTATGCACACATACTAATTCATTTTTATCTAAATGAGTTATATTCATAATCCCATTTAAAAATTAGAGAAGAATTATGCATAACCTTCTCATAATTTCTAAAATATAATATACTCAAAAGTCCACTTTTGATGAAAGAAAAAATTTATGTGAATCTTTCCATAATTCCCATAAATTGAATGAATCTAGAAAAATTTGTGCATAACCTTTCTGGCAAATGAATAATGCTCAAAACTCCACTTTTAGCATAAAATTTATTGTGCATAAATTTAAATTCATTTTCTAATGATAAAAATTTTGCCATAGCTTCCCCGCATTTTCTATGAAATGAGAATGCTCAAAAATTCCACTTCTAGCATAAAAATTTATTATGCATAAAATTCAACTGCTAAAAAATTTTGCCATAGCTTCCCCGCTTTATCCAAGTATTTAATATGGTAAAAATTCCACCTTTTTGACATTTAAACATTATGTATACATATATGCATAAACATATATGCATCTAAACATCATTATAAACCTTAAAATAAAGTATCAAGCATGAGGGTTAACATCTTTACCATTAATCATCTACTTGATTTAGAAAGCATGGTTTAAAGAGATAACCCATGAAAATAACATGCTTCCAAGCATGTGGAAGAGAAGAGAAGAGATGAAGGAGATTAATCCTTCATGTATGCACAACCAAAAAGAAAGATTATCTTCATTCTAAACATGAGTATTAATCATAAATCATCATGATCATAGGCATGAAAGATTAGCATGTAAACCAACTCCACATGGTTTAAGAGAAGAACCATGGATTAGAGAGCTTTCAAAACATATGGAAGAAAAAAAAGATCTCCTAATGCTTAAGAAGAGGTTAATCATCTACTTAATCCATAAAACAAGACATCAAGAAGAGAATCATGTATCTTCATGCTTTCAAAGCATGTAGAGGAGAAGAAGATAGTATAAGCATCATTGTTTAAGCTTACCCTTAGTGTGAGCTTGATTCTTTATCTTGCAACAAGGAGATGTGTAGCCCTCAAGGAAGAGGCTTGGCCACCAAGAGAAGAGGGTATTCTTCAAGAGAAGAAGAGGTTTAGTGAAGCACCAAAGCTTCACAATGGAGAGGCAAGGAAGAGGGATGATGGAAATACACTAAAATGGAAGAGGGATGATGGAAATACACTAAAATGAACTTAACACCAACATGAGAATACACTAGAATGAAAATAAAAAGGAATGGGGTTGTATTTATAGATGAGGGAGGCCACCAACCAAGCTCAACTGGGATCTAGAGGCTTCTAGCTTCAGTTTGGGTCAAATTGGACAAGATTTAGACTAGTTATGTCCACTTTTTGATATAGTTTGGAAGAGGAGAGATGAGAGATGAAATATCCCATGCTTTTGGAGTATTTTTGAATTAAAAAATGGGGTTTGATGGGACTTGTACACTATGAACTGGCCATGAAAATCTCTAGTTTTTCACGGTATGAAAAACTCAGACACCATGCTGGCCATACTATGAAAAAATATGGCCTGAGTTTTCATGACGTGAAAAACTCATACACCGTGAAAATTGGCTATACAATTAAAATGTATGGTTTTCCATGATGTCAAAACTATGGTTTTAGGTAAGGTTTATATGTCAAAGCCCTATTCTTAGCAATGTAATCCCTTCAATCATGGGGCAAGAAATCAGGGAGACTTTCAACAAGTTTTGCTTATACAAACATGAAAATACATATAACTATAGAGTTGATATTTTGGGTTTCCATGCCCTATGCATCCTCTTGGGTATTATCGACAAATTGTCATGCCCTATGCATCCTCTTGGGTCTTCTAAATACAGGGATTATGATTTTTAGCTCAATGAGACCCAATAAATATAATATGTAACATTTTTTATTTTTCATCTAACCTAAAAACTAGTGAATAATTAAAAATTAGCAAAAATCAAGAGTTTCTTTTGTGATTCTTTGCTTCACTTGTCTTTCCTATTATCACTTGCTAACCTACCTAACTACTCTATTGGAAGAAAAACAATAAAAATCAAATAAAAACAATTAGATCTAATCTCTATTCTTGTCCCAAATCTTTTATGCAGATTTCCTAAAGTGTAAAATCTCTTAGATTTAAAGCTATTGTACCCAACTATGCATTCTAAATGTGTCTAGCTAGTTCCTCAAAGCAAGCTAGTTCCTAGCATACTTTGAGAACTAGCATGATTTGAGGACAAAAAATAACTAAATAAACATATTCACAACATATCTAAGCAATATAGGAAAACATATTCCTTTCCTTTTTCTCTTCTTCTCTTGAGTCACATTTCCAATCATATGTAAAACATGAACACATCACTCACCACACCAAGATATGAAATGTTCCAGAGAACTAATCAATAAGCAAGACTATAGAAGCACAATGATACATACATGGTGTATTTTTTTGGCGAGCATTTTCGAGCGAAAGATTTTTGGTATTGAGGTGAGTAGTTTCTCTCTCTACTCTTATTATCTCCGTCTACTCTTTCTCTCTCTACTATCACACCTACGAAATGTTGAACACTAGATACCATGGGCCACTAACATTGCAACTCATTTAGAAAGACACCATATTATGATCTAAAACTTCCATTATATTCCAAAGCAAATTTACAAGACCACAACATTACATGACAAACACCTATGAGATGTTGAACACATGCAATGATACATGAAAGCATGTGTGTAAACAATGCTCTTTATGTCCATGGGCCACTATCATTGTAACTCATTTACAAAGACACCATATTATGATCTAAAACTTCCACTGTATCCTAAAGCAAATTTACAAGACCACATCATAACATGATGTAAGGTCCCTCCCAAGCCATGTATGTATGTGTCTCTTTTAATATAGATTTCAATAAGAAAAGAGAGTGTAATTAGAAAGAGTGAGACAATAAGGCTAGAAACATTAGAAAAGTGTTAGAATAAAAATATTAGCTCCAAAAATCCTAAAAGAAATAAGAACATAAGAATAGTTCTATTAAGAGATAAGTATCCTCAGAAATAGAATTTCGAATTTAGGTGATAAGAGGTCATATTTAGAGTACTTTTACACATTTAGAGTCCATGCATACTAAAAATATGGAAAAACAATGCGTTTCTAAAGATGGTGCGTTTGTGGCTATATACAGACGTTTTTGCCTATTCTGCTCACGCTAGCTTGTAGACCAGATACCTTCCCGTTCTTTTGACTAGTTATATGACTATATTCTAAGTTTTTATCAGAGAGTTATGGCTGAAACAATTTGCTGTTTCTGTCAGGGTCTTTACATAGAGAAAACTGTGAGAAGACAGCAAGTAGCCTCAAGGTAATCCTAGAGTTTGAGATACATATATCCCTTCATTCTTATCTAATATCTCATAAAAGAAGCTTAGATTGCTATAGTCTTTCGGAGGAAGAGACCAAAACTCCATAGCTTTTCTTTCAGAGAAAGAATAGTATGTCGTAGCCCTGTGTAAGAGAAGGCTATTTTGCCATAGATCTTAGAAAGAGAGAAGAGTCACAGTATGAGTAAGAGGAGATAAAGCTTGGAGATGATTGGATGATTTCAATCGTAAGAGAAGGTATTAGAAGACTCTATATTCTAAAGCTCTTGTTAATAACGAGCAAAGGCAACGATAGACGATAAATTTCTATGAGGTATATACATATTTTGTTTTTCAATTATATATCATTCTTAGGGGTTGAGGTATGGCCCCGGCTTCTCTATTAATTGTTAATAGTGATCTATTTGATTGATTTACTATTTAAAGTTTGTATTCTTCTAAAACAACAGCATATGCCTTAATAAAGAATGTCTTATCGCAATCTCAAGTTGAAATGCTAAAATTTGTGTGAGAAGAGGATTGTTTTCTTAAGAAGGTAACATGGATTCTAGTCCTATGGTTTAGTGAGTAAATGGATTGTTATCTTGGTTAAATTAAGGTATAGGTACAACTCTCCCTGCCTTGACGCTGCCCTGTCCTTGTGCTTGTATAGCGGGACGGCGGAGATGTTAGTAAGGCTCGGAGTTGGCCCATGGTATCCCTCATACCATTGGTGGGAGAATGAGGTTTGCCGATTGAGGTGAGTGATTGTGATGCTGCCTAGTTCTGAGGGCCCAGGCTAGTGCGGTGAATTAGCCCACGCTAGTCATCCTCTGAGGGGCGGGAGGATCGAGCGATGGATCCTGAGAGGGCGACAGGCCGGCTTGAGTCCTCGCCCCACCAGCGGCGGCCACCGACGATGAGGTGTATGGTCCCGTAGGGTTTTGCCCAGCATGTGGAGGCTGGAAGGCCGAATTCTAGATCATCGGTGGTATAAAGGAAAAGAATAAGAGAGCCAGTTTGGCTTGTATGAAATTGATTCATGTTTAAACTTTGTTTTTATAAATCTTGTCTTTGGCATTATTGTATTGTGGAAAAGGCTGTTTTAACAAACCTTGTGAAAAGGGCCTTAATTAAGGAACATGTTTATATATGTCAAACAATGTGGTAGGATTAATTAGAAACAAATTGACACGTGAGTAGGGTGGAAAGTGGGAGGATGGAATGCCCCGATGGCACCATCCTACGGACGGGTGGACCCGATTAATCGGGTAGCT
The DNA here is from genome assembly GCF_041138505.1 of Cibotium barometz. NCBI lineage: Eukaryota > Viridiplantae > Streptophyta > Polypodiopsida > Cyatheales > Cibotiaceae > Cibotium > Cibotium barometz. The sequence goes on along the minus strand of NC_141065.1, from coordinate 8,933,188 downwards.
TTCCAACATATTAAGTGAAAGCCCTACGTTAGATAAATAGGTTCTCGAGCAATTCTATTATAGAAGACTAGGCCAGCAGCCGTGCCTTACATAAGATGAGGAAAAAAGCGTTGTCTCTAGAAATCAAGTGTAGTAGTTGCCCAATTTATGATCAATTGCCCTATGGGTGATTTGATGTTTAGAAAATCACGCTCCCCCTGCGGGATAGAGCTAGGTCATACCTATGAATCATATCCTTGAATCTCTACAAGGTCAAGGTGTCGATAAATAGGAAATTTTTCCCAAGATTAGCGAACTATCTTAAGTGTTTCCCCCATTTTGGAAAGGGGGGAACCTTACACATGACAACAAATACCTACAAGATGTTAAGCACACACAACAATACATGAAAGCATGTGTGTACAACAATACATGAAAGCATGTGTGTACACAATGCTCTTTACTTCCATGGGCCACTATCATTGCTACTTCTTCACAAAGACACCAAAGAGAAATGCAACTTCCGTTATATTTCAAAGAAAAATTGCAATACTAAAGCATATTATGACAAACACCTATGAGATGTTGAACAAATGCAATAATACATGAAATCATTTTGGGCCTCAACTATCATCTTGGCCTTCTCCCTCTACCCTAAATTTAGAATAAAGGTGGCAACTTCTCCTCAAAGAGGAGCCTCTTTTGCATATCCCAATAGTTGTTTGTTGCTTTCACCTCTAGCATATTCTTGTCTGCAAGGTCTACCACTTTCTCTATTGTGAGCTTCTTGTAGAGCTCCTACACTTTAGACATTGTTGTCCATGCTTCCATAAGGGCATCTGATCTAGGTTCCTTTTCTTTGATGTGCATGAAAGATTGAAGAGCTTTACTTAATATGCTTGCAAATGCAGTAGTATTAGAGGGATTGCTGGATGAACCCATGGGAGGGTGGGATGAGATGTGTGCCTAGAAGAAGAGTACTAGAACATGGCAATCTCTACTATATTTATAAGTTCTCAGAAATAAAAATAACTATTTTAAGCATAAAAATAACTGTTTTAAGCATAAACATGATTATCTTAAGGTCTCACTCAAATTTTCTTTCTCTCTTTCTCTCACACTCTCTCACGGCCTTGAGATCTCTATCCATCTTGCTCCATCTCTCTCAATTGTCAATTTAATTACCTAAACAATCACAATAGAAGCTAAAAACAATGCCATTGACATAATTTGATTGTACAAAAGTACATTACAATAATTTCTAAAATAATATATTTCTTTACAAGAGCGAGTGAAATACATCAGTAAGGATGCCCGGGTGCTGGTGGAAGAAGGAAGGCGGCTGCATGTAAGGGAGATCTACCAAATGGTGTAGGTGCAGATGAGAATAAAGGCCTCACAAGTTTGAGATGTGGTGCCCATGATGAAGGCATTGTAAAAGAATATGTGGCATGACATGTCGATATTAGGGCTCCCTTAGAACACCAGGTGGCCATGATGAGTGTCCATGACAAGGCACTTGACCTTGTTGGGCTTGAGGCTGGTGGAGGATATGGTGAGGAACATGTGGAGACGACGCCCTCACGTCCTCTACTGCTCCTGTTCTCAAGCATACTCACTAACGTCACCCTTGAAAAGTTGTTGATCCAAATCATCAAGAACGTACAAAAGTGGTCGTAGACATGAACTAAGGTACGCCTTGTCTCGCTGATGCAATGTCGATGTAGTATCATGCATGCTCTAGCAAGGATCCAAGTACTGATAAAGCAATCTAGGACTGCATCCCCTCAATCAATGAAAGTCGCGAGTAACCACTTGCCATAGTAAAAGCGCACAATTGGCATATATAAATGGATGACCATATAAAATACAATGACTATATAATGATTACATTACTCAAAATGAATTGTAACGTATTGTAATGAAGTGAGTGCTGTAACTACCTTGCGAAAGGCTCGCTATGCTCAACAACATCTCGAATGGGATTCTCGTCCACATCCAATTTGTGGTTTCGGCTCTAAGAAGATATCATCATCCACCTCAAAACCTGAACAATCTGCACCTCCTTGCCTATCATACTGTGGACAACTGGATGTACTCTCACTGGGGTGCGTAAAGATGGCGATGACCAAAACAGTGACCTACATGCACACACTTGTAAGAACACTAGAGAAATCATTGAGCTTCACTTTAATAAAAACCACTCCTTCACTCACCTCTTCTTGGCCATCTTTTGACATGACATACAAGTATCGCAGGAAGTGCAAGAACAAAGTCCTTTGTAATGTGAAGTTCCAAGCCCCTTTCTCTCGCACAGCAATCCCCAAGTGCTTCACATGTAGAGTACACACCATAGTGCCATCAGCCTATAGGAACTCTATAGCAAGTACAAAAGCTGACTCCACAAGTACCTCCCTATAAACATTACATCAAGGAACCACAACCTTGTCCTTGTAGAGCGCTAGATTTGTTGGAAAATCGGCCCACACCAAGCATAGGCCTCCAAGGCTATCGAAGACATCCATGCTTTCCGACCTCATTATTAGAGATCCCATGAGTCATTGCAATACTGCAAGATTCTTGGAACAACAAAGCATGTAAGTGGACTGTAAACTATATAATGACAACGAATGGAGAGAGTCACTAGCACAGGTTAGAGATCAAACCTGTGCTTTCTCTTTCCCAAAAGTGTGAGATGGAGGAGATCAATGTTGGAGCTGAGTACTAAGTGCAGAGGCTCCACCACTTGTGGATGGAAGTCTTCATTTAGATAATACCAAATACATTTTATTACTGTTGTTCAATAAATGAACTAATGAATGTTCAAACAAGTTAAGTTCACTTACTAGATCCCAACAAGGCTATATCGTCTTCTTTTGAACTCTTGGACCCCTTCCCTTTGCTCTCACCATGCGGGCTCACCTACTCAACACCCCATGCATGAGACTCAGGCTCATCATCCTTAGAGTGGCTATCCTCATCATCCTCATCAATGTCATTCCCTTCCCACTCTGGTCGTGACCTCTTTTGGGCATTACTATTACGGTCGTGGGGATGATGGAGGCTCCTCGTTTTTGTTGGTTTCTTGCCTTCTTCTTCTCAAGGACTGATTGCTACTCTGTGCCAAGCTTATTGCCCTTCTTCGCTCTTGGATTCAAACAACATAGGAACTTTAAACTTTGAGAAAATAAACTTCATAGTTCATACAAATGTGCTACCCTACACAATGAAACGTACTCTAAAACTGCTCAGCCTCCTCTAGAGGAAAATCCCCCTCGGGGTAGTCTATCCACCACCATGGGCACACTATCTAATTATCCTTGCCCCTTAGCCCATCGATCCACTCCTCAGGGTACAATCCCATCTCCTCTATCTCGAATTGCACAGGAATTTATATACCCGATTACACACACTACTTCTCCACCACCTAATACATAAATATTAAAATTCTCTAGCAAAATGATAAAATAACAATAACAACTTCTCCACCACCTAATGTGATAAAATAACCATAATAGTATTGTGGCCTGCTACTATATACCTGTACAAGAGGCATCGTACATGCATGATAAGTGTGGTTATTTGCTGGTTAGGATCCAATGTGGGACACATTTTTCCTTTCCACCTTACGAACGCCCTCAAAGTGAGTCTTTCTAAAATCTTTGAGGGCATTTGTGATACCTACCCTAGAGTCCAGTGTGGCTCTCTTGTGCATGCCGGCCCTACGAGGCAAGTGAGCACATCTCTAACTTTGCGTATAAGTGTAGCTTGTACTCGATCAATTGGAACTAGTACACGTGACGATGTATCCACATGAAGAACGCTCTATCGGATGGAGAAATCTAGGTGTCCCTCTAGAAAACTCGCCACCCGCCAATATCAAGGAGCCTACATTTCCCACATTGTAAACCAGCGTTATGTTTCTACCTACATATAAAAAATATTTTAATGTGCTGAGAGAGTTGGAGATCTTACTCTCCATTTAGAATATATGCTAAAGCAATCTCTGCTAGCTTAGGAGTAGTGAATTTGATAGCCTTTTCACCCCGACCTTGGTAGGAGATCACTTTCTTGAAAATTTCTTTGCCACAGTCGAGGTTGGCAATTTCTGCCAGCTCATGTCCCCTCTTTGTAAATAGTGCCTCGGTCTCCTTCAGGGAATCTTTGTAATTCTTGTCGAACATTTCTGCATTCAAAAAGTATTCTCTACTCCCTTACTCATGCAAGCCACTGACCTTGGCTTGGTATGTGATATCAAACTCCAAATGGCAATGCATTTATGTTTATTTCAAAATCAAAGCATGGCTTTATTATGGTTTGAGGAACGAGGCGTGCACATACGTTGAAAACTAATTGTGAGAGGGGTGCCATGGGAAGCTTCAGCCACTTTGATCTGTTAGGTCCCCGATGAGTAATAGCTTTCTCGGCCCATGCACAATCCGCATCACTGAATTTTGACAACAATGATTGTGGATCGACAAGGCCCACACGCTGCATCATAAATAGATCATGTGTCATTGTGTTTGGCACATGAATGGTAAGTGACCCTAGCAATTTTGCATGCTTAATAAATAAGGTAAATGATGACATATAAGATGTTTATTCATTTGAATCACAAAAAAACAAGATACAATCCACTTACTTTTTTATCATATGCAACACCAACAAGAACTCTGCCTCCTTCTCCTCAAGGAATTAGACCACTCTACAAATCACCTCGGGAACCTTCTCTCTTTTCACTCGAGTGGTTTTTTCCCATTCTTGTCATGCTTTGAGTCGATGGTCGCCATCCCAAACAACAAACATCTTCCCAACCATGTGTTGCCATCCTTCTATCTACTCTAGTATCGTGTCAAACTCTGCTGAATGATAGGTTATGATCGACTGCTCTAGTATCGTGTCAAAATCTGCTGAATGATAGGTTATGATCAACTGCACTTTGATGGTCAAATAGAAAGGGCTCTTGGCTAGGGAATCCCTCAGAGACAATGAACGCCACCATTATTGACTGGTATGTGCTCTCTTCCATGCTTTTAATAATTAACCCTTCGATGGAATCCTCATTTGTATGGATTTTCGGGTTTGCAAGGAGGCAACAAAGAGGCACTCTAGGAAGGCGATTATGATTCCAAGTGGTCCTCCACCCAATTCATGAAGATGTGTTGATCAACCACTTCTTTTATGGACTCCTCTTCTTTGGCAATCGTGGCACTACTGTTGGCAACACGATTATAAGCAGGCATTGTAGGAGGTGTTGGTTACCTCGCTTGATGTGGCTACTTGTGACATGCTCACTTACTGCGATACTACAATCTCAACTTGATTTCTGGTGAAGCCCTTTGATTGCGAATGTATCCGGGGAGGCATATTCCATTGAGAGGGCATGTTGAAGGAGATGGCATGTGGAGGAGGAGGCATATTCCATTGAGATGGCATGTTGAAGGAGATGGCATGTGCAGGAGGACGCTTGTGAGGGGGGGCGCATCGAGGGGGGGGAGCACTCATTGAGAAGGAGCTGGCATGTGGAGGAGGAGGATGCTTGTGAGGGGGGGCGCATTGGGGGGGGGGGGGGGGGCGCTCATTGAGGGGGGGGGCATCAAGGGGGAGCGCTCATTGAGGGGGGTGCGTTGAGGGGGGAGGGCTATTGTGAGGATTGCTATCATTTTCTAATGGCTTAAAATGTCGTGAGACAATGATAGAGAAAGCACCACGTACATGGCATGCATATGCCACGTGTAATGCCCAAGCTTGGGTATTACACGTGGTAAGGATTATTCGCCACATCACGTGTAATGCTTGACCATGTGGCATTACACGTGGCATGCCTACGTGGACAACGGAGTCCACATAGGCATGCCACATGTAATGCTCAAGCTCAGGCATTACACATGGCATATTGCCACACGTGCACTGCATATGTAGATAGTGGAGAGAGAGAGAGAGAGAGAGAGAGATATCCTCTTCGTCACACTCCCAAGATGCTCTATGATGTTACTAGCTGCAATCACAAGATCTCTTAGACATGATGGGCCAATGTTTGAGAAACCTTAAAGCAAGTTCACCATTATCTCCCTTTTACACTCTGTAGCTTTTTTAAAGATAGAGTAGTAATTTACTTTTGTGGGGAATGACAAAGAACACATTAGTTTTTGCAAATATGTACAAATATTGGCCTACACTAATGTGTCTTAAAGCACTTTTACTTTTAAAAAAGCATCTTGTGTAAAGAAGAAAAGGATGCATGTCATTTCACAAGTGTGAGAAGAGAAGGTCGCCTTTAGAGAGAGTTGTGTGAAACTCTCTCTCTCTCTCTCTCTCTCTCTCTCTCTCTCTCTCTCTCTCTCTCTCTCTCTCTCTCTCTCCCTCCTAGAGAGAGAGAGAGAGAGAGAGAGAGAGAATAGCAAAGGGACATTATATTTACTTCAACACTCTAATTATATACTATTATTATAAAAGATGGAATGTATTTGGTTAAACACTAGGGAGATGCTAATTTCCAAATATATATATATCACAGAATTTATTTTTTAATTAATATTTTTTAAAATAACAATTACTTTAAATGGTCAAATAAAAATGGCCAACTTATTTAAGGGTGTTAATCACTATTCATTTCATGTGTACTTGGTACCTGTTATGTCATTCTTTCTTATTCTCGTGTACTTCTTTTTTGTTCCTCTTTACAATGAGCTATACAATCACCTTCCCATCTTCTAAGAAGAATCTGTGCTTCAACAATGGTCGAGTTCTCGTGAGTACAAAGTTCTTACAAGAACAAGTAGCTCCCCACTCATTCTATGGATTGTAAGCAATAGTAAATATTGGGTCCCGAGAGTTGCATGTCCCTCTAGAGGCAACCTCTAATCATAAGGGGGAGGAGTTCTATATACTTGTTGAGGACTCTCTTTCAGCAAGCCAATTACTCCACAATAGTTGATGCTTCATTAAACTCAAACCCACAACCAATAGCCATCATAAGATAGCCTGTCCAAAGGACTTCCAACTCAGTCTAATGTGATAGAGTTATGCAGCCCCTTACAAGATAACAACAAAATCGAGGCATCAGCCTCATCCACTGTTGTAAGAGGACATAGTAAGAGCATTTTGGAATATCTTTAGAGCATGAAGAAGGGAAACACATTACCAAAGATTTTGTTGAATGTCAAAGAGGTTATCAAGGCCGTGGAGATTCCTAGGCAATATAATGGTTGGTGATATTGCATTTGAGTTCCCACCAACCATGGGAACACGTCTAGGAATGGACTCCATGGAGCATAAGTATGATCTCCAACTGGTGGTCAAAGCCGCAAACCTCTAACATTGCCTTCCCTGAAGTGTGTCGGAGAAGCCATTGCCTAGGTAGTTTGAAGTGTGTATGAACTTTGACCACATTTAAAGAACCACACGGTGTCAAATACATCACATTTTATCGAAAGTATGCTAAAAGCACCGACCACTAGAGAGGGTGAAGCAATGCATCTGGAAAGCTCCTTTACCATTACTACTCAATGCTAACGATGTGCATTGCTACATGCAATTGCTACATCTATTATGTGATGCCCTCTCACGAGAACGATGAGTCGATTAATGATACACATCGGTTTCCATCAACATAATGTACAGGCAAGCACATCAAAGGCACTAACTAGTAGGACAAAGAAAATGGTGTCTAGGATGCTAGGAGTAGATTGCAATGCCAAGTAAATGTGTATGGCCAAAGAAATTATAATGGTAGCGCTAGTGCAAGAAGATGGTTCCTCACAGTTCATTGGGGAGAACAAGAGTTCATCAACATTACAGAGAAGATGGGACCATTGGTGGAAGACAACTGGTAGGCTAATTTGGTTGGACAATCATGTTTTTGTAGAAGAGTTATCAAAATCTAGATAAGTAAAGTGTGAAATTTAAACAATTTGATTTGTAGGTTTCAGAGGTCAGTCTCACTGTGCATCTTGGCATGGGTCTTTAAAGGAGAGCTTTGGCTTGGATGCACTTATGAAGGAGTGTGAAATTTGAACAATTTGATTTTTAGGTTTCAGAGATCAATCTCACTGCGCAACCCGACATGGGCCTTTAAAGGAGAGCTTTGGCTTGGATGCACTTCTGAAGCTGAAACAAGAGTGCACTTACATTTTTCATGGAAGCAGGTTCCTTGGACAAGGGTCCTCATGTGAGAAGTGCTTTGTTTTCAAGATGTCCACCATTGGACCTACTTTAGGGTTGGATTTAGTGAACCGAATGCGACGAACCAGCTTTGGCAACCTGCGACATGTATGGATACAATTTGACCACACTCAACGAACATCAAATTGGGTGACCACAGCTTGTCACGTGTATGATCCAAGAAGGTAGCATATTACGAATGTAGAGTATAAAAGTAGTTAGAGTTGATCAAGTGTGCTACATCATAAATGACTAAAGTTTTCACGCAGCATGTAGGATCTTCTAACAATTGTGACATATGAAATGAAAGAGGAGAATATGGAGTCCTAATGTCTGTTCTGGGAATGCATTAATGAAGTGATGCCAAACCATGGTTGTGAAAGGGTAGATTTCTTTGGTTTCATGGGCAGACGAGGCTCATGCTAACTGGAATGCAGTTCGACATGTGTTCATCAATGGTGGGAAAAATAACTTCCTGACAGATAGGGAGAGGTCTTGCTTATTTCATTGGGATTAGAGCATGGTTGCCCACACAAAAAAGTATGTGTGCACTATATCTCAAGGAGAGCAAAAAGCAATGTGCGAGAATTGGCGCATGGCTCCTACCATCAATGAAGCTACATCAGTGGAGGCTCGATTTATATTTCATTGGTGGCGAATGGTCATGTGATGGATAGGAATATGTCAGCAATGGACTCTTGGTTGAGCTAATGGGAGGTGCGCGTAACACATTGGGGTGGTTTAGTCTCACGAGGATAACATGGTGAGAGAAGTAATGATGGTCCAATACCCCAAGGACAATTGTGACATGTGAAATGAAAGAGGAGAATATGGAGGCCCAATGTCTGTTTTGGGAATGCATTAACGAAGTCATGCCAAACCATGGTTGTGAAAGGGCAGATTTCTTTTGTTTCATGGGCAGACGAGGCTCATGCTAATTGGAATGCAATTCTTCAATGGTGGGAAAAATAACTTCCTGACAGATAGGGAGAGGTCTTGCCTATTTCATTGGGAGCAGAGCATGGTTGCCCACACAAAAAAGTATGTGTGCACTATATCTCAAGGAGAGCAAAAAGCAATGTGCGAGAAGTGGTGCATGGCTCCTACCATCAGTGAAGCTACATCAGTGGAGGCTCAATTGATATGTCAATGGTGGCGCAATGGTCATGTGATGGATAGGAATATGTCAGCAATGGACTCTTGGTTGAGCTAGTGGGAGGTGCGCGTAACACATTGGGGTGGTTCAGTCTCACGATAACATGGTGAGAGAAGTAATGATGGTCCAATACCACAAGGACAATTGTGACATGTGAAATGAAAGAGGAGAATATGGAGGCCCAATGTCTGTTCTGGGAATGCATTAACGAACTCATGCCAAACCATGGTTGTGAATGGGCAGGTTTCTTTGGTTTCATGGGCAGACGATGCTAACTGGAATGCAGTTCGATGGTGGGAAAAATAACTTCCTGACAGATAGGGAGAGGTCTTGCCTATTTCATTGGGAGTAGAGCATGGTTTCCCACACAAAAAAGTATGTGTGCACTATATCTCAAGGAGAGCAAAAAGCAATGTGCAAGAAGTGGCGCATGGCTCCTACCCATCAGTGAAGCTACATCAGTGGAGGCTCGATTGATATGTCAATGGTGGCATAATGGTCATGTGGTGGATAGGAATATGTCAGCAATGGACTCTTGGTTGAGCTAGTGGGAGGTGCGCGTAACACATTGGGGTGGTTCAGTCTCACAAGATAACATGGTGAGAGAAGTAATGATGGTCCAATACCCCAAGGACAAACCTAGCAAAAAGCAAGCATGGAAGTTGGCTTGCAGAGGGAAAGGATATAGACACAAGATTTCTCTTTACAATGCATGTACTACCGATATGGCAAATGCAATTTTGCAAAACACTGAGGCAGTCTCTTACTCTCTCAAGGCAAGCACATAGGGAGAGTACGACGAAGCTTGGAGAAATTAAAAGAACGGTTGTCTACAAGCCCAACCCAAGTGGTCTGAATAGTTAATGAGGCAATTGAAGGAACACTCATGTATAAGGCACCTACCCCTCTCACTGGTGAAGACAAAGAAAGTGCACATCACAAGAGACCACCCATGTATAAGGCACCTACCCCTCTCACTGGTGACAAATAAAGTGCACATCACAAGCAACCACCCATGTATAAGGCACCTACCCCTCTCACTGGTGACAAATAAAGTGCACATCACAAGCAACCACCCATGTATAAGGCACCTACCCCTCTCACTGGTGACAAAGAAAGTGCATGTCACAAGAGACAAACCACCACTATGGTCATTGATATTAATGATCAGGCCACACATCGACCAAAGTATAACGCACATGTACGAGACCACAAGTATGCTAGGAGGCCATGGAATATCATTTTTAAGGAGCATGCTACAAGCAGTATTCTAGAAAGAACATCGAAAGTCACAGAGTTGAGTGTCATTGGAGCGCAAGGTGAATGAAGCAATATGGGAAATCCAAAGTGTTGAGATATCGAGCTCGTCTAGTGAGGCGGTGGCCACTGATAACCCGCCTGGGGGATAGGCCCCACACTTACACCACTGGCATGGTTGGTGAGATCATGGGAGATATGCGGCCAGTGGGATGACAGGCTGTGTGACAGCCATTCTAGAGACTGGCATAGTTATAGCGCCAGCTCATTTAGTCGGGTTCACACTATAGAGAACCCGTGTATATATTGGTTGAGTACCTTTCATATTATGTGTACTCTTATCTTGTATATGGTGTGTTGAGTGTTGAGTAGAGAAGAAGAAGATTTTCAGCCTCTCACCTTGTGTGTTCTCTATTAGGGTTTTGTGAGTGTGTGTGTGTGCTTGCACGAGCTCAAGCTCTCTTCCCCCCTGCATCTTTTCATGGTATCAGAGCCTGGTTCATGCTAAGGGCTGAGCTGCAAGCAAGAGAACCACAGGAAGCGGTACGAGGGTAAGAGCTTCAACTACTCTTCCCTATTGTGTTAGTGACTACACCCTTGTCGGGAGCTCTACGGGAGGCACCGGCAAATGGTCTCTGATTGAGGAGCTTTCTTCGCGGGAGTAAAGCTATAGGGCAACTATACAGTCCTATTGGACTAATATTTTTGGGCCGAAAAGGCGTTTCGGGCACGTCTGGACCTCCGTTTTTCAAGAAGCAGGTGATTTCGAGCACTGCGAGTAAGTCATCGATTCTCTGTAGAACTCTGTTTTAAGAACTGCAGGAAGATAGATTGACTGTGCAGACACTGTGGGTGCTGCAAAGAGGTCTACAGTTGCCATTGGGTGTATGTATGCACATTGAAGTCACTGGTTGTGACATTTGAGAGTACTACAGTACCGCTGCAGAAAATACAGCATTTGTGCAGGAAAAACCAGAGTGCAGTTTCTGGTAAAATTGTGTGTTTGGCAAGATGTCTAATGATGGCATAACACAGATTGTGGCTGAGAAGCTGGATAAGAATAACTTCCATGCTTGGAGGTTCAGGTTGACAAATTTCCTAATGGGAAAAGGCTATTGGGACTACATAGAAGGTGAGCATGAAGAGGCACCAGAGATACCGGATATAAATCCGACTGCTGCAGATGTGAAAGAGTTTAAAGACTGGAACCAAGGAGCCAGGAAGGTTATGTATTGGCTTTCCATTAGTATACAGGACACCATGATTGGGCACATTCAGGATGCCAAGTCCCCCAAGGAGGTGTGGGACACCTTGGTAAAGCTTTATGAAACAAATACCAAGGCATGCAAGATACAGTTGAAGAATGAACTTCATACTGTGGAGAAAAAGAGCATGTCTGTGAATGACTATGCACTGAAGATAAAGGGTATTGTGGAATCCCTTGCATCTACTGGTGTGTCAGTAGATGATGATGACAAGGTGGAAGTCTGTCTACGTGGTCTCGGGCCACAATACAAGGCATTTAAGACGTCTATTCAGACTCGGGAAAACATTCCCAACTTTACAGATTTGGTGTCTATGCTGATTATCGAAGAGAAGAACTTGGGTGAAGACCAACAGTCTTCACAAAGCAAAAACAGTTCAGAGCAACAGGCCTTCTACACGAGTTCAGGAAGAGGACGAGGTAGAGGAGGCCGTGGACGCGGTCAAGGAGGTGGCCGAACAGGTATCAAAATTATGGTCAGCAGCAGCAGCAACAACAACAGTCCCAGAATCAACAACAACAACAATAACACGCAGGTGGAAGAGGCAAATTCAGAGGCAGGGGGAGTCAAAGAGGTCGTGGAAATTGGCAAAGGCAATATAATGATGCACGTGAATGCTATTATTGTGGTAAGCCTGGACATGTGCAGGCAGAATGTTATAAGAAGCAGGCTGACATGCAAAATGGAAAAGTGCAGTAAAACAACTATGCATCCTCAAGCAAAAATAATGAGGATAATGAAAGGTTGTTTGTTATGCAGCATGTCGTGAATGCCATGTCTGAAAATGTTGATGCAGCACAAAAAGATAATGTATGGTATGTGGATTCAGGCACTTCGAACCACATGACGAGTCATGGGGAGTGGTTCAAGGAGATGAAAAACCCGGAAAGACCAGGTTTTGTGGAAACAGGGGGGATGACACTGCTCATCCAATTGCCCATGTTGGCGATGTGCCATTGTCTATGCAGGAGGATGGCAAAGTGAAGTACCTTGCAGATGTACTTCATGTACCAAACATAACAAAGAATCTGGTTTCAGTTGGCCAGATGATTGAGCAGGGGTTGCAGGTTCGCTTTAACCCTGATGGATGTTATGTTGAAGATTTTAAAGACAAGTGCAGGTTGGTTGCAAAAGGCAACAGAGTGGGCAGAATGTTTACATTAAATGTAGACATGCCTGAAATGAGTGCTGCGATGTTTGCAAATGGTTCAGGAGTTGTTGCAGACACAGACATATGGCATAAAAGAATTGGACATGTAAATGTGCAGAGATTGAAGTCTATGCAGACAAAAGGAATTGTGACAGGGCTACCAAAATTTAAAGTGGAAGGTATGCAGAAAATATGTGAAGCATGCCAATTTGGGAAGCAAACAAAGCATGTGTTTCCATGTAACAGATATGTGAGCAGAAATGCACTAGATGTTGTGCATTCAGATATATGGGGTCCTACGAAGACCATATCTATGGGAGGCTACAGGTATTATGTGACTTTCATTGATGACCACACGAGGAAAGTGTGGGTGTATTTCATGAAGGAGAAGAGTGAGGTGTTCACTCACTTTCAGAATTTCAGAGTTTTGGTTGAAAAGCAAACAGGGAAATATGTAAAGTGCCTAAGGTCAGATGGAGGGGGAGAGTACTTCTCCAATGAGTTCTCTGAATTCTTGAAGAAGAATGGTATTCGGAGACAGTTTACATGCAGATACACTCCGCAGCAAAATGGAGTTGCTGAGCGAAAAAACAGGCACATTGCTGAGATTGCACGAGCATTGATGGAAGAGAAGAATATGCCGCATTGCTATTGGGCTGAGGCTGTTTCTACAGCAGTATACATCATGAACAGGACTCCAACTGCAGCCATACATGATGTAACTCCAGAGGAGAGGTTTACTGGCAAAAAACCAGATTTGTCTCTTTGGATGCATTGCATATGTGCATGTGCCAGATGAGCTGAGAACTAAGCTGGATCCAAAAGCTGAAAAATGTGTGTTTATTGGATATTCCCTTGAGCATTGTGCTTGTTGTCATCTATGTAGATGACTTGATCATTACGGGGGACCATGATGCAGAGATCTTTGATGTAAAGATCTTGCTAAGACAGAAGTTTGAGATGAAGGATCTGGGGGAGCTCAGATATTTCTTGGGCATTGAGGTGATTAGGTCACCACATGGTATTGGATTATTGCAGAGACAGTATGGCTTGGACATGTTGTCCAAGTATGGTATGACAGGCTGTAAGCCTATTTCTATGCCATTGGATCAGAATGGCAAGTTGAGTGCAGATTCAGGAGAGATCTTGGAGGATCCTACTATGTACAGGAGCATAGTAGGAAGTTTGATATACATGACGATCACCAGACCAGATTTGAGCTATGCTGTTGGGTTGGTAAGTCAGTTTATGCAGGTTCAACGGAAACCGCATTTGGATGCAGTGAGACGCATACTCAGGTATGTGAAGTCTACTTTGCATTGTGGACTATTCTATGAGACTGGGACAGAGATATGTGTACATGGGTACTTAGATGCTGATTGGGCTGGTAGTATCTCAGATAGAAGATCTACCAGTGGATTCATGTTTTCTTTGGGGAGTGCTGGTGTGACTTGGAGCAGCAAGAAGCAACCTACGGTTGCTCTATCGAGTACAGAGGCCGAGTACAGAGGAGCTGCTATGGCAGCATGTGAGGTAGCTTGGTTGAGGAAGCTACTTGCAGATTTGGGTCTATCAGTGGATAGACAAGTTGTTATTTTTTGTGACAACATTAGCAGTATACAGTTAGCCAGGAACCCAGTCTTCCATGCTCGTACGAAGCACATAGAGGTCCACTACCACTTCGTCAGAGAGAAGGTCTTGGCAGGAGACCTTGACCTTGTTTATGTCAGCACAGAGGATCAGGTAGCTGACATCTTCACCAAAGCATTGGGTACAGAGAAGCTCCGCAGATTCAGGGCTTCGCTTGGTGTACATGAGATGGAGTTGAGCTCGAGGGGGAGTGTTGAGATATCGAGCTCGTCTAGTGAGGCAGTGGCCACTGCTGATGACCCACCTGGGGGATAGGCCCCACACTTACACCACTGGCATGGTTGGTGAGATCATGGGAGATATGCGGCCAGTGGGATGACAGGCTGTGTGACAGCCATTCTAGAGACTGGCATAGTTATAGCGCCAGCTCATTTAGTCGGGTTCACACTATAGAGAACCCGTGTATGTATTGGTTGAGTACCTTTCATATTATGTGTACTCTTATCTTGTATATGGTGTGTTGAGTGTTGAGTAGAGAAGAAGAAGATTTTCAGCCTCTCACCCTGTGTGTTCTCTATTAGGGTTTTGTGAGTGTGTGTGTGTGCTTGCAAGAGCTCAAGCTCTCTTCCCCCTTGCATCTTTTCACAAAGGACATACATGGGCAGCAAGGCCACATGCAGTGGAATACCTCGTGGGGATAAGAGGTGTGGGCACCATCTTTTGAAGAGTATCGTGCTCGCAAGCACCCTAATGGTCTCATTAGACAATGGATGTGGTTTTTCCCTGACCACGTGCTTCATTGCTATATTGTGGACACCAGCATAGACCCAAAGCCTAATCCACCACCAAGGATATGGCCAGTTGCTATAGAAACTAACCTCACAAATGAGGAGGTATATTCATTATAATAAGAAGGTGGATACCAGAGGTGGAGAGCAAGAATGCAAAAGGTGTTATGCCCACCCCACATAGTAGCAATGAGGTTACAAGGTTCTTTACAAGTGCAACTTCTAAAGAACCACCATATGGGTCCACTACTAACACAGAGGCAGGTGGCTCAGGCATGCAAAATGGCATAAGAGTCAAGTACTGTATGATGTCGATATCAAAGGAAGTGGAAAAAAAATGCCACTTTGAAAATGAAAGCTACGTTGGTAGAAGAAGTGCAGAAATTGGAGCACAAGTATGAAGCTTTCAAGATTGAATCGCACGAGGATGCTGCACACATGGGAAAATATGATGTGCATGTGAAAGACGAACCGTGTTGTACATGTCCAAATTTTGCAGATAGAGAATCTAAGAAGAAGCCATATCTTACATACAAGCACTTGTACTTCATTTATTTGCATATGCTAGGCTTGAGCCAGAACGAGAATATGTTCATCCACCAACCTATCCTATGGGACCTTGAGCTTTACAATGCCTTATCTCGTAGTAGAACCTACCCTAATTTAGACAATTGAATGCATGGATTATCACTTGACCTTTAGTATTTTGGGACTTTTTTAAACTCTATGGAAGCAACCTTATTGTAGAGGGTTCGATTGTGAAATATCTTTCTCCCCCCCTCCCTCTTCCCCCTCTCGCTGTGGGTTGTGCATTTTTAAGCAAGCATGTTATTGTAGAACATGGTCATCTATTTTTATGAATGGTATTCATGTTACGAGAATTAAACGGTTTGAAATTTTAGAGAAATGAGAGGGGAACGGTGAGCTCAAGAGAGAAGAGAGAGGCAAGGTGCTCCATAAAACACACAACCCCTTATCTGAAATTACATGTATTAAAAGAAATACAATACATACTCACACTTTCCCAAAAAAGTACAAAAGGTATTATTGTGGTGTAGAAATTCGACGAAAGATGCCTTTATTATTGACATTAAAAAAGACAAAATGTGTTTTTTATTTTGTTTGTTGCAAAAGTAGAGTACACATCTCCCACTACTATAAATATAGAGATAAGCTCCAAAGCACTTTTTTAATCACCATTGCCACCAAGCCTTGTTAGTAGAGTACACCACCCTCCTAAACCCTCCTTTTGTTTGTTGCAAAAGTAGAGTACACCTCTCCCACTACTATAAATATAGAGATAAGCTCCAAAGCACTTTTTTAATCACCATTGCCACCAAGCCTTGTTAGTAGAGTACACCACCCTCCTAAACCCTCCTTTGTATTTTTTGTGATGGCCTCATCAAATATTAGCATTGAAGTTGTTGTTGCGTCGTGTATCCCAGAGGGAGGCCACCAATTTGGAGGTCAAGAAAAAGACCATAGATGGTGCACAAGCATGGAAAGGTCTCACATCCTTTCCACTTCCTGGTAATGATGATGTTATTTCTCAAGTGAAGGCTAAAATGGTGGACTTAATTGTGATATGGAAAGCCCATGCTTTTGTTGATGAATCATTTGAGCGTTTCTTGCTTCTAGAGGAAGTGCAAAAGGGTACGAACTTGTGGTGCCTTCACCCGGACAAGCAAGGGCCATAGTAGTAAAGATGATGGTTTTCACATTTCTGTATTTAGAAGTTTTCACTTTAAAACAATAATCTCAATGTAGAGGATGTGATGTTGTCATGTTTTTCTCTTTTTCACTCCCTTTGGCTCTCTCTCGCCCTCTCCCTCTCAAATAATTATGTCATGAATCTCTCTCCAACTCTCTTCACCCCTCTCTCTCTCTTGATGGAGGGGGGAGGGTACCTTTTTGGAATCCGCTTACCTGATTCCCAAAAAGCGCTTCGCTAGAAAATGCTCACCATAAAAAATCCCCCATACAACGACATAAAATATGGTGTGGCCCGCTCTGGCTCTCTCCAGAACTCCCTCTCATTCATAGAGAAAACAAGAATAAGCGCAACATACCATGGGAAACTTAATGGATATAACCCTCTCTTCTTTCAGAGAGTTTTATATCATGATCCATTTTCATGGAGAGTATAAGGATATAGTAGAGAAGCAAGAGCAAGACTCGATTACACAATGGTAGAGTGTGTTGCATTGGGAGAGAAACTAAATTGTATACAAGGCCATAAGTGTTTGCACACACTTACAATGTGGTCGACGAGATGCGCAAGGCTCATAAGTGGCCTATTGCTACTTATATAATGTGATCAATGGTATACAAAAGGCTCATAAGTGGCTTATTTCTTATATAATGCCTAATCTCATAATACATACGTGAAGTATATTCATAGGGGATCCATTTTAGCTTGCTACCGCCACATGCTTTTGAATCACCCCATAAGTATTTTGTCGAACCATTACAAGCACCCATCCAAGTTGTAGATTTAGACACCATTGCCTCATAAGTTAATCACAGATACATCCTTTGTGTTGTGTCCATCTTTGCTTTTTGACATAGAATATTAGTGGTAACATCTATCAACCCAAGAATAGGATAACACATGCTAGTGTAAGAAATCCCCCTACACCACCATCTCCTCAAACTCCAATGTGTTATGTTTTATAAACAATGTTTATCACCCCAAGAAAACATTGTTAAGGTTGTTATCCTTTTAATTTATTTTCATTGAGGTATATTAGCTTGCATATTTTTTATTATTGAGCACAAGCCTTGTTAAATAAACCAAGGAGTTTCATAAAAAATCTACAAACGGTAAAGCATCGATTCACCTTTTGTAATAACATCGAATGCGTACATCTTTCAAGTATAAACGTTTAAGTGGGTGAGCGAAAACTTTAGTGACTATCTTCTAGAGTAATTTCTTCAAGAAATTGGTATAAGTAGCAAGGGAAATAACCCACAATCATACACAAATAGGTGATTATAAGAAAAATAGCTAGGGAAATAACCCATAAGCATATACAAATAGGTGATTAGAAGAAAATATTTACTTGGCAAAATATCTCCTTAAGAATATATTTGCTGAAGCAAAAACCCTTCAAGGGGCCCAAAATGGTATTTTCGTTACGGAAAATACACATAAAAGGGACCCCAAAGGGTATTTTTGTTTGAGAAATTATCCCCCCCATTACCTTCTCAAGGACATCAAAGGGTATTTTTGGTGGGGAAAATACCCACTCAAGGACCCCAAAGGGTATTTTCGATGGAGAAAATGCCCCTCCATTACCCTTTGAAGAAAATTCCCCTCCATTATCCTTTGAAGAAACCCAAAGGGTATTTTTGCTACTAGAGAAATTACCCTTTAAAGAAATCATTTTCACTGGAGAAAATACCCCCCCTCATGGGTGTTTTTATTGGAGAAAATACTTCCCAAGGGTACTTACATTGAAAAAATATTCGCTCAAGACCACTTTTTTAGTGTTTTGATTGAGAAAAATTCATTATAAATTCAACATATATATGCATCTTATGTATATTCTTGGATAAAATATGCTTTTTCATGAGAGAAAATTCATCCATTAGTTTTCCCATTGCTCGGAGGTTTTCGCTCAAAAAATGTCCATCCCCAATAACATCTCCACACATGTAATTCACCTTCAAGGCATGCCACATAGGTGTTTGGGATGCTAAGTGCAGTGGATGGTCAAAATTTGAGCCAATTCTAAAGTCAAGTATGGGTGATTTAAATTTATGGGCACCATCACATCAAAAGGTCAAGCACCCAAGACATGTTCACACTATAAATTAATATAATTACGTTAAGAGAGCTAATGGAGAGCATGTAAGAGGATACAACATGTGGTGTATCCAAGAGAACACTCACCAAGAAGTAGGATCTTTCATAGTACAAAAGTTTAAAACTCAAATTATACAATAATAGAGATAGAGAAGAATACTATAGTATTGAAGTGATATAATAGATGGAAAATCCCCACACCTGTGTTCTCTTATGAAGGGCTAATCTAGAACTGCTAAGATGGAGACTATATATACTCATAGAAGCGAGGGAGTAAAATCACAATGATGATTAAGATGAACTGCATGTGGAGAAGGGGTTAGCCATGTATCTATATAGGCATTTATACATGGGGTGACCATGGCATGACTGTGTAGATTTACCATCATAGTCAGTGCCAACATCCACGATGTAGACTTGGGCCTGAGCCCCGATTCGGGCTCCACATTGTTAGGATAGGGTGTCCCCAAGAGTGAAGTCTAGCTACTCCAAGTGTGAAGATAATGGTCCAGTGTAGCATGTAACATGTCTGGTAGTGTGCCAAATCTAATCCAAGTCATCTCTAAATCATCTTGCCTTATAGGTCACCTTCTCATGTTGTGAATACAATGATGTCAGGTGCACTCAGGTTGCTCAGCTATGGCTACTCAGCTATGGCTACTCCTCATAATGGGGGCCATACAAGCATGAGCTAGCCTGGATAATACAATATGAGGGTGGAGCATTGATATCCAACACCACTCCTCAATGTTTACTCGAAGGTGAACTAACTTTGTGGTCGAGTGTTGAGTCAAAAAAGATGTCGCTCCATCTAATCCATGCTACTGCACAATTCTCTATCATCGGTAAGTATACCATCTCGACCTCCCTGAACATGATGAGCTCGTGCACAAAGTGATAATGAATTTCAATGAGTTTTGTATGAGCATGAAACATTGAATTCTGAGTAATGGCCATGTAGCTCTAGTTGTCACATTGCAACATTGTAGGATACTTTTTCACCACTCCCATATTCTATAGCCACAATGCCTCACATAAGGCAAAGCATATAGCTTTATACTTAGTCTAGTGGGGTGTTTCTTACTACTGCAAGAAATGCATCATGAACCAAGAGAAAAAAACCGGTTTACTGAGCTCCTCGTGTTGAAGTCACCCACCCAATCTAAGTCACAAAATCCACTAAGGGTCTTGCTCGTAGCATAGGTGATGCCTTACTCTTAAGTGTCTTAAATGTGTTGTAACACCCACATACCTGCTTTTTCCAATGATTCTCTCGAGGCTTTTTGGAAAACGTGCTCAAAACATCAACAACACAACATCCTTGCAGATTGATTGCATCTGCTGCTCCATGTCGTCAAGCATCTGTCTGGACATCTTGACCCTAATCAATGGGTCGGACCAAGTTAATGGTGTTAGGCAGTCTTGTCCATATAGAGCTTTGAAAGGGCTCATCCCGATACTTCGATGATAAGAAGCATTGTATAGGCGAACTCGACTAGGTGTAGATAGCTTAGCCACTTCTTAGGTTCCTTGCCACCATAGCATGACCGAAGTATATCTTCGATTACTTGGTTCACCCTTTTTGTTTGACCATTGGTCTCAGGGTGGTAAGCTATGCTGAGATCCAAGAAAGTTCCTACTGCTTCTTCGAAGAATGCAATCCAGAATCTTGATGTGAATTTGGGATCTCAATGACTTACTATTCTCATGGGTAGGCCATGCAATCTGAAGATTTCCTTAAGGAACACTCTGGCCACTGCAGTGTAGGTTTCTTTTACTGGAATCAGATGGGCAACTTTGGTTAGTCTGTCAACTACCATGAAGATGGAGTTGTAACCTGATTGCACTGAAGGTAGTCCAGTAATAAAATCCATACTAATACATTCCCACTTCATCTTGGGGATGTCTAATGGATGTAACTTCCCAGGCATTTTTACTCTCTCGGCTTTGACTTTCTGATATATTAGGCATTGACGTACATGATTAAGTACATCCTTTTTTAGTCCAGGCCAAAAGAAGCTTTTCTTTACAGACATGTAGGTCTTGATGAAACCTGGATGTCCTGCTATATAAGGCTATCATGGGCTTCATTCAAAATTTGACCCTTAGTTCCCTCATCAATGGGAATGCATAGCCTCCTATTATAATACATAATTCCTTTATCCAAGCTGTACCCTTGAACTCGGTTCAACTCCTGAGGAGTTTTGCTTTCTTGCATAAGTAGTGTAGCAATAAGGACAAAGAATCTATCCTGCATGATCTTCTCTCTTGCTTCATTAATCAATGGATTTGACACCACTGTGATTGCAAGCAAGGAGGCTTTTCTGCTGAGGGCATCTGCTACCACATTTTCTTTTCCTGGGCGGTACTTGATTTCAAAATCAAATTTCTGTAGGGTCTGCATCCACCTTCTTTGGCGCATGTTGAGATCCTTCTGAGTGAAGATCCACTTTAAGCTCTGATGATCTGTCATCAAAGTGAATCTTTGACCCAGTAGGTAATGTCTCCACAACTTCAAGGCATAGACTATTGAAAGTAGCTCCAGGTCGTGGACAGCATAATTTCTCTCATGCATTCTGAGTTTTCGGGATTCGTAGGCCACTACATGACCTTCCTGCATGTGTGCACCTCCCAGGGCAAAACCACTAGCATCAGTTACCACCTCAAAGGGTAGAGAGAAATTTGGCAACTTCAGAACGAGATTGGTTACCAAGGCGGCTTATCAAAAGTGCTCTGACACCTGGCAGACCATTGAAACGAGGTATTCTTCTTGAGAATATTAGTTAGGGGGGAAGCTATGAGAGCATGTACTTAGGTATAAAAATTCTATACCAACCAGTTAATCCCAAGAATCCTCTGACTTCTTTCACTGTCTTTGGTTCATGCCAATCTATGACTGCTTGGACTTTTGCAGAATCTAAAGAAATTCCGTCTTTGGATACCAGAAAGCCCAAGTATTCAACATGGTCGACAGAGAAAGTGCATTTGCTCTTTTTTGCACTCTTTTTTGCAAAGAGTTGGTGCTTCCTTAGAATCTCAAGAACTTTACGGACGTGAGCTTCATGGTCAGTTGCATTCTTTGAGTAAATCACAATATCATCAAAGAAAACAAGAACAAAATCATCCAAGTATTCTCTGAGAATATCCTGCATTAGGCGATTGAATGTAGCTGGGGCATTTGTCAATCCAAACAGCATGACAGTAAATTCATAGTGCCCATAGCGAGTATTGATGGCTGTCTTTGGGATATCTTGATCATTAATCCTGATCTGGTAATACCCTGATTTGAGATCTATCTTTATGAAGATCTGCGCTCCATTTAGCCTATCCAAAAGCTCATCAATTCTGGGAATAGGATACTTATTCTTAACTGTCAGCTAATTGAGACCTCTGTAATCCACACAAAGTCTTAACGTTCCATCCTTCTTTTTCTGAAAGAGAGCTGGCGCTCCCCAAGGTGAAACATTGGGTCTTACAAACCCTTGTTCTAATAGCTACCTGGGCTGTTCCTTCAGTTCAAGGCTTCAAGGACTGGCATTTTGTACGTACGCTGGACTACTGGTGGTGGGACTGAGCTCCGGGGGTCAATTCTATCTCATGATCTACTTCCTGAATCGGAGGCATCTCACTTAGCTCTACTGGGAATAAATCATCATACTCAATTAACCATTCTATGCAGATATGGAGATCAGGAAATTTCAGTTCCTTGAACTTTGTTCCCGTGAAGGTCACGGAAGGAAATGGTTCCATTGTGACTGTAAGATTCCTCCCCATCCCCTCAAGATGTCCAGTTTCTTCCCCTGTAAATCAATCCCCTTTTTAGAATAATAAAAGATCTTGTTTCTACCTGTATTAACCTAGAGAGAGAAAATATTCTAGAGAGAGATAATTCAATTTTTAGATATCTTTGGATGGAAAAATATCCTTTCTTATTAAAATAAGTCCCCCGAAACAGAAGTTTAAAAAGAAATTCCTAAGGTGCATTAGAAATAAATTATAATGTGCACAAAAGAACTTAGCCTAAGGGTCCAGATTTTCTGAAAATTTTGGATTAAGGTTCTTATAGACCAATAAGATTAATCCAAATGTAGGGAGGAGATAAATTGAAGAATAATGTTACATCCAAAATTTTAAGCCGATGGACTTGGTTTGAGCTTAGGTATGTAGGGCTTCTAGCCATCTTAAAACTGCTTTGAAAAAGAAAAAATCAACTACTAATTTTATTTTTTTATTTACTGTCTTATTAAATTTATTCTACTTTAAGTGCCATCATCCTCACGTATGATCTTCGCACGTATATCACACATATGACCCTACTCGCAAGGACAGACTATGCACATTAGCAAACATTGTGTAATTATTAGAGAGATTTAGGGAGACAAATACAATCAATTTGCACTAATAAAAGTGATCACCCCTCTCCCTCTCTCACCTTTATTTGTTGCCAACAAAGACATTACTCCAAAGAGAGAGAGAGAGAGAGAGAGAGAGAGAGAGAGAGAGAGAGAGAGAGACCAAGAAAAAAACATAGAACTATAAAACATGTTCAAACATAAATAAAGAAAGAGCAAAGAATAAAATAGAAAGAGATATAAAGACTTTCAAAAAATAGGAAATTCATTGATATCACCAGGAGAGTCAAATCAGGATAGTTGAGTACAATTTTGTCCTAGGAAAAAACATCATGCTCTCACAAAATCACTAAGCAATTGTCCTGCTTTCCAACCTATGGATAGCATTGAGTCGATTAATGGATATCTTTAGACTCGGTACCTCCAAACCTAATGTCTTCACTTGCTCTTTTAATGAATCAACTTGTTCTTTACATTCCCTAGTACATCCACCAAGACGCTCCCCCAATTTCAACATGCAAATTTTACATAAAGAAAATCATATCTAATTGGTTGGCCTCCATGCGAGCACTGCTATCGAGAATGTGATGAAGATGATGTGTCAACTCATCTCTCATCATATCTCCGCTTTGAGTGCCACTTCCATGGATCTCATCCCAAGTGGCATCTAAGAACTCCTTGTTGCAAGCAACCTGATTTTTCTCAGTGTGCTCGCATATGTCCACAATCATTTGTAGACGTTTAATGCTTGGCTGTTCTAATGGAGACCTTGATCGAGAAAGGGTTTTTACAACACGAATGTTCATCAACTTTGGCGGGGTAGATAAACCCACATCAGAATTGGAAGTTACCTCCACTACGACTTTTGATCCATTGTTACCAATAGAGATCCATTTGTTGAAATCCACTTTGGCAGGGTAGATAAACCCACATCAAAATTGGAAGTTACCTCCATTGTTACCAATAGAGATCTCCATTTGTTGAAATCCAAATTGAAAATCTTTAAACTTTGCAAAATCTCTTTACATCTTAGTTAACATGTTTCATAACCCTGTATACCAGCACTATAAACATGTAGACACCTCGTGGTTATAAAGAGAAAACAATGTATACTCTAGCGAGCCCTATTATTTCCTCTATAAAACCTAATATTAGCAACCATTCGAAAGTTCTCTCAAACACATTTCTCTGTTATTTACTAGTTAATATAGTCAAGGTACTAAAATAGTTTTTGTTTGATTATTCGCTTAGGTCATATATTGTGTTTATAGAGCTTACTCTACAATCAAAAAAACAATATAACAAACGTAGAATAGATAAATAAAGTAAGAGCGACAAAATTTAAAAAAAGGGAGGTATAAAGACTTCGAGAAAATAGAGCATGTACTCTTTGCGAGCCCTATAATTTCCTCTCTAAGAGCCTAATATTAACAAAGTTCTTTATTTTTCAACCACATTTTCATGTTATTTAAAGCTAATATAGTAAAAGTACTAAAGTAATTTACATTTGAATATTCTCTTAGGTTATATATTCTCTCTCTACGGCTTACTCTACAATCAAACGCAATGTCCTATAATTGAAAAGTTTCTAGTGTAGCCAACCTTGCCACCAAGGTTACCACTAAGGTATTAAATACTATTTATGTGCACACACAACAGAACATCACATAAACATTTGCCATTCCAATTTTTAATTTTGAAGCATTTAATGAAACGCAATGTCCTGTAATTGAAAAGTTTCTAGTGTAGCCAACCTTGCCACCAAGGTTGCCACTAAGGTATTAAATACTATTTATGTGCACACACAACAGAACATCACATAAACATTTGCCATTCCAATTTTCAATTTTGAAGCATTCAATGAGACAGTAAGAGATATACAAAGTATTTTAATATATGGTGTCTTCTCTCTCTCTCTCTCTCTCTCTCTCTCTCTCTCTCAACTGCAAACACATAAATAGATAGAGATCAAAGAACAACAATAAGGCCTACCTCGAGTTGAAGAGAGAATGATATTCGAACCTCTAGCTTTGCGGGCTAGCAACCTTGTGCCTTGCCTCTACAAAATCATAGACAAACCAAAACAACAAAAAACTCATGATCTCTCTCTTTCTCCCTCTCTCTCTCGATTTCTCAAAGGTAAGGATAACTATTTTTGTGTTACATGTATCTAAGTGTATGTGTGTGCGTGCGTATGTGCGCGCGTGTGCGCGTGTATGAGAGAGAGAGAGAGAGAGAGAGAGAGAGAGAGAGAGAGAGATCAATAACCTCAAAGATAGTTACATCATTAATTTTCTTCTTAGAATGCACTTCAATATTTTCCTAATAATGAAGTGATTTTCCTCAAGGCTCTTACATCTGTCACCCACAATGTAAAAGCCATCTAGTAATCACAATGCATCTTTGATTAAGAGGAGCTTGAGATTGCCATTTAGACTATATAAATATAACATGGGTTAACATCGTTCCATACATCAAACCCAAGAAGTTTCCATTTTGGGCTAGGTTGGCACCCAAAAAAACCCAATTATGGAACCTTTTCAAAGAAGTGTTTCCGAAAAATTTTTATTTTCATACACCAACTTCAATATTTCTATTGACATATCTCTGCAAAAAAACATAGACAAACTTCACATTAAATAACAATCATGATCTTTTTTCAGTGAGCAAAAGAGAGAGTAAAAGAAAAGGATTGAGAAACAATGAAAATACTTAAAAAAACCTTGTAACACCAATGATCACAAAAGAAAAAACATACCCATATTTAATATTTAGCTAATTTGTGCTTCGAAATACATTTGATAACTTTATCGAATACATTTGATAACTTTTAGCTTTTGTATATAGCCTCTTGTATATGTTTGTTTGTGCACGACCACCCTTTGATTTCTAAAACGAAATGTTTATAGAAGGGAATGGTTTGTAATGAAGTTATCTAGGATACACATGCACATAGGACATGGACCTAAGCACATGGGACTTGGGGCATCTTTATGCATGCACATGCAACCTTGGGACTATAAAAAGCACATCGCTTATATACTTTCATGTACCTTTTGATCATTTCACAAAGCAATACACATTACTTTCTTAAGAGTTGTGGTTACTACACTAACATATTTACCTAGTGTGTACTTGTTACCTACATTAGCAAGAATTGCTTTTGGATGAATCCAAGGAAACACTTTGATGCTATGGAACACTATCCATTACGAATATTTGTGGATATTATGGATTCATAGGAGTACATGCATGTTTAATAATGCTCAAAGTCAACACTTGAGAATTGGTATGTTTGTGCAAGTGAGAAGAATGTGGAGATTGCCCTTCAAGCTTATAGAGCCCAACTTCTCTATGAATCCCAACAATTAATCCATGTTAGGGACATTGAAGAAGAATTCCACAAGAAACTCATGTTCGTCAACCAAGAGCCATGCACGCAAATCAAGTAAGTGATTTAATAGGAAATAAGTCCCGAGAATAAAGGCACCACGTTAAAAAGCTATATGCCAAATAATGTTTATCTCTATGAAGCATGATCCTTGTTGAGCAAAAAGCAACCATGTTTAGATGGTCCCCATGGTTACAAATTCGGGCTTCTTGGATCAAAAGCCCTTCTTTTTTACCCTTCTTTAGTCTAATACTATAGTATTTAATTACGATAGCAATCATGTTTAGATGGTTCCCGTGGTTAAAAATTCGGCTTCTTGGGTCAAAAGCCCTTCTTTTTTAACCTTCTTTAGTCTAAGGCAATACAAATCTAGCTCCCTTTAGAAAAGAGATTTAGAGCAAGAAAAAATGCTCTCGTGTCCGAAAACTATTACAACCGTTTTATAATCAAACTAAGTACATCACCAAGACTAGGATAGTTGCTTATGTAAATGCCATGATAACAAGAACACTATGGTTAGATGATGCAAACCAACATGATTAATTATGCCAATTACCAATTTGACAAATATGCAACCCAGATAAGAAATTATATAATACCTATATGGGTAACACATTTTGAAGAGTTGTGATAAAATTATAGTAAAGTAAGTATTGCAAAACTAATGTATGCATAAATGACTAATGTATAGGAGCCTTGATATAGAGTGCATATGTGTGCATGAATGTGTAATCTGTACGATTCTTGATATATATGTGCATGAATGTGTAAGGTGCAAGAGTCTTGGTATAGAACACATGCACAAATGAGTAAGTGTAGTATTTGATATAACAAGTGTAGTGTACGTGGAGAGAGAGAGCTTAAAATTTAACGTGTTCATATACGAGAGATTAAAATTTATCACGTTTATATACATTGAGATTAAAATTTAACATGTATATATACAAGAGATTAAAATTTAACGTGTTTATATACATCGTGTGTGTGTGTGTGTGTTGAGTGTCAGATTAAAATTTAACATGTTTAATTATATTTAAGAGATTAAAATTTAATGTGTTTATATACATTGCAAAATTTAACATGTTCATATACATCGTGTGTGTGTGTGTGTGTGTGTGTGTGTTGGTTGAGTGTGAGATTAAAATTTAACATGTTTAATTATATTTAAGAGATTAAAATTTAATGTGTTTATATACATTGCAAAATTTAACATGTTCATATACATCGTGTGTGTGTGTGTGTGTGTGTGTGTGTGTGTGTGTGAGAGAGAGAGAGAGAGAGAGAGAGAGAGAGAGAGAGAGATTAAAATTTAACGTGTTTATATACATTGCAAAATTTAATATGTTTATATACATCGTGTGTGTGTGTGTGTGTGTGTGAGAGAGAGAGAGAGAGAGAGAGGAGTTTGGAGTTTCAAAATTTAATGTTCCGGTATAGAGAGATAAAGACAGAAACAAAGAGGAGTTTCAAAATTTAATGCTCGGGTATAGAAAGAAAAAAGACAGACAATGAGAGGAGTTTAAAATCTAGCATGTGGGGAGTATAAAATTTAATGTTTAGGTTTGGAAAGAGACAAAGACGTCCATAGAATTATAGAATTTCCATAGGTTTGGTTGGAAAGAGACAAAGACGTCCATAGAATTATAGAATTTCCATAGAATTTCTTGTGACATTGTGGTGTGGACATAGCGTTCATAGAATTTTTTTTGTTTAATTAAAAAAATCATTAATTAAACAATCAATAATTAAACTCTAAAATTGTAGAATGTGTTTTAAAATCTTATTTAAATTGTACATCTTGTATCTAAAACTACAGACTGCAACTTGTACATCTTGCATCTTTAATAAAACTATAGATTATAAATTGTACATCTTCAATCAAGACTTTTTTTACGGTGTCAAATAGAAAAATCCATTGTTAGTTTTAATCTTTAAAAACTTGTTTACAGTGTGAAGAGAGAAATCTATTATAAATTAGAAAATTATAGTTTTATTTTCTATATTATAAATTTTTAAGACTTCCGACGACACGTGTGTGTGTGTGTGTGTGGAGAGAGGAGAGAGAGAGGAGAGAGAGAGAGAGAGAGAGAGAGATGACAGCACCGTTGGCAACACAAGAATACACCATTACTTTATATTATATTAAGCACAATTACTCTATACTATATAGCAGCATGCATATGCATATAAAACCATGCATTCATACACTGTCTTTGATGAAGGCGCGCACTTGGGGTGGAGATTAATTATTAATAAATAACATACTGCTCACTCGGATGCGTTTTCTTCCACGTTCTCTGGCGACGCAGGTGCACTTACAAGTTCTTCACTATCGACTTGAGCAACAACTTGGCTACCTTCGAATGCCTCAATACTAGGCTCACTGCCACTGACGCCATAACTGCCCTCCTCTTCATCGTTCAAGTTAGCCGCCATGACCACCTCCTCAACAGTACTGGTACTGTTATCCGATGGAATGGCGCCCACCTCCTCCTCTGGCTCTCCTGCTGTTATCGCAGGAGGAGCTTTTTCTTCTTCTGCTGCTGCTACATCGACATGGGCATTGATCACCTCTTCCACCGCTGCTTCTTCAGCTTCTTCTTTCTCGCCTACACCCTCCTCATCACTACCAGGACTGCTAGCACATGCTGTGGGCACCTCCACTGCGCCATCCTCCCCTACAACTTCTTCCTTCTCTTCAAATGCTGCCTCTTCTTCAACAACGGATCTCTCAACAGGCGCAATCACGTTCGTAGGAAGCTGAAATTTCCGAAAACAGTATCATATCAATCACAAACGCACAATAAGCTTCGCTGAGTGGCGTGCAGTAAGTAGCATACATAAGCTACTTACTGCACGATCATTAATCATGTCACGGGGTGGGTAGATCCACAAAGCTTAACTTAGCTTATTATTCTGATGAGCACACATAGATCACCATGAATCGATAATTATAGAAGGGATTCTATGATGATTAACCATCGTGCTACATGACTAAGCGAGCGATTAGTGGAGACTTACCTCAACGACAGTAGCCATCTTAATTTAGTGTAGCGACGGAAGAGGTAGATTAAGGAGGGGGGGCAACGCAAAGGAGAATTCAAGGCACTGTGAAGAGGAGCTAAGCTATGGTCGGAATTTATAGTGCCAAAAAGAAAAGAAAAGAATATTGGTAGTTCACGAAATGTTACGTTATATATCGAGGTAATAATTATGGTATGCATGTGAAAGGTGAACCTCCGTCCGCTACAGCTGGAAAAATCGTAAAAGTTCTGAAAAAAGGGGCCTTCAGAATATCCCTGCCAAGGACAATCTCCTTTGCTTTTGTGCTTCAATCAATCAACACACATTTAAGCACACCTACTCCTGTACTGCTCAAATAATGTAGGGCTTGATTATAATTATAATCTAATAAATTATGTCCCTTGTTGATAATGAGCAAGCTCACTCAATTTAACCCCTCGATAATCTACGGTTTGATAGAGAAACTTTTTGTCTGTTTGAAATTTTTCAAGGGTTTGCTGTATATCGGATCTCAATAATTTAGTATCCGGAAACATAAATTTTATTTATATAACCTCGAGATCCTGTCAAGGCCTCTCTTTTTCTCTTCTCCAATTTTTTTTAATTCCTTTAAAGACGCGCTTGAATTATTATGGCCTGCCCAGACTTACCTTTTCTTTCCTATAGAATAAAGTAATTGTTTTCTTTCTCACTTCATTCATAGAAATCGGAAAATATTTTCAGTGTTCATATTACAAATATTTTCCCAAAAAAAAGAAATTGGAAAATATTTCTTAACTTTTTTCCAAATAAGTACACCTGGCACATTTTGGCACATTGTATGTGAACGAATGTTAAAATTGCCAAGTTTTGAATATTTTACTTGATATCCTTTGTTTGTTCAGTCAACGGACTTGCTAGAGCAGAAAGATGGGGGTGTTTTAACTAGGCCTTGCCTTGATAATTAGAGTAACTACCATTAAGATTTTAATGTTTAATTGATTTAACACTGTTGATAAATCTCAATCGACTTACGAATACCCACATGTTGTGGTGGGTTAGCTAAGGGAGAACATCAGAAAAGGTCATGGACTCAATCCCTACCCACCCATGTGTTGTGGTGGGTTGGTTAAGGGAGAACATCATAAACCGTCGTGGACTCAATCCCTACCCACCCATGTGTTGTGGTGGGTTGGTTAAGTAAGGGAGAACATCAAAAGGTCGTGGACTCAATCCCTACCCACCCACGTGTTGTGGTGGGTTGGTTAAGGGAGAACATCAGAAAAGGTCGTGGACTCAATCGCTACCCATCCACGTGTTTTGGTGGGTTGGTTAAGGGAGAACATCAGAAAAGGTCGTGGACTCAATCCCTACCCACCCACGTGTTGTGGTGGGTTGGTTAAGGGAGAACATCAGAAAAGGTCATGGACTCAATCCCTACCCACCACACCTGCGTGAGGTGCAAATCCTATATGACATTTCTTTCATCCTCTCCTGTAATGTTGCCTCGCAGTTGCTTCGTAGGCTAAACATATAACTTTAAAATAATTGACTTCCAAATCAAAAGAGATATTTTTTCAGCAAGATAATCTTAGAGGCAGACATCATATAGCCTCTGGGTGTAAATTTCGACCTACATAGGCATTTGTTTTCATGAAGGAAATTTTTGTTATGCAATATGGATAAGGGTGGCAGGAAGAAATTGTAGCCTATATCATGTACATATGTGGTGGTGGCAAAAATTCATAGTATGCATATGTTGATGTTTGATCCAGATAGCCATTATCATGAACATAGGTGATGGTATATCTAAGAGTAGTGTAGGAATGAGCTCTAGTTATAATTATTTATAGTGCATGTGAAGGATGTTGAAAGATGTTATGTCTAAGGGTAGTGTAGAATGAACTCTAGTTATAATTATTTAGAGGACATGCAAAGGATGCTGAGAGATGCAATCTTCGTTCGAGACATTGTCTTTGTGTACAAAGAGAAAAAAGAGGAGCTTAGGGCTTTTGGAATGGTGGTAGAGACGAGCTTAGAGCTTTCACGATGACGGTAGATTCAAGGTCCCCTATGCTGGAGAGCATACTATTGCACATAGACATGGCAGAGTCCAGGCTCACATGCGCCCCGTCCTCGACATAGATGGTCATACCACGGGTATTTGCTTATAGTTCTTCATCTTTAAAATTGAATTGTAGAACAAAAATCAGGATTAGCGAATCAATCGACTTGTGGTATTTGAAATCAATGGAGCCTTGTACATTTGGATTAAAACTAATGGATTACAGATCATCATGGATTATCTCATCTAGCTCTTCTGTTATCATGATTTTTTGGCATCTACTATGTAGCGATATTATTTATGATACAAAGGTTACATGGTTATATAGACAAGCATTTTTTTTAATGAGCTCCTCTTAAATTTGTAGTCAAAGGTTGCAACCATATGTGTTTTTCACGTCCTTAGCCGTAAACCTATGTTCTACCTATATCACCTTATCCTGGGTATATTTTTTCTTTAATTCTATTCAAAACATCAAGTTTTATGGAAAAGTTGATGTATTGCATAAAATCGATGTAAAACATCAACTTTTTCATAAAACTTAATGTTTTGCATCAACTTGATGCAAAACATCAATTTTTTCACACAACTCGATGTTGTGCATCGAGTTGATACAAAACATCAACTTTTTCATACAACTCGATATTTTGCATCAAAGTTGATGCAAAACATCAATTTTTCACACAACTCGATGCTTTGCATCAACGTTGATGTAAAACATCAACTCTATCACAAAACTTGATATTTTGCATCAAGTTTTAGATGCTCCAGAGATAAAAGTTAGATGATTGGAGGTTGATTTTCACAAGCGGACTTTTTTAGCGATTCCGTTTGCGCGAGCATGCTTAGACGACCAATTCCACAAATTTTGAGTATGAGCACGACTATGTTTTGATGCGATTTACAGACGTCACAAAGCGACTTGCTGATGCAGCAAGTCGCTTTGTGACGTGCATCAGTAAGTCGCTTTGTGACGTATGCAAATCGCATTGAAACATAGTTGTGTTGGTACTCAAAATTTGTGGAATAGGTTGTTTGAGCATGCTAGCGTAATTAGAATCACTAAAACAGGCGGTTTGTGAAAATTGATCTCTGATCCTCGAACTTTCTTCTCCTTCCGGAGTATTTGAAACTTGATGCAAAACATCAGGTTTTGTGGTAGAGTTGATGTTTTGTATCAACTTTGATACAAAACATCGAGTTGTGTAAAAAAGTTGATGTTTTGCAATAACTTTGATGCAAAACATCGAGTTGTATGTGGAAAAGTTGATGTTTTGCATCGAGTTGATGCAAAACATCAAGTTTTATGAAAAAGTTGATGTTTTACATCAATTTTATGCAAAACATCAACTTTTCCATAAAACTTAATGTTTTGCATCAAAGTTGATGTAAAACATCAAGTTTTGTGGGAAGTTGACGTTTTGTATAATGTTGATACAAAACATTAAGTATTGTAAAAAAGTTAATCTTTTGCGTAGAAAGTTAATGTTTTGAATATAAAGTTAATGTTTTACATCAACTTGATGCAAAATATCAAATTTTTATAAAAGTTGATGTTTTGTATCTCTTAGTTGAGAAGTTCTTACTCAGCATTAAGTTGGCCGCAAATGTTATAGCTAAAATATCCTTACTATGTGTAGTAACCAACTGTAGGATTCGAACCTAAGTCCCTGCCTGATATTTTACAAAAAAGTATTTTGGAAAGTATAAACTTTTGTTTCTTAAAGAGACATTTTTCATACTTTCTAAACTCATTTAATAACTAAAATTACCATTTAACCCTTTTTTGTTACATCAAGGACACATCTTCTTTAAAAATGAGTGTGGAATTTTCAAAATTAGATAACATTTAAATAGCTTATTTATGATATTTTAAAATTCATATGTACGTAATGAACTCTTTTAAAAAAAGTATATATTATCAATTAAGAAATTGTGATACTCAAGAGCTTTAAAATGGATTTTAATACTACTCTCTCGAGAGCCAAAACAGGGTTCTACAATTAAGATAATAATTGTATCAAGATAATGCTTTTGTAATATAATTATACAAATAGTTTTTCATAGTTACACTCTGTGCACATCCTCAATCATGCTAACATGGCAGATGACCCAAGGAGTCTAAGCTTCAAGTGTACACATAGAAGAAAAACATTGTATTTGTGGATAGTGAAGAAGAGGATGCCTTGTCCACCTTCTCAAGGAAAGGCACATCGACTAGTGATGGTGTAACAATGATTATGAGGAACCATATCTATGCCATAAGCTATATGCTTAGAAAATGGCTTCTTTTACAGTTGTATCATTTTTTTAATGGATTGAAATAGAAATAATAAACATTATCTCTATTTTGGCATGTTTTTTGAAAACTTATTTTGTTAGATTTTTAATTATAATCTCAAAAAGTAAGCAAAACGAAGTCTTTTTTTTCATGTCACTTTTTGTATAAGAAACATGAAAAGTGCCCAAAATATTATCATTTTTTGGCAGTGTTCTACGCATGCGTAGACCACTTTTTAAAAAGAGGTAAAAAACTAAACTTTTTTGATGGAATCTTTGAAAGATGCTAAATGTTTCTCGTTTTCAGGAAATATTACCTATTTTGTCCGCCAGTGTTTCAAGAAAAAGACTTCTATTAAGTATGAAAAAGGCATACAATAATCACAGTTGTAAGCCGGAATAGAATAGAATCACCATAATATGTAAGGTGATTTCAACCACTGATCATGATGCCATGAGAGACCTGTGGGACTAAAGGAAAAGAAAATGCCATGGTCCCACTCTCGCATAAATATAACTTGCTTTGCCTATGTGGAATGACAGGAGCCCTGAATATGAGCCTAGGTAGCCATGAGAGTATGGATAATATCACCCCAGATAGTACTAATGCACTGAGACCCAAAGATCTTGACACCTTCGATAGCCTTCCTGCATCTAGCTCTCCAAGTATGCCATGTTGTAATACTGACAGCAATCTCCCAATTGGTCTCAATCCTCTGTCTGGGGGGTGTATAATCAGAGTGAGGGACATCCTACAACAAACCATGCTGGGCAATACCTCTACGAATGAAAATAGCAGAGTCTATACCACTTCCCTCGTAAAAAAGCTGCGGACCGGATTGGGAGAGCCAAGCAAATGCCCCCCAAGTCACATACATGGTGTGGCCACTCAATTTGCCCATAAGTTAGGCTATATAACCCCAAGTCCATTGTGCAATGCTGCATCCCCATAAACAATGTTGTATAGTCTCAAAATCTGCTGTGCATCTCAGGTAGGTAGGTGCTACACTGAAGACCGCTGATCTCCACTAATTGGTGGGAAGACCACCATGTAAAAATAACCAAAAGAAATGAGATATCTTACTCCTTTTGTATGAATGTCAAAGCCTATGCCAATTTCTATGTTGGAGAGATATCATAACTCTCCCAACAATGAGGCCTGAGAGTAGGAATCCTATGGATCGTCGAGTGAGGAGAAGCTTGGTATTCTAGACCGTGAAACTGAAAAAGGAGAGGCTTGGATTGAAGGCATCAATCCACTCCCACTTTCTTGGATCCCACTGAAGATATCTCTAGGACAAAGCCTATGCCAATTTCTATGTTGGAGAGATATCATAACTCTCCCAACAATGAGGCCTGAGAGTAGGAATCCTATGGATCTGTCGCGAGTGAGGAGAAGCTTGGTATTCTAGACCGTGAAACTGAAAAAGGAAAGGCTTGGATTGAAGGCATCAATCCACTCCCACTCTCTTGGATCCCACTGAAGATATCTCTAGGACTGCCACCATATAGCCACAAACACCAAGAGCCATGAGTCACTATCTGAGGAGAAGGGTCAATGAGACAATGCTTCCTCAAATGACCAACAATCCTCACTGGACTAAGCCTAGTATCTGGGATGATCCCCTCCATGCTACATCTCCTTTATATCCCTCCAGGCATGATAGAATAAACGATGCAATCTGTAGCCTCTTGGCCTGGGAGAGCAATGACCTGCAGAGATATGCCTATCCTCGAAAAGACTCCCAGCCAACTCGAATGATAGTCTCCATAAAAGGTCCAAGAGAGCCACTCATGAAGAATAACTACATCAATCTAATTAATACGTATGCGAGAGCCTCTAAGATACTGAATGGATGTAGATCTCCGATCCTTTGGAAGATTCTTAAGGGTCTTCCAAGCAAGAACTATGTATGCACATCTCTCCCATCCTGACCACTTCATGTAATGAGATGCACCAAGTAGCTGATCCATAATAGGTTGTCGATCAACCTCATCCAAAGACCTAGGAAGCCTTTGTCGCAAAAATGGTCTCATGCTTCTCCATGCTCTGACACTGGCTGTAATAAGAGGGGAGGATGGTACCCTCATATCAACATCTGTGAACAAAAACCGTGTATTGGGCAGCCAATCTCTCCCAACACAGGGTGTACATCTAGAAATCTAAGACAAGCAAAAACCCTTCCAAGGCTCAGTTCTTGGTAGGAAACCTCTCACCACAAGTTTTCAAAACAACACCCTGCACTGAACATCCGGATCAATAATATTCATCCCCCCTCTCGTCTGGGTTGAATAACTGTGAGCAAAGCTACCCTGGCATGAGTGTCTGTGGTGCCGTCCAAACCCGACCAAAGAAAATTGCAAATCAATCTTTGCAATTGACCAAAGCATGCATGAGAGAAGCACCAACAAGAGGCAATAAACCAAGCTAAGGCAAGCAATACCCGATTAGCCACCAAAGCTTTGGAGGCTAAATCTAATCTCCTGGAGCTCCAATGAAGAATCTTCTTGCAGATACATGTAAGGATCGGAGAAAACTGTCGTGCAAGAGAAATATCAACCCCAACCTGGCATCCTAAATATCTAGTAATTCATCCTCTAATGATCCAAGAAAAACCAAGCGAGCTGCACCCCAAGCAACTCTCGGTGAGTCACTAATCCAAAAACCAACACATTTGTGCCAATTAATGAGTGCCCATGCTACCAAACAAAACTCTTCCAATGCTACCTGGAAGGAACATAAGCATATGTGTGAGGCCTCTAAGAACATGGTTGTGTCATCAGCTAACTCAAAGTTAACCACCTCCTCTTGACTACGAAGAGGCAGCCTCAATCTAGAAATACCAGCAGTGGAGCAGATGAAGAAGCTCATGGCCTCTGCAACTATCATATATAATAAAGGGGCTAAAGGGAAACCTTGTCTTACTGAGCGAGAAATCTGAAACCACTCTCCTCTATCACCGCAAGCGAGTACACTAATGTGGGCAACACAATACATGCATGAAACTCCCTTGATCCATCTATGAGAGAAACCCATATGGTTAAGAGTACCCTCAAGGAAATCCCAATCCACTCTATCATAGGCCTTGTCAAAATCCAAGAGCAGAATGGCTAAGGGTTGATTGCTCACTTTGGCCCATTCCATAGCCTCCCAAAACGAGAAAATGTTATCAAGGATGCTCCTTCCATGTAAGAATCCATTATGAGTATTATGAACGACATCCTGCAAAATTAGCTGCAATCTAATGCTCACTACCTTAGCAAGAATCATATATGCAGTCCCAAGTAAGGTGATGTGTCTCCACTGGCCAATCAATGTCTTATCCCCACTCTTAGGGATAAGATAGATAAGCCCCTCAGTGTGATAGAAGAAGGCATAGAACCTGTGTCCCACATCTGTTGGAGAGCCCCGATGTGATCTCAGCCCCAATCTCATCCCAAAAAGTAATGAAAAAAATAGGGGAGATGTCATCCTCCCCTAGACACTCACCATGAGGTAAGGCATGAAGAGCATGACTGAACTCCTGCATAGAAAAAGGGACATCCAGACTAGCATGCATCTCCTCAGTGATCAAATGTGGCAATGCATTCCAAACCTTCCTCTGTGCCCTATGTCTCAAATCAGAGTGGGGCTTAGCACTAAGAAGCTGGCGATAGAAATCAGTGGCAATCTATCTAACCATAAGAGGATCTAAGTGAAGAGTGCCATGTGAATCCTACAACTGCTTGACATTATCTTTGGTATGGGATGGGCTGTGAATAGCAAAGAAATGTTTGTTGCATATACCACCCATCTGGGTCCAAAAGGATTCCTGGCATGGTAACAGTACTCCGCATGCTACTCAAGAGAGTGATGAAGTTCTACCCTAATAGTACATATAGAATCTACAACCCATTGAGCATGAGGATGTTTCTCGTGCTCTTTCTGTAAGGCAGCCAGTCTACATCTAATAGCCCTTTCTAAATCCAAGGCCTCTTATCTCTTAGAAAGGGCACATGTGTGATAAAAGTCACTAATATCACAGAGAGCAGAGGCCAAGCTTTGCGAGGCTTGCAAGAAATCATGAGATCTCCAAATATCAAACATACGATGTGAAAACAAATGATCATGCCTCTTGCCTCTTAGAAAGGGCACATGTGTGATAAAATTTATTAATATCTTGCATCCCTTCTCCTGTTAGACCATGAATAAAGAAGAGTGGATTGTCTCCTTGAAATATCATCCTCATGCCAACAATCTTTGCCATGAATGGGGAGTATAAATCTCTCCCAAGATGCTCTTTCAAGAGGATGCACCAAGCCCTCATGTCCACCTCTTTATCCATTGGCATCTCAACCGTGTTAAAATCCCCACCAATAATCCAATGGTCGGCAAGAAGTATCAACGTAGTGAGAGATTTCCAAAAGACAATCCTCTCACCTCTATGGTTAGGAGCATATAGGTTGAGAATACCAATGCGTGTAGTACCCTGCATAGGATCCACTGCACTCTCACTGGTAAAATGACACCATGTCCAATGACGCAAGGCAAGACCAAATCTGAAACAGAGATATAGACACCACCTTTGGTACCAATAGCTGGTGACCAAAAGGTGTGTCTTGAGAGAAGCTTGCCTGATCTCCCACAATGGCTATCATCCAATTTATTCTCTTGCACACCCATGTATCCACCTGTGATGAAGCTGAGTTTTGACAATTTATTTCTGTCGACGTGGAAAAAAGCTCCCAAGACCTTGAATGTTCCATGAGACAATCCTCATGACTCCAACTAGAAGTAGTCAAATCTTGTGGTCAATGACACACCCCCTTTAGAGACGGAGGTATGTTTTGCATAGGTAAGGGAGAGAAAATCTGACAATGAAAACCCTACCTCTCATTCCCACTCTACGAAAAAGCCAAGGTTGGTGGTCCTCAAATTTGGAGAGGTACCATGATAGTGTGACTGCGCAACATCATCCTCGAGGGTGCAATCATCTTGTAAGTATAATGCAACATCCTCCTGTGAGGGATCCAAATCCTATACCTGCAAAGCCTCATCCTCCAAAAAGAAGGATCAATATCTTGTGAGGCAAGAGCTCCATAAGGGTTGGGGTGTTCTAGTAGTGGTGTGGGTGAAGGGGCAAGTACGGGGATCCGAGGGCTCCTGCCATCTCTAACCATAACCCAACATTATGTGGTCTATTGTGGCGTAGGGAAAACTGGAGTCTGGGAAACTCCAAAAGGCATTGGGTAAAACCAGGCCACCTGTTAGCATGGCCCCTCGATCTAGGCCAACCTCTAGCAATGTGGCCCTGTTGATGTAAAATTTGACACTGGTCAGGTCTACCTGCAATCTCCATCCTCTAGCAGAAATGAGAGCCGTTAGGTCTCTAAAGCATAATATGGTCATCAGTAAATCGATAGATTAGGAACATGCACAAGGACTTGGGGTACACCATCAAAAGTGGCGATAGCAGCCACGAAAGTTGAGGCAAGAGAGCCTGAAAGGGCCGGTACCTCTAGAACCTGGCCAAAGGATACCCCTCTCGAAGCTAAAAGCTTCCAATAAGACCGAGGAAGAGCAGGGAACCGCAGTGAGACCGGGGTAAGGAGCTGATCCTCCACCACTGATCAAAGCCCACCTAGTAGTACTGAAAAAGAAAATCTTCCTAGGGCCAAGAGGGGAGGGGCTACTAGCCAAAACCTGAGAAGTAGCTTCTGGAGAATAAAACTCCACCTAGAAGAAGCCTCAATCAAGAAAACAAGTATCTTGGAAGTGCACAATCAGCTCTGAAGGAAGAGCTACTAGAAGCCATTCATCACACAGGCTTGTGAATGAGGGGGGTGGGGGCCATAAACCCTTGCAACAAGGATGGTCTGGACCTCAATGTCAATGTCGTGCTGAAGTGAGTGTTTAAGAAACCTTCCCTCTTTCCTCTGATTGTAACATAAGCAATACACAGAATCGGATTGTGGGCACTAGGAAGATGGCCTCCAAGGATAGGCTTCATGTGATCCTCGTGTGGAGGGTCATTCATATATATATATATATATATATATATATATATATATATATATATATATATATATGTAAATATATCTATACATATGTATATATATGTATATACACACATATATACAGATATATTTACATATATATGTACACACACACACACACACACACACACACACCCATCTCTACCCACCTGCTTCGATTGGCCTATCTCTATTCTCATGATATAGGTACTCCTTTGGTACCAATAGCTGGTAACAAAAAGGTGTCCCGAGAGAAGCTTTCCTGATCTCCCACATTGACTAGCATCCGGTTTATGCTCTTATAAGAGAAATACATCCATAGGTCCACATGTGTGCAAAATAAAGCTAAGTCAATTTATTTCTGCCGACACAAAAAAAGCCCCCAAGACACTAAATGTTCCACAAGACAATTCTCATTCAGAGTAGAAATGACCAGATTTCATGGTCGATGAAGGGCCCCCTTTAGAGACGGAGGTACATTTTGCATAGGTAAGGGAGAGAAAATCTGACAATGAAAACCCTACCTCTCGTTTCCACTCCAAAGCTGACCTCTTTCCTCTTCCACTACTTCTGCTATCATAACTGCTCTGGCTGTTTTGCAGATTGGGGCGGAACTCTTTCTCTTTGGTTACCCCAGTTCTGGGAGGGAGTTCTGAGATTACTCTGAACAGAGGCATATGGTTGAGCTGGAGTCCTCTTGGGATTGCCCTGATTTTGGCGAGACGGCCTGATTTGACTGATACGAAGGGGCTGGTCTCTGCACTCTGGGTCCTTGCTGTAACTATAATGCAACATCCTCCTGAGAGGGATCCAATCATGTACCTGCAGAGCCTCATCCTCCAAATAAGGATCAACATCCTATGAGGCAAGAGCTGCATAAGGGTTGGGGAGCTCTAGTAGGGGGGCAAGTGAAGGGGTAAGTACGGGGGTCCGAGGGTGCATGCCATCTCTAATGTGGTCTATTGTGGCATAAGGGCAACTGCAGTTTGGGAAACTACAAAATGCATCTGATGGGTAAAACCACACCACCTCCTAGCATGGCCCATTGATTTAGGACAATCAACAAATATGACATTGGTCAAGTCTTCATGCAATCTCCATCCTCTAGCAAAAATTAGAGCCATCAGGTCTCTCAAGCATAATATGGTCATCAGTAATAATCGATGGATAAAGAACAAGCACAAGGACCCAGGGTACACCATCAGAAGTGGCGGTAACAGTCGGCGGAAGCTCAAGTGGGAGAGCCTGGAAGGGTTGGTACCTCTGGAACCTAGCCAAAGGATACCCCTATGGAAGCTAAAAGCTTCCAACAATAAGACCGAGGAAGAGCAGGGAACCATAGTGAGACCGGGGTAAGGCACTGATCCTCTGCCACTAGATCAAAGCCCACTTGGTACTGAGAAAAACAAAATCTTCCTAAGGCCAAGAGGGAGGGGGCTACCAGCCAAAACTTGAGAATGAAACTGCACTTAGAAGAAGCCTCAACCAAGCAAACGAGTATCCTAGAAGTGTGCAATCAGCTCCTCCAAAGGGAAAGCTGCTAGAAGCCATTCACGGGCATGTGTCAGAGAGGGGTGGGAGCCATTAACCCTCGCAACAAGGGTGGTCTGGACCTCAGTGTCAATGTCGTGCTAAAGAGAGGTGAGCTCGTCTTATGAAAAATTAATGATGATATTGGCTGTAGCAGAAATCATAAAGCCAATTGATAGTGGGTGGCTGACTCAAATCCCATTTGAATCTCCACACAAGCAAATTTTCTACAATCTTCTTGGAAATCGATGGCATTGGACTTGCAATTGTCGAAGCAGTTGACGATGGTGTTGGTGACTTCCCTCTTTGGGTTTGTGGCGATGGTGTTGGTGACTTCCCTCTTTGGGTTTGTGGCGATGGCATTGGACCTTGGATTTGTGAAAGCAATTGTTTTTCTTCAAGAAGCACGTTTTTCCCTGTGACATTAATTTAAAAATCATAAAATGAATGAGCATTGTTATACAAAGAATATAAAAATTATATTATACATTCAATTACATTATTATCAATGTATACATATATGGTGTTCAAACATGGTGTGATATTGGGACACATTGTCTCTACATAACCTTAGTGCAAAACGTCCTAGCATTCTTGGTGCGCATACTAGTTATCACAGGCAAGCAACAGCAATGACCGATTCAACAACTCCTTCGCATAAAGGCAGCACAACAGCCATCTGACGAAGCAAACGAGAGCATCTCAGATGTACGCAACATCAAATAGAAGGAAACCATTTGTGAAAGCAAAAGTCACACATAGAAGCATCAACGGCTCGAAGCTAAGGAGATAAGAAAGTGGCCTCCCCAGCATCGTTCACAGCAGACATGTAGACCGACGAGCAGAGAACTCCATCGGCCACTACCGACAACGATCAACAGTGCAACAGTTCAAGCCTTAGGGGAAGAGGCGTTGTGACGGCAGTCGTTGTGAGCGTAGAGAGAACCCAGAACGATCGCCAGCAGGCACGGGGGCAGCAGAAGTGATAAGGGTGAAGAAAAAAAAATTAAAAGAAAAGAAAAAAAGGGAAAAGGTTATATCATTTTTCCTTGATGTAAAAGATCCCTCCTTAAGAGCCTATTCACATGGTCCTTAAAAGGTGTTCAAAAGAAAAGCTAGTTCGCATGACCAACATCTCCATTTACAAAATGCTTCCGCAACAGTCTTCAAGTATAGTGGCATCAATTATTTTATCGATATCAAGGCAAATTCTCTCAAAGCATAAACAAAGAAAGAGTGCATTCAAGCATCAACGAAGCAGCAAAGAAGTTACCAGTCACTATCCAATTTTTAAATAAAAATTTGGCGTTAAAAAATCCTACTTCTTACAAAAAGTGCTTGTAACTACCCTCTGGCACCGATGATATAGCCAAGGTAGAAGAAATAGCTAAAATTTATTACCTCACTCTTAGAGAAGAGACCTTTCGACCTCAAAGATAGGTCAAGTCTTTATCAAGAGAGGGAACTCACTCTTAGAGATGACCTTTAAGTCTAAAAAATAGGTCAAGTCACCATCAAAGGGGAAAAGTTTTAAAGTAGCATATGAGCCAAAGTTGCTCACAGCACATAGGGGAATATAGAAAGTAAAAAGTCAAACAACATTTTGTAACCGACATCCAACCACCTTGAGTAGCCCAAAGATTTGGCACCAAGGGGAAGTGTTGAGAAATGTGGTGCCAAAGAGCATAAAGAAGAGGTAGGGAGTGAGTTGAGTAAGCCAAGAAAGTACAAAGCCTAGCATGAAGCCACATGAGAAAAGGGATGTATCCCACATTGATGTACAAGTTGAAGGGTGTATGTCCTCATATAAAAGGGGGCCATTTCCAGCAATGAGTCATATCACTTGCACAACATCTCAAGTCTTTTTATAAGTATAAGTTTCCATCTTGTAACCTAACTGAACTTGAGTCTAATCTTAATTAGCACACACTCACAATGAGTCTCCTTTATTTCTATGTCTGTTAGATTAGCAATGTTATTAGAGTAGATTAGTGTGTGATAAGGGTGTGTAGTTAGGAGAGCTCGATCCATGATTCTTTAACAATACCAGTCTCTGAGTTTGAAGTGAAGAACAAACCATATTCTTACTATAGTTGAGTAAGTGGTATAGTCTAGAGACTATCCTAAAGTTGTTATGTATATACGCGTATATATATAAAGTCCATATTTGAAAAAATAAAAATTTTCATTTTCATATGTTTAGGATAAATTAGCCAATAATAGGTCAATAAAATGTGTTAACTTCTTTTCTCCAA
The DNA here is from genome assembly GCF_041138505.1 of Cibotium barometz. NCBI lineage: Eukaryota > Viridiplantae > Streptophyta > Polypodiopsida > Cyatheales > Cibotiaceae > Cibotium > Cibotium barometz. Next base: position 8,889,141 of record NC_141065.1, on the reverse strand, counting down.
ACTGTATATTTGTGATATTGAGGCTTACAATACTCAGAACATACTATATTTAAGGACAATCTTATGGGAATGCTTTATTCAAATGCACATTGTATGCCATGAATTTTATGATCACACTCATCATGTTGCCTCAACCATACATTAAAAAAAATATAGAAAACAACTTTTGATGAATTCAAAGTCATTATTTAATGACACTCTTTACAATGACAATATGTCCTACTCCAAACTCAAAGTTCACAAATATCTTCACTTCCATGAACTCACATTACTCATCATTGAGTGTGTTAACTTGATGATATCTTTATATTCAATTATATAACTACCAATATGGCATTAATTATTACTGAAAATAGGGTTATAGGAATGCACACATACACATAGAATTGAGAAGCTCAAGAGAGGACACAATGAGATGATAGATAGATAATGAATGTGTGTTGTACAAAGAAGATAAGTATACCCTAAGGTGGGTGTTTATTAGCAAGGAAAAAAAAGAGGAAAAAAGTACCTCCCAGCAATCCTAGTGTGTTCACACACATCATTACCAAATGTGGCAATAAATCCCCCTTGGGAGTGATGATGTGAACAAGGGGTGATGAGCTAGTACTAGAAGTATAGACATGTGCCATGCTCCTCGCCCCTGTGTTGCTGCCTCCTCCTCACCCCCCCGAGTCGCATGTCTTCTTGAATCGGATCAAGGAGCCCTTTTGGGAAAAGAAAGAGGATCGTGTAGTATACAGTACTTTGTACTACAGTTTTCAGTTAGATTTTTGTTTCGGGTGCATTTTGGGAACTGTTAATGTCATTTTTGGTTTTTTGCAAACATCTTTAGGGACTGGATTTACAATGTTCTTCATCAGATTCTGGAGTAGTTTCATCATATCTACTACATACATGTGTGCAGATACACGAGAAAGCATCTGCTTCTGCGGGCTTCATTTCAGTGACATCGATCTTTGCATCTTATGAGTAAAATTTCTACTCACTATATTCTGCATTTCTTTCATACACCTTGCAAGTCTCCATTGTCAGTGACCTTATTTTAGTAGTCACCTTGGTTGCATCAAAGAGCACTTAGCACTTTGCAGGTTGCGTGATTACTTGCTTGGGTATTATCAGAAATGGTAGACAGTGATGTATTTTCATGAGAATAAGCTTGATGGGACAAACTACCCGTTATGGTCCTATGTGATGCAACATGTATTGGTAGCTAAAGGGCTACGGAATGTTATGGTTGACATTAAAAAACATCTTGGTTCTTTTGATAAACATGATATAGAAGACACATCTATAGACACACGGACTCAGTTTCATATGGTGCATTACCACAACATAGCATACCTCCTATGTAGAAACAAACAAAGTGGGATGGAAGAGATGCGCAGGCACATGCGTTGCTTTGTCAGTTAAGAGAAGTATCATTTCTCACATTCGGTCATGTAGGACTACTAAACATGCTTGGGATGCACTTGCATCATTATACCAAGTACATAATAAAGCATGTGTTGCTTATATACACAAGCAATTAGAGTCAGAGCATATGGATAAAGGAGACTCCATGGATAGTTTCCTTACAAAAATCAAGGATTTTAAGGAACAGTTGGCCAGTGTTGATGAAATATATCCTGACAGTTCATTGGTCCCTACTGTCTTGAATGCATTGCTGGACTCGTATCAAGGTTTTGCTTCTATCACCAGATTTATGATGAAAAGTAATCCAAATGCCTAGAAGTTTAAAGAGTTGGTTTCTGTGCTCTTACAAAAAGAGTAACCTAGGAAAAATAGATTTATCATGCATATAGGAGATCAGGCTTTTGCTACCAATAAACAAAAAGGCAAAGGTAAATCCTTTCCTCAGGGTAGTTACAAGCTAAAATTAGAGTCATCGGGCAAGCCTGTATCTACAAGAAAGGTGTGACAAGCCAAAGAAAAAGAGCAAATACACAACTGAAAGAAACCTGGTCACTACATTAATGAGTGTAGGAAACGGATAGAGAAGGAGAAAAAGAAAGAATTGGGTAGGGTTGTATGATGCATCAGCATCACCCAATGCTGAAAACAAAGAATTTGCAAACTATGCACATGATAATTGGGCTTTCATTGTGTAATGCAGTTATGACCCTTCACATAAGGATGTATGCATGGCTGATGTACATGTCTAGTATTTTGACAGTGGTGCTAGTAAGCACATTACTTCTCATCGCAGTTTCTTCTCATCACTTAAATCTGCTCCATAGGAAAAAACTGTAACATATGTAAACAACTCCTCATATCTTGTAAAAGGAATTGGTAAAATTGTTCGCACTGCTACAAATCGTGGAGCAATCACACTTTTAGATGTATTATATGTACCAAGGATGAAGAAGAACTTGTTAACTATCTCTGCCATTACTAAGGCTATAGTGGTTCACTGTAAGGATGACATATGTATTGTTCATGATCACATTGATGGCAAGACAATTGTTGCTTCTAGTACTTTGTCTCATGGTCTTTACACGCTAGATGCATATGAAAGACAACAACATGCTACATATATAGTTTCTGCCCCACAAAGGCAATGAGTGATACTAAGCTCTGGCATGCACACTTTGGCCACTTGAACTTTGGCAGTTTATTACATTTGTATAAACATGACATGGTGTCTAAGTTACCACATCTTGAAGCCCCTATCAAACATGTTTGTGAGGGCTGTATTCTTGGAAAAATGCAATGGCCATTATTTCCCAAAGATGGTTCAGGTAGAGATGTCCAATAATTACAACTTATAAACAATGATATATGTGGTCCTGCGAGGATACCATCTATTAGGGTCTACCTCTATTTTGTCACATTTATTGATGATTATTTCAGGCATACTTGGGTATATCCATTGAAACAGAAATTAGAGGTTTTTATGTGCTTAGTCACTTTGTTGCTATGGTTCAAAATGCTTCTACATGTAAGATTGGTACCCTACATATTGATCGAGGGGGGGAGTATATGTCTAAGGAGTTTCATGCATACATGGCTGATAATGGGATAAAACGCCAATTTATTATGCCTTACACACCTCATCAAAACGGTGTAGCTGAACGTAAAAATAGATCTCTCATGGTAGAGATAGCATGTTGTATGGTCAAAAGTCAAGAGTTACCTCATGGTTTTTGGCTAGAAGCAGTCATGTGTGTAACATATGTTTCGAACAAGTGTCCTACAAAGGCTTTGCATTTAATTACGCCTTTTGAAGCTTGGAATGGCAGAAAGCTCTTTGTGGCTCCTTTACACATTTTTTGGTTGTCTTACTTATGCACTTGTGCTTGAGAAACTTTGCATCAAGCTTGATAATAAGACTGTTAAATGTATTTTGGTGGGATATAGCTCGAAAAGTAAGGGTTACTATCTTTATCATCCTTCTACCAATCGGATTTATAGAAGATGCAATTCAACCCTTGCTTTCATGTAAAAAACAGCTATGTAAAAAACAGCAAAATGTATGTTCACAGAACATATTCTACACTCTTCTTCCATTGTTCAATGCAGGACACATTGATATAGAGAATTTGGGTAATCCAAGGAATGCTGAAAATTAGCCCACATAAGTTACAAATCAGCATGTTTTGCAGCCCACAGATCAGCCTATTAATGAGGCAAATGTGGATGATATGGTCGACAAGGAAAGAAGAGAAATTGTGGAATCTAAAGGTATGCTAAAATGGCTAGTGTAAACATTGCGAGATAGCAAATTGGCCACTCCTTTACCTAGAAGAACACGTGCAGGATCTCACGCCTCTCTTTTTAATACAGGTTATGCTCTTATTTCCAGTTTATGTGATGAAGAGGAACCTGCCTCCTTTGATGAAGTAAAGGAATTTGAAAATTGAATGAGTGCTATGCAGACTAAGTATGATTTGATACTTAAAAATGATACAGGAGATTGGTAGACTTGCCTCTTGGTAAGAATGCACCCACATATCGTATGACTACCATGTGGACTATCATTGCATTTGCAGCACATAAAGGTTGGAATGTACGTCAGTTGGATATCAAAACTACTTTCTTGAATGGAGATTTGCATGAGTTCAATGTGTTTGAGCCTCATGGTTTTGTTCAAAAAAGTCAAGAATCAAAAGTATGCAGATTGAAGAAAGCTTATATGGTCTTAAGAAGGCTCCCAGAGTATGGTATGAAAAGATACATGCATACTTGGTTAAAAAGGGTTTTGGCAATAGCCCAACTGTAGTACCCTCTATATTAAGGGGACTAAGGATGTTTTATTAGTCATCCTGTTATACATTGATGACATGCTACTCACAAGCCCTAATAATAATCATATTTAAGACTTTATGCTGATTTAGAGAAATCTTTTGAGATGATAGATCTTGGACCGTTGCACTATTACTTGGGCGTTGAGTTTTGGTAACGTAATGATGGCATTATTATGCTACAGAGAAAATACATAGATTCATTGTTGAAGAGGTTTGATTTAGAAGACTGTGGCTACACCTATGAAGCTAGGTTTAAGACTAAGTCTTGAAGATTTAGGTGACTCTTTTGATGCTGGCGTGTATCAAGAAGCTATTGGATGTTATGACACATGAGTGTCTACGCAAGTGGTTTTTTCTTTCGCCTTGGTGGTGATTCATGTATATCATGGCTTAGCAACAAGAAGCGACCCACTATGTTGAAGTTGAGTATAGGGTAGCATTTATAGCTACAGTTGAAACTTGAGTGTTTTTGCCTCAGGTGCCTTATTGCTTATTTGGGTATTGGCAAGTCCTTATCCAATACCATCTTCACTGATAGTCATAGCACTATATCAATTGCAAGGAATCTAGTTTTTCATGCTCGCACAAAGCATATTGAGATGCACTATCATTATGTCAACAAGGAGATATACTCTAATACTAAATGTTGAAAATAGGGTTGTAAGAATGTACACACACACACACAAAGGAGAAGCTCAAGCGATCACACAATGAGATGATAGATAGATAATTAATATGTGTTGTGCAAAGAAGATAAGTATACCCCAAGATGGGTATATACTACCACGGGAAAAAAAACCTCCTAAAGAGGAAAAAGTGCCCCGGCTGGTCCTAGTGATGTGTTCACACACATCACTACCAAATATGGCTACAATTATCATATTTGTTTATAAGTAAGCTAAAGATATTAATGGAGATAGAAAAAATGACATTTGTCAATCCAAGAAAATACAGTTGAAGATAGACCGATCATTAAAGATAAGGCGCATACTTGTTAATCCAAAATGGGATTAACATCGCCCCCTACCTGATGTAGGTTCTGCTCGTGTAGAACCTATCACCAAGGTTGAAAGACCTAGTCACGGAACTCATGACAGTACAAATTTCGGTATGATTGAAGCTTTTTGAGGGTTCTTCTGAATGCTGAGTGTGTGAATGCCAGAACCCTGTGTCCACCATGTCCTTGAATGTGACATGTATGAATGCAAGAAGACATTCGCAAGAGATGATAGTACAACATCATATCCCTCTTAGATGGACCTTAATTCATGTCAAATTGCAGTTGTTCAGCTTCATATCCATCATATGGGTCTTTAGGTTGATCAATCAGGACCATGAGAAATTTTAAGAATCTAACACTAGCCATGATTGCTGGGTCCGAGATACGACACCGTGCATGTATCCAATGCCTGTATCCAAGTGAGAATATGTTTTCTTTGCTCCTGTATGTTTGTAAAGGTTGCTGGCATGAAGATTGGGAAGTTATAACAGATATGCGCTTGGCCTCTTGAAACTCTAGTGGAGTCCATCTTCTATTTAGTGGGTCAACTTGTCACCCATGGCTTATAATCCATTGATAACTTTGTGCTACCACCTCGTAGTTGGCCGATGTCTTGGGAATATCATTTGGAACAAACAGGTCTAATTTTTGACACTGTTGTCCAAAATTTCATATTTTTGTAGTACTCGACACCAACTACGAAGGTTTTAACACAATAGGGTGTAATGGGTAAAAGTAGATATCTTGTGGATTAGTTAAGAGTTTGAGAAGGGACCTGAGGGGTTACTATAACTGACCTATCTCTAAGGCTCACTCAAGGAGTAGGCGCATTTCACCCGTAGGCTCGTCTTTGACTACGATCCTATATGGCCAATTGGCATTCCAATTCTTGTAGACGGGAGTCATTGGTGCTGAGGAGGTTTGATATGGTGGTTTTGTGGACCATCCGTGCAGCATCCAACTCCTCGAAGTGCCTCGTTGCATCCTCTTGGGCACGTCTGGCGATAGCCTCTCTTTCTTGAGTCTCTGTGAGACTCAAGAAAGGCTTGCGAGGCTAATATAGAGATCTTTACTAGGGATTGAAAATCATTGAGTTGTGAAGATTGTGGCGTTGTTTGGGAAGGTTTGTAATTTGAAGAAAAATTCTAGACAATGGGTTGTACCATTGACCAAGCTTTTGCCCACCGTGGTACCCCCATCCAGAGATATATCTAGAAGTTGTTGATATGGTGAGGCATTGGTGCAAATGTTCTCCAGTGCATGAGTATGGATATGTACTCATGGAGCAGCTGCTACATTAATTTAGCCAAAAGAATAGTAAGCAATAAGCTTAACAAATATACTATGGATATTGCTTGATATGGCTTTATCTGTGATGGGCTTAAATCGTGAAAGTGTGGGTTCTTAAGCCGTGAGATACTTGATACGGCTTTATCTGTGATGGGCTTAAATCGTGAAAGTGCGGGTTATTAAGCCGTGAGATGGAACTCCGTGAATTGTAATTCCGTGAGATGGAATTCCGTGAATTTGTAGGTTTTGACCTCAAGGTTATTATTATTATTATTATTTTATGGGTCATCTAGGTCATGATTTGAAAACAAAAGCTTCTTGTGCGCTTATTTCTCACTTCTAGAGGGGTAACAAGAGCATTATTATTTGTTCTTGATGTGCTCCTAAGTCTCCATATTTGTTCTTGAATTTGTTGCTGTAATGATGCCGAGGTAGTAGGGAAGACTGTGATTGTTTGCTTGAACAGACAAGCTCTTGTGTTGGTGCCGAATGCATGAGAGTGGTTGAGTGATTTGCTTGTTGTTGCTTGGGCCTCCATTCTTGTCTAACTTTAGGTGAAATTGTTGGGGTTGAAGTCGGTGGTGAGGTTTTCTTCACAATGTTTGAATTTGGCAACCATATGATGGAATTACCATCATAGTATCCTTGTTGTTGAAGTACATACACCCATCTTTGACAAACACTATAATTTGGTGGCCGATGTGCTTGGTGTTGAGGCTTTCTTCTTTACGCAAGCTTAGGTTAGAGTCTCTTGTGGAGTGGCTGTCGATGACGAGGCCTTTGAGCATGTGGTTGTCTCCTTTGATGAGGTTTGTCGATGAAGATACATAGGACCCGAGGCCTTTCCTTTAAGCTCCCTATTAGAGATAGATGGTTTGGCTATGGTAATTTCTTCAAGAATAGATGTTGATTGCGAGGTCTTGGCATCAAACTTCGTAGGCGAGGATGGGGTTAGAGGAGTAGATGCTTTATCAGAGAGTGGGTCATTGACGCAGATGGTAGGTCATTGTGTTGAGGGGCTTTTGTGGAAGAGGGTTGTATCCTTTTACGTTCAGCATCATAGATATCCATTAAAATTGGATCCTCTTCCTTGCAGTATGGTATTGTAAACTTTTTGTCGTTGACCATACTTATAGGATTTGCGAGAACGTGGCACGGGGCGAAAGCCGAGTGGTAGGAACTTCCCAGATGGAAGAAGAGGTCCTAAAACCTATTTTCCATCTCTCTCAAGACGAAATTTTTTTTTGAGAATTTTTTCCCTGTTTCACAACACGTGTTTGAGGGTGTTCCAAAAGGAATTTTAAAAACTCTGTATGAGGAAGTTATAGTATTTTTGGGATACTACAACTTTGTTCTCCTGAGTCGTCTGTGATTTTTTTGTTTAGACCCTCAAAGAGTAGCTCGAATATGGCTCGTCCTCATTTTTGCGCTAATTTTATGATTTTTCGTGGTTTTTGGACTGTTTTTTGCCTTGATTTCCAGGTCGAAGTTCGAGGTTGCTATTTGGAGGCCAAAATGATCGATTTTGACTGCAGACGACCACATCTAAAGTCGAAGAGCTCGATGTGAGCTTTTCGATGAGCCCTAGAGCGCCCTCATCGGATATACAGTTTAGGATATACGGGCCTCCAAACATGGGTGGTTTCCATAGTTTTTTAAAAAAAACTGATTTCACGCCATGAACTGGACTCCACGGAATACTAAATTCGAATTTTCTTTTTCTTTTTCCATGTGAAACCTAGGCTTTCACGCCGTGAAACACTGAGTGTTTCACGTCGTGAAGCGGAATATTAAATTCAAAAATTTTTTTAACACCTGAACTTTTACGGTGGACCTTTTCACGGCCTGGCTTTTCATGGCCTGGTCTTTCACAGCCTAGCTTTTCACGGCTTGGCTTTTCACGCCGAACCTTTTCACTCACGGCCTGGCTTTTCACGTCGGACCTTTTCACACCTTTGGCTTTTCATGCCGGAACTTTTCATGCCCTGGCTTTTCACGCTGGATCTTTTCACGGCCTAGCTTTTCATGCTGGACCTTTTCACCGCCTGCACTTTCACGCCGGATCTTTTCAGGGCCCGGCTTTTCATGCCGGACCTTTTCACGGCTTGCACTTTCACGCCCTGGCTTTTTACACTCGGACCTTTTCATGCCGGATCTTTTCACGGCTTGCACTTTCACGCCCTGGCTTTTTACACTCGGACCTTTTCACAACGGACCCTTTCACGGCCTGGCTTTTCATGCCGGACCCTTTCACGGATTAGCTTTTCACGACATGGTCTTCCACGTTGGACCTTTTCACGGCCTGCACTTTCACGCCCTGGCTTTTCACGCTAGACCTTTTCATGCCTCCCCTTCTTTTTTTTTTCTTTTTAGAGTCTCTAGAGTGGGAAATACGAATTTCCCTTTTTAAGAGAGAATATTTTTGAATTTAAAATAAAAAGCGTATGGGCATTTTCCAAAAAAGGTAAGTGGGAATCAAAAAAGTCAACACCTTACACCCTTAAATGACCCCCAAAATGGACACTTTTGACAACTCATGAGCATCTACTCATTGAATGCTGATTAGAATTAATGAGTTATATAAAAAAGTGATTAAATATTAATCCTTTCATTAATCTTTCCCTCTTTTACACTAATCAAGGACTCTAATAACCATTAATTCCTAATTAATTCACACAATTGAGCACATCATTAGATAGAGCAAGGGAATGCTAATCTTTGTACATCAACAATTGTGTAAATTAATCTAAATTAGGTGATTAATTAGACTCTTAATTATAGTCTCCTCTATTAAGGTAAAATTAAGCAGAGAGAGTCGAATTTCTCCAATTGATCAAAAAATTGATGTGATTAGGTGTTTTGATGCATCTAGATACTCTCAAAACACTCAAAAACCCTAATTTCGACTACTCATATGATCAATTTAGACCCCAATTCACACATTTTCTAAATTTTTGGCCACTTGAATAAGATTAATCACCCTTAATGACAAAAACCAATCTATTAAGAGAAATTAGTCAAATTCAAGGATTATTTAATGATTTTAAGAAAATTTTTGAAAGATTAAGCTACTAATTTTGACAAAAAATCCACAATTAAGCTAGAATTAATAATCTTAGATCTATGTTTAAACTAAAGAGAGCTAACATTCACTAAGAAATGCATTCTCTTACATTGTTTGATACAATGGATGCAAACTAAGTCTAATACAAACTATGTGCAAGCCCTAAGAATATGAAAAACACAAATTAATCTAAAAATAAGTAAAAAGTAATCTTTTCAAAAACAAAAAAAAATAGAGCTATTCTACAAATCTCACACACAAATCACCATCAAATCCACATATTTTTCATGGAAAACCATTAATCAAGATAATGGGCAATGGGTTATGCATAGATTAGAGGCAAAATAATGAAAAAAGCCAAGGGATGGCTCCCCGGCAGCGGTGCCGAAAATATTATGGCTCACCCTAACTCTCCTTAAAAAACACATCCAAAAAGAGATTACCTGGTGAACTGCAACTATCGTGAGGATCTTTCTAATGGCCAAGCTCGTAACCCTTGAGGTCTCCAAGCTCTACAATTCCTTGAGAAGCAATTCCACCGCGCCTCTCATGTGAGCATTGTCACACTGCCGCATTGCAAAACGGGTACTCGTCCCTCCTCTCGCCTCACTTAACTCACACACACTCACTACTAGCATGCATTAGGGAGAGAGATTAGCAAGAGCAAGACTCAATTGCACAATGGGAGAGTATGTTGTATTATGAGAGAAATTCACTTACCCTCACTACTTGATGATTCCAAGATAATTCAGCCAGTGTAAAGAAAACACACTCCTGTGTGTGCTGGCTACCAATTGCTTCCTTTTTGGGAGGAGGATCCTGGTTGGCTAGATGCATTGTATCATCACAAGCAATGGTGTCACAAGCATTCTAGACCTTACGTGCATGAAATGGTTTTCATTGTCTTAAAATTTTGATCCTGGTTGGCTAGATGCATTGTATCATCAAAGGAAATGTTGTCACAAGCCTTCCGGACCTTATGTGTATGAAATGGTTTTCATTGTCTAAAAAGTTAGATTTCCACATATCCATCCAGAATATCTTGGTCTGGATTTGATGGGCTAACAAAAAAAGTATGTACGTTTGCAAGTAAGCCATACTTAGTATACGTATCTACCTAGTAATTTTCAACAAAATGATATCTAAAGAGGATCACGGCTGTGACTCTAAACCTTGCAAAATCAAGCTCACTAATATCTTCAAAATCGAGAAGAGACACTACGTAAAGTTTTGAGGTCTGAGAATAACTAGTAATTTTGATATGATTCCTATCGTGATCATGCCCACGATTTCTTATCACACAATGGCCTTGGTGGTTCTCTACTCCAAGGTTATGGCTCTCTACAATCACTACAGGCTGCCCTAATGCTGGTTGCTCTCTTTCTCTTTCTCTCTTTCTCTCAGGTTGCCCATGAAGTATACTGGCTATTGGGGACTATTTTCAAGGCTTTCATCGTGAAGAAATATTGAAGGCAAGGGTATTTAATCATTGTATTATGATTTCCAGCCATTGTACTTGTTGTACTAGCCACTGTACCTATTGCACTAGCCATTTGTTTTAAGTCATCTCCTGTCTATACATATACACCAGGGCCTCTGTTGTGGGTGTGCCCGCCCTTAGTTTTTACACTCACTTGAACTATGGCCGACCGGGCACTTTAGGCTCATAAGAGGCCTAATGCTATTACCATGACTACTCTCATAATATATCCATGAAGCACATCACTTAGGACTTCATCCTAACTTGCTACCACACGCTCTTAAAATGGGAATCGCCATAAATACTCCGTCACACCATTACGGGTACCCGTCCAAGTTGTAGCTTTGGACACTATTGCTTCATATCTTAAATGTATGACCCTTTGGTGTGTCTACCATGACTCCTTGATGTAAGATAATGGCGGTAGCTCTTGTTAATCCTAGAATTGGATTAACACTCGCATTGACGAGCTTCTTGAAAGCTTCATGGAGCCAAGGTTTTCTCAAAACTAGACTTGAGTTATAGCTTTTACCAGATCAGAGTCAAGGAAGCATCATTATACCCAAGACAGCTTTCAATACCCATTTCGGCCACTATGAGTTTACTGTGATGTCATTTGGGTTAACCGCTGCTCCTACAAATTTCAACCATCTAATGCAAGATATATTTCATCCCTACTTGGATGAATTTGTGCTTGTATTTTTTGATGACATTTTATTCTACTCAAAATCGGTGGAAAGAGCATGAGGAGCATATGCATAGAGTTCTGCAATTACTGTATAGACATAAACTCTATGCTAAGAAAAGTAAGGTTTTCCCTTTTTAGGTTGGGGGACCTTACGCTCAGGTTGATAAAAGTCAAAAGATTTTTTAATGTGAAAAACTAGGAAATACTCATGACTGTGAGTATCTCGAGTCACGACTTGAGTTTTTCATGCTAACAAAAGTTGGTTTACAAGCAACAAAAATCATGCAATAAGTGTAAGGCAACGTGAGAAGTCATAATCGTAACTTAGATTCACAAAAATGAAAAGATTTTTTGACATGAAAAACCAAGAGATACTCACGGTTGATGAGTTTCTTGAGTTTTTCAAATCAATCGGGAATTCGGTGCATGGAGGGGGCAGTGGGATCCCACAGCTGGTATCAGAGTGCTATTGTAAACTTATGAAACAATAGCAAAAATTGCCTAAAATTTTAAAGTAAATCTGCGAAAAAAATGTTTTCACTTGCTAAGATTATGTTTGAAATGAATTCATAAATTGAAAACTCATAAATTGAATTGGATTTTTAGATGGATACCCCAAATTTGTCTTACATTCCTAGACTTTCCCAGAGTCAGGATATGATCGCCTTTGCCTTTGAAAATCTCATCAACTCTGCTACAACCCGAGAAAGCAGAGTGAGGCTCGCTCGTCACTTTGAGGATCTATACTTCCCAGTAGAGTGACATCAGCACATGTGGTTCTCTAGAGGGCGATGTATTAATGTCAATACCAATCAGCTTCAAAGACTCGGGCAGAATATCTCTCTAGCCATGATCTTAATAAGGCTAGGAGTTGTTCATTATGTCCAACTCTTTAATCATTCACCCCGAAATTTTAGAAATTCTTGCCAAATTTTTACACTTCCAAGCCGCTTTATTCCTAGAAGTAGAATTACAACACCCTTATCAGTGATGAATCGTGTATATCATAGCATGTCTCCATCGCAGTATCGCCTTTTTATGTGTACGCGATTGAGGCAGTGACTTTTGGAGCTGAGATGCTCTATGTATATATCAAAAACTTTTGATAATAAATGATGTTTTGCAAAAGATTCCAAATTGATTTCATGGTTGTGAATATTGATTAACAAAATGATCAGAGTGAATCTTGTTTTCAAGAATTATGATGGAATATTTATTTGTTTAAGAAATAAATCTAAAAAATAAAATAGTCATAAATCTGATGACGACGAAGTTGAGTTGACAAAAATCTCGTTTTGTTAGAATCATGAGGCGCGCGGCCCGTGCTTGGCAACCGGATCCTATTACCGATGATATGAAGAGTCAGACCCGGACGTTCGTAAGGCCATGCACCGATCCCAACTTGGTCCATTCAAGGGTGAAGGGGAACAGTTGGGAGAAACAGTGGAAAAATGGATTGAGGCAATGGAAGAGTACTTTGATGTAATCGATTATAGTGAGAGGAGCAAGATGGCTCTTGCCAGATTAAAAATTGTGGAAACAGCCAGGGTCGCATGGAGGAACCATTGCGAGACAAACCGTCTCGACTGAAATACCCAAACCTGGTCAGATCTTAAAGCTTACCTCAGGAAGAGGTTATGTCCTCCAGGCTTCTAGGAAACCAAAATAAATGAGTTCTTGGAATTGAAGCAGGATAGCCGGACAATTGAAGAATACCATCAAGCATTTTCCCTTCTCCTCAAATATTCTCCACTTTTGGATGAAGAGCAGCTGATGGCCAGATTCGTTCGAGGAATGAACAAGCTTGTGGACACTTTAGTGAAAAATGCCAAACTAGTCTCAATGGGGCGGCGAAAGCTGTCAGAATGGCAAAGGACTTTGCCAAGGCATTTATTGTCAAGGTTCCGCCAAAGCCTGCACCCTCAAACTTTAAAAGGTTCCAAACCTCGGGAAGTACTTCAAACTTTCCACCCCCAAAGAGGCAGCAAGGCCCAATTCAGAATCAAGATGCTGGGAGATTCAGAAGTGAAGGAAGTCCCTTCCCTTTGAGCACTTTCTCAGGAGCCCCACCTTTTTCAAGGACTCAGAGGGATGAGCTTAGAAGTGAGAGCAGATGTTTTGGATGTTAGGGTTTTGGTCACCAGCTTAAAGATTGCCCCCTGCTGACTCCTACCATGTCAAGAGGACATGGAAGTCAAGGACCTAGAATGCAGAGACTAGCCCCTTCCTATCACTCGAATCAGGGTTCGTCTCGTCAAAATAAGGGCAATCCTAGGAGGAATCCAGCTCAGTCATCTGCCTCTGTACAGAGTAATCTCAGAACTCCCTCCTCCAAAGAGAAAGAGTTTTGCCCCAATCTGCAGAGCAGCCAGAGCAGTTACGATAGCAGATGTAGTGGAAGAGGAAAGAGGTCAGATTTATGCCGCAATTGAAAACCAAGGGCCAAATCATCAATTCTCTGTCATCCATACTCCAGCAACATTCCTATAACCTATTCTATATTCAAATGAAGCTTCTCATGAAGCAATTCTCTAATCTAAAAGTAATTAACTTTTTGTCACTGGATTGTTTTATAAGTTAAATTTTAAAGAGGAGTGTGTGCGTATTTGTATTCGAAAGCAAAAATTAAGAAAGGCATTCAATTATGGGTGGGTGAGTAATTGTCTGGTTCTACCGATTCCGGTGGTCGGGCGGTGGCTAAACCCATGGGCCAGATGGGAATACGTAGACTAGAATCAGTAGCATTTTAATATTAAAATTGAATAATAGGAATACGCTTAGAACTCAAGTAGTTAAATAAAAACTTGAAGACTTCTCAAATGAATAGATCATCAACGACTGTGCCTGATTCAATTAGGAAAAAAGCACTGATTTCTTCAAGTTAATTTTGTAATAGTTTTCCTTCTATCAGGTTTAATCAGGTGAATGTTAGTTTAGTCTCTTGACCTCGTTAGAAAATTTGTTTATAAGGAAATCAAAAAGGTGGAATCGTCCCCGTTTTCGGGGCAAGGAAAATTTTCCCAGTTTTGGTTTTGGAAATGACCATTAGATTAGTCTTGTGTCCGGACACTCGAGGGCAAGGTCCCGAGTGGGAAAGCGCAAGAGGAAGTTACTTCCATTGCTATCAATCGGGAATCCGCGGTGCGCAGAGGGGGCAGTGGGATCCCACAGCTGGTATTAGAGCGTTGTAAATGTTTCACTTGCTAAGATTATGTTTGAAATGAATTCATAAATTGAAAACTCATAAATTGAATTGGATTTTTAGATGGATACCCCAAATCTGTCTAGCATTCCTGGACTTTCCCAGAGTCAGGATATGATCGCCTTTGCCTTCGAAAATCTCATCAACTCTGCTACAACAACCCAAGAAAGCAGAGTAAGGCTCGCTCGTCACTTTGAGGATCTATACTTCCCTGATCCAGTAGAGTGACATCAGCACATGTGGTTCTCTGGGAGGGCGATGTATTAATGTCAATATCAATCAGCTTCAAAGACTCAGGCAGAATATCTCTCTAGCCATGATCTTGATAAGGCTAGGAGTTGTTCATTATGTCCAACTCTTTAATCATTCGCCCCAAAATTTTAGAAATTCTTGTCGAATTTTTACACTTCGAAGCCGCTTTATTCCTAGAAGTAGAATTACATCACCCTTATCAGTGATGAATCGTGTATATCATAGCATGTCTACATCGCAGTATTGTCTTTTTATGCATATGCGATTGAGGCAGTGACTTTTGGAGCCGAGATGTATATATCAAAAACTTTTGATAATAAATGATGTTTTGCAAAAGATTCCAAATTGATTTCATGGTTGTGAATATTGGTTAACAAAATTATCAGAGTGAATCTTGTTTTCAAGAATTATGATGGAATATTTATTTGTTTAAGAAATAAATCTCAAAAATGAAATAGTCATAAATCTGATGACCAAGTTAAGTTGACAAAAATCTCATTTTGTCAGAATCATGAGGCGCGCGGCCCGTGCTAGGCAGCCGAATCCTCTTACTGATGATGAAGAGTTAGATCCGGATGTTCATAAGGCCCTGCACCGATCCCAACCTAGTCCATTCAAGGGTGAAGGGGAATAGTGGAAAAATGGATTGAGGCAATGGAAGAGTACTTTGATGTAATTATAATGAGAGGAGCAAGATGGCTCTCGCCAAATTAAAATTGTGAAAACAGCCAAGGTCGCATGGAGGAACCATTGTGAGACAAACCGTCTCGACCAAAATACCCAGACCTAGTACTTTGATGTAACTGATTATAATGAGAGGAGCAAGGTCGCATGGAGGAACCATTGTGAGACAAACCGTCTCGACCTAGTCAGACCTAGTACTTTGATGTAACTGATTATAATGAGAGGAGCAAGATGGCTCTCGCCAGATTAAAAATTGTGAAAACAGCCAGGGTCGCATGGAGGAACCATTGCGAGACAAATCGTCTCGCCCAAAATACCCAGACCTACTCAGATCTTAAAGCTTACCTCAGGAAGAGGTTCTGTTCTCCAAGCTTCTTGGAAACCAAAATAAATGAGTTCTTGGAATTGAAGCAGGATAGCCGGACAATTGAAGAATACCATCAGGCATTTGCCCTTATCCTCAAATATTCTCCACTTTTGGATGAAGAGCAGCTGATGGCCAGATTCATTCAAGGAATGAACGAGCCATTGGACACTTTAGTGAAAAATGCCAAAGTAGTCTCAAGGGGGCGGCGAAAGCTTTCAGAATGGCAAAGGACTTTGCCAAGGCATTTATTGTCAAGGTTTCGCGCCAAAGCATGTACCTTCAAACTTTAAAAGGTTCCAAACCCCGAGAAGTACTTCAAACTTTCCACCCCCAAAGAGGCAACAAGGCCCAATTCAGAATCAAGATGTTGGGAGATTCAGAAGTGAAGGAAGTCCTTTCCCTTCTTTGAACACTTTCTCAGGAGCCCCACCTTTTTCAAGGACTCGGAGGGATGAGCTTAGAAGTGAGAACAAATGTTTTGGATGTTAGGTTTTTGGTCACCAGCGTTAAGACTGCCCGACTCCTGCCATGTCAAGAGGACAGGGAAGTCAAGGACCTAGAATGCAAAGACCACCCCTTCCTATCAGTCAAATCAGGGTCCGCGAATCAGGGTCCGTCTCGTCAAATCTAGGGCAATCACAAGAGGAATCCAGCTTAGCCATCTGCCTTTGTACAGAGTAATCTCAGAACTCCCTCCCAGAACTGGGGTAACCAAAGAGAAAGAGTTCCGTCCCAATCTGCAGCAACAGCCAGAGCAGTTATGATAGCAGATGTAGTGGAAGAGGAAAGAGGTCAGATTTATGCCGCACTTGAAAAACAAAGGCCAAATTGTCAATTCTCTGTCATCCATACTCCAGCTGAATATAAGGGTAAGTCATTCAAACTTTTGATTGATTCAGGCAGTACTCATTCATTTATTTCCCCTGGATGCTTGCGTAAGCTAGTCTTAGATCTGAAATAAGGAAAACCTATGCAAGTTGAATTGGCCAGTGGGAAGATCCTTTTCACTCACCATGAGACGGATCGTATTCAGTTTTATCTAGATGGGAATATAATTGACTATCAGTTCAGAGTCCTACCTTTGGGAGTTTTTGACGGGATCCTTGGAATGGATTCGCTCTACAAAAATCAAGCTGACATTCACTGTCATAATAATGGAACCATTTCCTTCCGTGACCACGGAAACAAAGTTCAAGGAACCAAAATTTCAGGATTAATTAGTAAAAGCTTCTAAGTTATTGAAAGGACTTAGAAAGAAGCAGCTCATTTACGTTGTCAAAATGAATCCGGTAGACACAAAGTTAAAGGCTAAAGAGCCAGAATGGTTAAGTATGATGATTTATTCCCAGTAGAGCTAAGAGAGATGCCTCCAATTCGGGATGTAGATGATGATAGAATTGACCCCCGAAGCTCAACAAGCAGCCCAGCGCACGTACAGAATCCTTGTCCCTAAAGCCATTGAACTCAAGGAACAACTTAGGCAGCTGTTAGAACAAGGGTTTGTAAGACCCAGTCTTTCACCTTAGGGAGCGCCAGTTCTCTTTCAGAAAAAGAAAGATGGAACGCTAAGACTCTATGTGGATTACAGAGGTCTCAATCAACTGACAGTTAAGAATAAGTATCCTATCCCCAGAATTGATGAGCTTCTGGACAGGCTAAGTGGAGCCCAGATCTTCATAAAGACAGATCTCAAATCAAGGTATTATGAGATCAAGATTAATGAGCAAGATATCCCGAAGATAGCCATCAATACTCGCTGGGCACTATGAATTTAAAGTCATGCCGTTTGGATTGACAAATGTCCCAGCTACATTCAATCGTCTAATGCAAGACATTCTCAGAGAATACTTGGATGATTTTGTTCTTGTTTTCTTTGATGATATTTTGATTTACTCAAAGAATGCAGCTGACCATGAAGCTCACGTTTGAAAAGTTCTTGAGATTCTAAGGAAGCATTAAAGCAAATGCACTTTCTCTGTCGACCATGTTGAATACTTGGGCTTTATGGTATCCAAAGATGGAATTTCTCTAGATTTTGCAAAAGTCCAAGCAGTCATAGATTGGCCTGAACCAAAGATAGTGAAAAAAGTCAAAGGATTCTTGGGATTAACTGGTTGATATAGAACTTTTATACCTAAGTATGCTCTCATAGCTTCCCCCTGACTAATCTTCTCAAGAAGAATACCCCGTTTCAATGGTCTGCCGGGTGTCAAAGCGCTTTTAATAAGCTAAAGACCGCTTTGGTAACAACAAATGGAGCAACAAATGCAGTCAATCCGTAAAGATTTAAGAGCTGCCCACGAGGATAGACATAAGCAGTATGCAGATAAGAAGAGATCAGTCAAAAAATTCAAAGAAGCAAATATGGTCTTCATTCGAGTATGCCCCAAAAGAAGTTCTCTATCTCTTGGGAAGTACAAGAAGTTATCCCCCAGATACTATGGGCCATATCTGATTACAAAGAAAGTAGGTGACTTAGCCTATGAACTTCTTCTGCCTCCTCATCTCAAAGTACATAATGTATTTCATGTCAGCCTACTTAAAAAGTACGTACCGAGCCCAAATCATGTGCTTAATGATGATGAACTCTTAACTTCTTCAACCCAAGGGCTGATGGAACTCCAACCTGAAGAAATCCTTGATAGTCAAGAGAAGGTTCTCAGGAACAGATTTCTAAGAGAATTATTAGTCAAATGGAAGTTCTATCCTTTTGAAGACGCCACTTGGAAGAAAGAAGCCGAACTGTTGAGGATTACCCCCAGTTTGGGAGATGAGGTATCTCTCATTTTTCAAGTGAGAGAGAATGTAAGATTCCTCCCCAGCCCCCAAGATGTCCAGTTTCTTCCCCTGTAATCAATCCCCTTTTCAAAATAATAAAAGATCTTGTTTCTACCTATTTTGACCTAGAGAGAGAAAATGTTCTAGAGAGAGGTAACTCAGTTTTTAGATATCTTTGGATGGAAAAATATCCTTTCTTATTAAAATAAATTTTCTTGAAACATAATTTTAAAAAGAATTTCCTAAGGTGCAATAAATTATAATCTGCTCAAAAGACCTTAGCTAGATTTTCTGAAATTTTTGGATTAAGGTTCTGAGAGACCAATAAGATTAATCCAAATGTAGGGAAGAGATAAATTGAAGAAATAAAGAAAAATCCCACAAAAATGAGTAAATACTCACATAAGATGAAGAGTGGACTAAGGACCAAAGGAAACATTAAAAAAATGAATTTTTGACACCTCAGAGTGGGATTCCCCCTCATGAAGGAGGCACCTTTTTTCTCATCATTGCTTCCCAATTTCAAATCAATTAAGTGAGATATTTCATCTCTCCTATTTCAAGTCTAGTTCCAAAAAGTAAGCTGAACTGGCCCAAAAATGGTTTAAAATTGACCAAACTGATCTGAAAAATTCTAGAATCAGTTTGCTTGGTTTGAGGCTCACTTTTTCCTATAAATAGAAGCCTCTCCCTTTGAAAAAGCTTAATAGTGTTTATGCACTATTACTCTACTCCTTCCCAGAGCCAATTACATTGAATTCACTTGATAATTCAATTGTTTTTGATTAAATCCTCTCCAAAAGAATTGGTGGCCACTCGATCCAAATAAGAGTAGAAGCCTCAATCCCTCAAGCCAAAGGAAAGCTCACAAAACTCCATGTAAGCTAAAAATTCTACTTTTTAATTTCAAATCTATGATTTTCTGTTTCTTTACTTTTTTTTTTAGTTGATTAAAGTGAATCTTGATGTTATGCCTTGATGAAAAGGCTACCCCCTTCTCTTCCTCCTCAAGAATTCAGCCTTTCTTTATCCTAAAAGAAGTAACAAATAAATTGATTAAACTTTTATTATTGTTTACTCCTCCCTAGAAAGTGAAAATTGAGTAGATTAGAGTACTTTACTTCAAATTGGGATTAATTTTAAATTAAAAATAGAATGTAAAAATAAAAAAATGGTTAGCCATACAAAGGAGGTTATGGCAAAATTTTCTTGAATTTTATGGAAAATAAAGTTTATTTTTATGTTATTCTAAAAGAATAGTTCCCATCGTTTGTGCATTCTAAAAGAAATATTCTTATTTACTCCATGTACATATTCATCTATGAATATGCATGGATATCATTGATATTAATTATTGAAATTAATTTCTATGCATAGAAAGATGCATATTGAAAATCTTTTTATTATAAAAGAGTTGTTTTTATTGAATTTAAATTTTATAGAAAGATGCATATTGGAAATTTTTTTATTATAAAAATGTTATTTTCATTAGATTTAATTTCTTTGCATGAAAAGATGCATAATAGATTTTTTTAATTATAAAAGTGTTATTTTCATTGAATTCAATTTTTATGCATGGAAAGATGCATAATAGAATTTTTTATTGTAAAAGTGTTATTTTCATTGAATTTAATTTCTATGCATGGAAAGATGCATAATAGAAATTTTTTTATTATAAAAGTGTTATTTTCATTGAATTCAATTTCTATGCATAAAAAGATGCATAAAGAAATTCTTTTTATTTTAAAAGTGTTATTCCTATTAAATTGATTTTATGTGTAAATAGACACATGAAAGGATTTTCTTTTATATAAAAATGTTATTTTCATTGAAGTTGGAAATTTTATCCATAAATAGATGCATAAAGAAATTTTTATATCAAAATTAGATTCTCTTTAATTCTATGTTTAATTTCTATGAGTATTTGATAAGTGAATAAGTAAATACTCTGAGAGAGAAATTTCTATCGTTTTATATTCACTCGGATTGCAAAGAAAAGAAAATTCAAAAAATCTATCGAAGTCGGAATTTCAGATAAATGATTAATTTATTCCTCATCATCAGAATTCGTTGATTAATTTAGAAATCAGTTAAATGAATATTCAATGAATGAAATTCAATAAAATAGTAACTGAATTATCACCCCCTTTTTGAGAAAGATAGTTCAGGAAGAATCTTATCAGACTCGAATTGTGAATCAAACTATGACCACGACCAACAAACTCTTTCATCAGTTTCGAGAAAAGAAGATGTGACCAGTTGAGGAAAATACATTCAAATCTCCCACCAAATCAGAAACTAAGTTAAGACCCTTCGAATTGATTTGAGGATCAAGGTTACAGAATTCGAAGAATTCTGTTTTAAAATTCAGTATTACGATTATGAAGTTTTGGGGATACTGATTTAAGATATACTCATTGTATTCAAAAGAAAATCAAACTGAAAACTTGCATAGAAACCCTCTTTTCTTAAAGGACTATCTTATGCCAGAATGCTGGAGGGAGCATTTGGTATGTATTTTTCTAAGGGAAGCTCAGTTGCAACACTTGGCAGGGAGTGTTCAAAGGACAGCTCACACGGCAAAGCCTGCCCAGGTCTTGACCAGTCTCGGTACGGTTAAAATGGTGCGCTTTCGATACGATGGATGAGGGCCAATGAAGCGGTCCTTGAGTGAAGTGCTAGAACACCTAAAGAGGATCCTGGAGAGTTTTGACCAAGTGATGCACGGGCTCACAGTGTGCCGAGGACACCCATGCATATGTCGTGGAAGATATTGTATAATGGACCAATGATTATTGTAATCTATTTTATTGGATCTTGTTGCTAACTAGCTGGTCTCAATAGAGAGTCCAGAGTGATACTGTTTTTTTTTAGAAACAAGGATTGGATGGAAATTTTTAGTTATGACATCTGTAATTAATAACTATTTGTCAATGGATTATTTTATGAGTTAAAGTTTAAAGAGGAGTGTGTGCATATCTGTATTCGAAAGCAAAAGTTAAGAAAGGCATTCAATTATGGGTGGGTGAGTAATTGTGTGGTTCTATTAATTCCAGCGGTGGTTGGGTGGTGGCTAACCCATGGGCCTAACCCATGGGCTGGATAGGCTGGAATCAGTAGAGTTTTTATAATAAAATTGAATAATAGGAATACGCTTAGAACTCGAGTAGTTAAATAAAAACCTGAAGACTTCTCAAATGAATAGATCAACGGCTGTGCCTGATTCAATTAGGCAAAAAGCGTTGATTTCTTCAAGCCATGATACACTTGAATCACCAAGATGAAAGCAAAAGATAGTGGGCACTTGTGTGTCATAACATCTAGCCCAATTGGAATCACTGAAAGCATGTAGATGAATATCACCCCCCTTAGCATAAAATAACCTAAGAGACTAAGTTCCCTATAATAAGAATCATACTGTGTATAAACTTGCTTAACTGGGAGACCCCAAATTAAATGACTAGCCTTGTATTACATATATAGATAAGGCACCCAACATCCCTACTAATAAAGTAATACATCAAATTGTTCACCTACATCTTGGAGAGTAGTGCTTGTCTCTACTAGTGTAGCAACAAGCTTACAGTCTTCAAGATCAAACCATGTAAGCATTCTCTATATGTACTTTGACTACAACATCACAATATCATCATTACACACTACATAAATTTTATGCCCAAATGCAATGAGCCCAAATTTGTCATACACATATAATTTGGCCTTAAAGGCTGAAGTCTTCTCCTCATTAGGTTTTGTGAGCAGTATGTCATAAAAAATGATGACCAATAAACAATCTTTACTTCTCTTTACATAAAGGATTACTCTCACTTGGACTATGGCAAAAATAATTTTCAACCAATTATGTGTTCATCTCATACCATGCTATGGGAGATTGCTTAAGGCCATATAAAGCTTTTCTAAACCTGTATACTTTAGACTCTTGACCCTTCTAAACAAAACCACGAGGCTGAGATACATAAACCTCCTCATTCAAATCGTCATTCAATAAGGTAGTATTAATATCCAATTGATGTAAATACCAACCATGATTTGTTACCAATGTAATAATACCCCCGATTGTAGTCATACAAGATAGAGGGGGTAAATGTCTCATCATGATCTATGCCCTTCTTCTAAGCATAACCTTTTGCAAACCTTTTCTTGTAGAGCAATCTCCATGTTATCATCAGCTTTATGCTTAAGCTTATAAACCCACCTCAATAGCTTTTTATCGTCGTAAGATAAATAAAATTTCAAATATCAAGTGTCGTTTTTTAGGATTAAGTTTTACTCGTCCTTTACATGGCTTGCATCCAATGATCATGTTTATGTGCTTCCTCTAAGGAAACAAGCTTCTCTTCATTGGATTTAACAATGAGAGCATGATCTAAAAAAGAATACAATAGATAAGTTGCTATCCTACAATGTTTGCACTAGCCATTTTGGCATACCCTTGGAGGCTTGTATGGCTGGCAATGCATCATCCATAAATATGTTGTATTGTGGGCTCATCAATATGCTTGTATGTCTACCACTACATTATCCATAATTTCCTCATTAATATACTATATTGTGGGCTAAACTTTGAGCTTATTTTGAGCCATATAGGCTGGTTTGTAGCACCTTGTGAAGTATTCATTTGCTCCACATATGGTTGTGTGACATATGGCTATCTGATATAGGCTCATTTATAGCACCTTTGCAAAATCTACCTTATGGCTAGCTGGTAGAGTCACTTTCTAAGTTATATCCCATAAAACTACATTATACCCCTTTATTATACACCGTATTGTGGTGTTTCTTAGGCACAAGAGCATAAGCAAGATAACCAAAAACACATAAAGGAGCCACAGAGAACTTTGTGCTTCATAAGTGGCCTTAGTGGGGTATCTGTTTAGCACATAATGGCACACATAACACCCTCCAACCAAAAACATCAGGCAAATCTTGGCCTTTAACCATGCAACATGCCATCTCCATGATGAGAGATCTATTCTTCCTCCTTAGATACACCATTTTGGTGAGGTGTGTAAGGCACCATGCACTAATGATTTATGCCTCTTTCACCCATATATGTATGAAACTCCTTTAACAGTTACTCCCCCCTTGATCTTTATGAATGTGCACCTTGAGTAGTCATCAATAAGAGTTACAAAGTAGAGATATCCCCCAATCGATGGTATCCTTATAGGACCATATATATCACTATATATACGTTGTAATTTATGAACAGAGAACTTACTAATCCATCTTTTGGGAATGATTCCTGTTGTTGCATCTTGCCCAAAATATACTCCTCACATGTATGTGTAAGAAGGGCCTCAAGAATTGGCAACTCTGACACCATCTCCTACCTTTTAAGGTACAAAAAATTGCCAAAATTCAAGTGACCAAGATATGAGGAGTTGTTTGCATGTCACTATGCCTCCTTGAGAGGATTAGACTCAATGGAGGAAAATAAATTATTTTGAGAAGTAATGTGGTTTCTAACACCACTATCAAAATAACAAATGTGTTGATTTGTTACCCACATGGCAAAAGAGTCATAATTTCAGTGTATAATAATGAATGCCTAATCATCCTTTGTATAGTTTGTAGACTCCTTCTTAGCACTTGGTGTTAATGCATCAGCAACCATACCTGACTCTTTTTCTTCTTCTCCTTCTCCACCCTTTCTTTGCATTCATGGATATAATGGCATGCCTTTTGAGAATAGTTACATTAGTCTTTCTTCTTAGGTTTATCATCCCTCTTCTCAACATCCTTGCCATAAAAGACTAGATTGATTCTATCTTTAGCTTGTAGCCATCCTGAGAGAAGGCTTTTCCTTTGCCTTTTTGAGTGGTAGCAGTGAATGCCTGATCTCCCACATGTATACTAGTTTGGTTAGTTTGGTCTTGCAAGCACTATAACCAACTCACAAACAAACGTAAAGGCATTGCGGTACCCTTAATCATAATTCAAAATGTGGATGTAAAACCTTGGTATGAATCCAATAAAGTTGTGAGAACATTAAACACAAATGAACTACCCAAATCGACCTTATCATAATGCATGCAAACTGCTCTCTTAAGATCTTTAATCCTTGTGAGAAACTCATCCATTAAGTCTCCCTCATTTATATGCTTGGATTCTAACTTCTTGTTGGAAAAGTAGGCCACTCATGCCTTGTCAGACCTAGTAAAGCGTAACAAAGCACATCTCAAGCCTACTTGGAAGTTTAATCTAAGTGAATATGAGGAATAATTCTCATATTCATGGAAAGTTCCTATGTATCTGTGCCATCCCCCCTAGCTTATTATGTGCTATGGTGGGAGATGTGGAGGTGAATGCCACAATTACATCTGAACTAGTATCACCATCCAAAGTATTTGTACTATCATGTGTACTAGACGAGACAAGGCATGCCTCAATGCTAATAAAACATTCTAGAACCCTTTGGAAGCCAAAACATGATGCATCATATAGGACCACAACGGGTACTTGGTCTTGTCAAGCTTATCCTCGGCTAAAAGTGTCCCAAATACATCACTACCTACCATTTTTCTAGTCTACAAATAACATGTCTGTGATACAAAATGCAAATATCCCAATAATCTACAAGTACTATCAATGCCCACGGAATACAACTGAGATGGATGCTAGTAGATCACTATTAATGAAGCTGGAACTTCTAACATATCTTACTGAAAAGATCCCTAGGATTTAGGTGGGATTGAAAATTTTAAATCAAAACACTACACCTTAAGCACAGCTTTATCCAACACGAGAACACAATCTCATGACCCTCAAGCTATGGGATTTGTTAGGTCAACCAACACTCACGGCACATCCTGAAAGGATTACCTTTACACAAGACTTGAACATGCCATGTCTGGGGTACTTTGAACTTACAATGTATATTGAAGCTAACCCCCTCACTTGCAAGTTTTTTGTGGTTATGTGTTGGAAGAAGATTTAATCTTGGGGTATAAATGGACTGCTGCTTGCCCAAGCACCACTGTGCTTTTCTAGCGATAAAGTCATCATGATGGTTAACGACAAAGAGTTGACAATACCATACCGCCATGAAGAGGATCCAACTTTAATTGATATCTATGATGCTGGATGCAAAAGGATACAAGCCTCTTCCACAAAAGCCCCTCTACACAATGACCTACCATCTGCGTCAACAACCAATATGATAAAGCCTCTACTCCTTCAACCCCATCCTCACCTATGAAGTTCAATGCCAAAACCTCGCAACCAGTAGCTATTCCTAAAGAAGTTCCCAGAGCCCAACTATCTATCTCTAGTAGGGAAGTCAAAGGAAAGACCCAGGAGCCTATGCATTTTCATCGAACAAACCTCACCAAAGGAGACAACCACATGCTCAAAGGCCTCATCATTCGATAGCCACTCTACAAAAGACTCTAACCTCATCCATCATCATCAACAATGGCCCCATGAGTCTCAAAGCTGCAACCTCAGCGCCAACCAAAGTCAAGGAGGTCCCCAAACCTTCCATATAAACCCTAAAGAAAACCCCACCAAGACTCCCAGAATCACGATATCGTAATAGTATCAAAATGTGGGTGGAGAAGCAACTACTTGTAGCTCAAGGCTACTATGAAGGTGCCAATCAAATTTGGGTGCCTCGGCAGTCAAAACCTCTTCCTCAACGTAACACTCGAAAGCCAAGGAAGAAGAAGAGTACTACACAACACCGTCCACAAAAGCCTATGCGAGTTCCTCAAAGAACTCCACCAACGCAACAAATGTGGGTACTAAAAACAATGCTGCAAGCACAAGGGTACTACCAAAGAAATACCAAATATTGGGTACCCAAGCACATCACAAAGTCTCCTAAGCTTGCGCAAAGAAGAAAGCCTCAACACCAAGCACATCAGCCACCAAGTTACAGTGCGTCAAAGATGGGTTCCTGTGCATGTACTTCAGCAAAACAAGGATGCTATGATGGTAATTCCATCATATGGTTGCCAAAATCAAACAATGTGAAGAAAACCTCACCACCGACTTCATTCCCAACAACTTCACCTAAAGTTCGACGAGAATGGAGGCCCAAGAAATAGCAAGCAAATCACTCAACCACTCTCGTGCATTCAGCACCACCAACATAAGAGCTTGTCTGTTCAAGCAAACAATCAGCAATCTTCCCTACTGCCTCAACATCATTTCACCAACATACAGAGACTTAAGAGCACATCAAGAACAAAATAACAATGCTCTTGTCACCCCTCTGGAAGTGAGAAATGAGTGCACAAGAAGCTGTTGTTTGTAAATCATTGCCTAGATGACCCATTTTTAAAAAAAAAACCGCGAGGTCAAAATCTATAAATTCACGGAATTCCATCTCACGGCTTAAGAACGTGCACTTTCACGATTTAAGCCTCATCACGGATTAAGCCATATCATACAATAGCTACTATATATTTGTTCAGCTTATTGCTTACTATTCTTTTGGCTAAATTAATGTAGTAGCTTCTCCATGAGTACGTATCCATACTCATACATTGGAGAACATTTACACCAAAGCCTCACCAACATCGACAAATTCCAGGTACATCTCTGGATGGGGGGGCCACGGTGGGCGAAAGCCTAGTCAATGGTACAATCCATTGCCTGGAATTTTTCTTCAAATTACAAACCTCTCCAAACGATGCCACCATCTTCACAAATCAATAATCTTCAATCCTTAGTGAAGATATCTATATTATAGCCTCGCAAGTTGATGTAATTATTTCAATCCTCACCAACAAGTGGTTACTTCAACACAGAGCAGTTCAATAAGAGTCTATATGACTCAATTCTTGTACTTCATGTAAATCTACTTCATAAGAGCACTTAAATATGTATAAAAACATAAAAAGCACATGGACAGAAGAAGACAAGATCAGATCCTACTCAACAACATTTGATAAGAATCCTGCCACACACAAAGGGACATCATCACAAGCCAATTATTGAATGTCGCTTCAATGAATCAAATGAGGAACTGAGAATCACCATCTCGTTTTGATGATTAAGTCTATGTTCCTTTGGATCCTTCTCTCTTCTCTCCCATTATTAACATCTCTTAGTGTCCCCACTAACAAAAATCACATGTAACCTTGTCACAAAAACAAAGTGAGCCACCAAAAAAAAAAAGAGGGCTCACACAAATATAAAAATGCAATCATTCACAAAAAAAACCCCACCCCGTTAGGAATTCCCAATACACCACTAACCTCTTCATTCATTAACTAGCTTTTCTTATTCCTTTCGGAGAAACAAAGACCATTGAACATCATTCAACATCAAAGCATCGACAAAAGCTTATTTATTCTCCCCACACAAAGGTCTTTAACGCGATCGTCATCAGGAAGGGGGAAATATTAATCCAATTCTAGGATTAACAAGAGCTACCGCCATTATCTTACATCAAGGAGTCACGGTAGATACACCAAAGGGTCATACATTCAAGATATGAAGCAATAGTGTCCAAAGCTACAACTTGGACGGGTTCCCGTAATGGTGTGACGAAGTATTTATGGTGATTCTCGCTTCAAGAGCGTGCGTGTGGTGGCAAGATAGGATGAAGTCCTAAGTGATGTACTTCATGGATATATTATGAGAGTAGTCATTGTAATAACGTTAGGCCTCTTATGAGCCTAAAGTGCCCGATCGGCCCCATAGCAAAGGGTCATACATTCAAGATATGAAGCAATAGTGTCCAAAGTGGTGTGATAGAATATTTATGGCGATTCTTGCTTCAAGAGCGTGTGGTAGCAAGCAAGGATGAAGTCCTAAGTGATGTACTTCATGGATATCTTATGAGAGTAGTCATTGCGATTGCATTAGGCCTCTTATGAGCCTAAAGTGCCCGGTCGGCCATAGTTTAAGTGAGTGTGAACACTTATGGCCATGTATATAAGTGAATATCTCTCATAATACAACATACTCTCCCATTGTGCAATTGAGTCTTGCTCTTGCTAATCTCTCTCCCTAATGCATGCTAGTGAGTGTGTGTGAGTGAAGTGAGGTGAGAGAAGGGACGAGTACCCGTTGTGCAACACCGCGGTGTGGCAATGCTCATAGGAGGCGCGGTGGAATTACTTCTCAAGCAGTTATAGAGCTTGGAGACCTTACGGGTTACGAACTCAACCATTGGAAAGATCCTCACAACAGTTGTGGTTCACCAGGTAATCTCTTTTTTTATGTGTTTCAAGGAGATTTAGGGTGAACCATAACATTTTTGGCTTTTTCCATCATTTTGTCTCTAATCTACATATAAAACCCATCGCCCATTATCTTTATTAATGGTTTCCCATGAAAAAGATGTGGATTTGATGGTGATTTATGTGAGATTTGGTTTAGAATAGCTCTCTTTTTTGTTTTTGAAAAGAATGATGTTTGCTTAATTTTTAGATTAATTTGTTGTTTCTGTTGTGGAACCTTTTTAAAATAATAATAATAAATAAATTTGCAAAAACTTCACGGTTCATGAAACGTGAAAACTTCATGGTTCACAGAACCTTTTTTTTAAAGAAAAAAAAACTGTGTTTGCTCATTAAGGAGCATTTAGGCACTCTGACATAGCCACGATAGAGGGATTGCCAAGGATCACACAAGGATTCAACCCAATGGATGACATCTTCGAGCCATTCAGATCTATGCCACAAATTCACCTCCCAATACCATCATTGGCCTATAACAAGTGTGTCATTAGGTTTTACACCCCCTATCACTTCGATCCCACCAGGCTTTGGTCCTTTACCTAACATTCCCGCAAATCCTATAAGTACCAACCCTTTCCTGAATGCCCACACCCTGGACATACTAACTAGTCTAGGAAGGGGGGTAGCCCAAGGACTCAGTGAGTCTCTCCAATAAGAGCACTCACATACAACCTCAGTGACTACCTCATACAGAAATACAACCGTACAAATTTCCAAAATTATGGAAAAATATGATGGAACAACAAACCCTGTTCAATTCATTCAAATGTTTGAGCAGAGACGTGAAGCCTTTGGAAATCCCAACTGTCCCACTAAGGTATATGCGTTAAACCTATGCTTAGAGGGAGAAGCTAGTCAATGGTTCATCACATTTGATGTGCGTGAGATCAAGACCAACTTCAAAACCTTGAAATCTACCTTTATACATGGCTTTTCCAGACAAGGTGATCGATGGAGTGCAACAACAGAACTCTATTCAATTGAGCGTCAACCAAATGAATCCATTAGAGAATTTATCCTTAGGATAAAACTCTTGGACTCACGTTGTGAGTCATGGGAGAAGTTAAACGATGTTCAATTGAAGAGATGTTTCATGATGGGCTTGAAGAATAATAGCTTACACAACTTGATCATTATATCCAATCCGAAAATATTTGATCAATGTTGTAAAGAAACAATACGTTTAGATGACAACATGCTAGAAGATGATCATGCTACGAGGTGTTCCTCATCTAAACCAAGTGAAGCAATGGCAAAAGAAAGATCGATCTTGGAATTGACATTCCCAGAATTTTATGCAGCCTTGCTTAAAAACTTACAGCCAACATCTCTAAGAGAGAATGAAAACCTTCAAAACCAGACATCCTTAATGTCTCTAAAAGCAAGGAACGAAATGCCTTGTGTGTTTAGTGCAATCACTACGACCATCCCAATCCTCATTGTACATACAAAGCACATGTTCTCCTATACTGCATATATTGTAAAACCTTTGACCATGATGTCTTGCTTTATCCACAATAGACTCAAAACCTCCATCTCCCGTGCACCAAACGGAAACAGTCCGAAGGGTAGAAACTACTCCAAGAAGTAGTTAATCGAACACTTCAGTGTTTCTATTGTCGTGGACCTCACAAGGTGGCAAACTACACAGTTTGGAATACTTCCATGACCATAGTCCACTGACACCTTATGACCAATGTGTGAACAATGTGGCATTGAACACATGTTTCAAGATTGCCCAAGACAAGTTACGTCAATGCAATTTGACTCACAAAATACAACTCTTAGCATCTTAAGTGTACAAAACGGGCAATTGTCCATAGTGCCCTTGAATGTGCTTACACGCTTACAAGCCACGGCATGAGAAACAGTAAAAAAGAATGTAAAAGACAACAACTCAACATGGGTAGAAGAACATGCTTCAAAACAGAACCCAAAAGAGAAAACAAAACCCTCTAAACCCAAGAAAGACAAGGGACAACGAACTATCGAAACCAAGGTCGAATTAAAAGTCAGGGAAAAGAATCCTGTAGAGGGCATAACTCAACAAGGAACATAAACACAAAAGAGCCAAAAGCTATACATGATGCAGAAGCATCCACCTCAAAGACCACCACACAAACCTCAACACCCATATGTGCGACATGGGATACAAAAACCCAAAAGAAAATTCGATCTCGTTGGATGAGTAAACATAATGAAAAACTGACAAACCAAAAAAAGGCAGAGAATGAAACAAATTCTAGTACATCACTAAGTGAAAATGAAACAAGTTCTTAGTCTTTGCTCAGTGCACCACATAGACCAACCAAGAAACGAGAACCCACCCAACCACCCCAAATGGATAATGATGATCACATGACATATGCAGAACACAAAAAGCAAGCACAGGAGCGCATGCTTAGCTTGGTTGAATGTCTTACAAGGTCACCAGTTGTGATTGAGCCTCATAATGCCAATTCTAAACAGCAACCAAAATACAAAGCCTAGAAGAGTACCACTTCACCTTTCAAGAGGAAGACATACTCTCTACAGAAGAGTCATTTGGAACAGATTGTACAAACTATATGCTTGAGAAAGAATGTGAGGAATTCGATAATTCTCTTACAAGATTAAAACAGTCTCTCAAAACCTCATTCAGAGGAATGCTCTTCTCTCATGATAAAGCCAGCATCACATCAGCACTTGCACCTTTAAAGGCTCAACCTGAGTTATACCAAGACATAAAGAACTTCATAAAACAGGACTATGAGGATTCGCAAGTTTCTAAACAGACCTCATTAAGAATTGTCAGAGGGCCAAGTGTGCCAGTGTATGCATTGGGTACTCTTGAAAAAGCTGAAAGCCAAAATGAGGATGAAAGTGAATGGGAGTATGAAACACAAACGGGATCTCAAGCCAAAACAATAACCGAAACACCCATGGTTCCTTTGGAAGATTCTATTATGGTATGGTTGGATTTCCCTAAAGGCAATGATGTTAAGCGCAAACGCGCATTGATTAGCCCTCGAGCTAGTCATAACATCGTTGAGAATAGACACTTGGGTATCATTGGGACAACCTAAACAAGCAATAGTCTTGCAAAAGGAGCCAATGGACAAAACATTGAAGTTCCAGGTTTCTTTAGATACACTACTCAAACAATCGATGGTGGGCGATATGGAATTTACATTCCATGTTACCCTAGATTCCCTTGAGTATGATGTCGTCCTTTTGGGCGAAACTTGGATAGGTGAATCGTTGTATTCAATAGATGAATCCATGTAAACAGTCACCTTGAACACTCCTGTAAGCAATGTAAAATTGCTATTTACGAGAGGAAGAGACCTTGCAACAACTAGAACTTCCAACATATCTTACTGAAAAGATCCCTAGGATTTTGGTAGGATTGGAAGTTTACGATGTTCATCAAAGATGGGTGCCTATGCATGTGCTTCAACAAGGATACTATGATGGTAATTCCATCATATGGTTACCAAAATCGAACAATGTGAAGAAAACCTCACAACCGACTTTAACCCTAACAACTTCACCTAAAGTTCAACAAGAATGGAGGCCCAAGAAACAACAAGAAAATCACTCAACAACTCTCGTGCATTCAGCACCAACACAAGACCTTGTGTGTTCAAGAAAACAATCAGTAGTCTTCGCTACTGCCTCGACAACATCTGAGCAACAAATTCAAGAATCAATACCCACATCTGTAACGAAGACTTATGAGCGCATCAAGGATGAAATAACAATGCTCTTGTCACCCCTTTGGATGTGAGAAATAAGTGCATAAGATGCTATTGCTCGCAAGTCATGACCTAGCTGACCCATAAAATTTAAAAAAAAAACTTTCGGGGTCAAAACCCGCAACTTCACCGAATTAAGCTATCTCATGGAATAACCCTTCACGGCCAAAAAAACATGCAATCTCACGAGTTGAGGTTTCTCACAAATTATAGCCTCACGGCTTAAGAACCTGCACTTTCACAATTTAAGCCATATCACGCATTAACACTTTCCCAACGATCTTCAATAGTCATTATATATCTATTAAGCTTATTGCTTACTATTCTTTGGCTAAATTAATGTAGCAGTTGCTCCATGAGTACATATCCATACTTATGTACTGGAAAATATTTGCACCAAAGTCTCACCATCGACAACTTCCAAGTACCGCTCTCGATGGGGGGGCCATGGTGAGCGAAAGCTTGGTCAATGGTACAATCCATCGCCCTGGAGTTTCCCTTCAAATTACCAACCTCTCCAAACGACGCCACCATCTTCACAAATCAATGATCTTCAATCCTTAGTGAAGATATCTATATTAGCCCCGCAAGTTGACGTAATTCTTTCAATCCTCACCAACAAATGGCTACTTCAACACCACAGAGCAGTTCAATAAGAGTCTATATGACTCAATTCTTGTCCTTCATGTAAATATGCTTCATAAGAGCACTTAAATATACATTAAAACATAAAAAGCACATGGACAGAAAAGACAAAAATAGGTCCTCCTCAACATTTGACAAGAATCCTGCCACACAAAGAGTTATCATAGGCCAATTTCTTCAAATGATGAATGTCGCTTCAATGAATCAAATGAGAAACTGAGAATCACCATCTCGTTCTGACGATTACATCTACGTTCCTTCGGATCCTTCCCTCTCTTCTCTCCCATTATTAACATCTCTTAGTGTCCCCACTAACAAAAATCACATGTGCGATCATCATCAGGAAGGGGAAGATGTTAATCTAATTCTAGGGTTAACAAGAGCTACCGCCATTATCAAAGAGTCACGGTAGATACACCAAAGGGTCATACATTCAAGATATGAAGCAATAGTGTCCAAAGCTACAGCTTGGATGGGCGCCCAGAATGGTGTGACAGAATATTTATGGTGATTCCCGCTTCAAGAGCGTGTGGTAGCAAGCAAGGATGAAGTCCTAAGTGATGTACTTCATGGATATCTTATGAGAGTAGTCATTGTAATTGCATTAGGCCTCTTATGAGCCGAAAGTACCCGGTCGGCCATAGTTTAAGTGAGTGTGAACACTTATGGCCATGTATATAAGTGAATCTCTCTCATAATACAACATACTCTCCCATTGTGCAATTGAGTCTTGCTCTTGCTAATCTCTCTCCCTAATGCATGCTAGTGAGTGTGTGAGTGAAGTGAGATGAGAGAAGAGACGAGTACCCGTAGTGCAACACGACGGTGTGACAACGCTCGCGAGGAGGCACGATGGAATTGCTTCTCAAGCAGTTGTAGAGCTTGGAGACCTCAAGGGTTACAAGCTTGGCCTTTTGAGAGATCCTCATGATAGATGCAGTTCACCAGGTAATCTCTTTTTGGATGTGTTTCAAGGAGGATTAGGGTGAACCATAACAACCACCTGCAATATATACACGAGCATTGTATATAATAGGCATTGTTCTTTCACGAACATGTCTTGAATCTCATTGTCAATAACCCTCCAAGTACATTTTTACCCTAGGATTTATGATGTTTCCAATGATTCTCCGTCATGGATTGGGGTTGTGGGAGGATCTAAGCCGTTTACTAACCTACCTTTTATAGCAGTAACATAACTAGTGGGTTAAGCAGATGTCGACACATCAGCATCTGGAACGATCACATCCAGCAACCACTGGATGACTGACAACTCAACTGTCAAAATGCACAGGATGCTAACACATCAACACTTGGAATGTTACCGAATTTTGACACCTCAGCATCTGGAATGCTCCCAAATTTCAACACATCAGCACTTGGAATGTGACACACTCTGACAACGCACTCTAAGATTACATTGTTGCACGCTATTGCTCCCCCAGACCATGGCAGTCAAGAAAGGCCGTCATGGTCGGGAAGCCTTTCCGGTAGGAAGGGGGCTCCCGGCCTCTCCCGGTTGCCCTCCTTCCTCCTCCCCCCCCCCCCCCCCCCCCCGCCGATGGCCTTTCCCTACACCATCAACGTAGCCGACGTAGCCCTAGATCCCTAGTATCCGATGCGTAAGCACATCCTCATTAAGTTTTGTTTTTCGAACGTAAAAGCAACACTTGTGTAAACGAGAGCAAGAGGAGGCAACCAATGGTTGTTCGGGAGGTATCAAGACACTAGCGCTTTCTTTCCCTCATACCCACACATTGTGTCCACTACCCCAAGAAATGCGCACTACAGTTGCCTAAGAAAGCAAGGCCATTTAACTTTCCACACAAAGTCTAATTCTTACAAGAGCACTCTCAGTAGCTCTCCTCTCCACCACCCAGGGTCTCTTGAATCTACGCCTTTGTTACTTGGAGCTAGCTACGAGTTCATACCCAGTTCAACACAATTCAACACGCAATAATCTTTGTTTGCTTTTTTTATTGGTGACAGCATTCTCTTGCATCTTCTCAAACTACACCTTTGTTACTTGGAGATAGTTATGAGTTCATACCCAATTCAACACACGATAATCTTCGTTTGCTTTTTTATTGCTGAGACAGCATTCTCTTGCATCTTCGCAAACTACGCCTTTGTTACTTGGAGCTAGCTGCGAGTTCATACCCAGTAGTTCAA
Organism: Cibotium barometz; assembly: GCF_041138505.1. Taxonomy (NCBI): domain Eukaryota; kingdom Viridiplantae; phylum Streptophyta; class Polypodiopsida; order Cyatheales; family Cibotiaceae; genus Cibotium; species Cibotium barometz. The sequence goes on along the minus strand of NC_141065.1, from coordinate 8,853,318 downwards.
CACACGATAATCTTCGTTTGCTTTTTTTACTACTGACAGCATTACGTGCCGGGGCAAGTTGATGTTACCCAGATATGCCTTTCTTCACAACTAACGCCCATACCTTCGCAACTATCACGGACGTGTAGTGGAGAGAGCTCTCCAAACCTGCCTCATATTTTTTGTACTAATACTACCACGTGGCTCACTCAGGTTGTAGGCTTTCCTCAGGCTTCCTACGCTACCCAAGTAAAGCAAGTTGAAATTTTTAGGATATATTTATGGGTGCGATTTTCTGAAGGGTTCAATAATGAACCGGGTTGAAAATCTTCGTATACAATTAAATTAAAGTCTAAAACCTATTAAAGAAAAACCATGCATATATACGTTGACACTTTTTTTAGAAATGGACTCAAGAACGTGCTTCTTAACCATTTGGCACGACATCCTCCATTCTTCTCCATGTTACACAAGATCATAGTCATCAAAACACATACAAGTGGATCACACATATTGAGATATCAATCTTTTAACTTGCCAACCCAACCATAGGCCTGATAGCTATGTACTACCAGTAATTCAGCACTTTGAGATTTGATGCCCATGAAAAACACGAAAACAACTTATCCACTTTCTTTTTTCGTACATCCCCCACACCATGCAATACAAACACCATAGGTTTTAACAATCAAGAGCTACCCAAAGTCCTCCGTAGGACCTCAACGCTTTCTCACAATAAGTCCTTGGCCCTATGGATAACAATGCTTTTGTAAGACTTTTGACAATCATGTCAATCCCCCTAATACACCATTGAAAGTCTATCAAAGTCTTAGATTTTTGTCTTCAAATCTTGCATGCTTTCCCATGAGGAGTCATCATTATGTGATCCTTTCCATACTTATTTCAAATATACTCTCAAAGACACCTTTGAACTATATTTAAATTCAAGAGACTCCCGTGGTCAATTCTCGCCTTTAAATGCAAGCATCCCCTTCATGTTATCTTCAACTAATGGTGAGGGTTTGTGGGATGAACCTCGACTCTATTACCAAGTTATCATTGACTTCAACCGAATTTCCTAAAAATGTAGGATGCAATTTTATGTCAACACAAGTTTCTACAAGACAACATTGATGCATAGGCATCCTTTGCTTTGATCAATGGGAGATTTTGTTGGCCCTAAATATCTTACTGACAACACTTTCACCGAATCTAACACTTTGAACGGATCTATTTGAGGTAGAATCTATTTAAGGGAGTCTAATAAGACAATGTAATATTTAAACTCTCGAGGTAGGTATCAGCATTGTGATGCAGAAGACCATTCCTTCATGTATTATATATAGACCTAAGGTGAAGATAGGTGCATACACCGGGATAATAGTAACACATAAGTGGACCTTGAGAGCCTTTCCCGATTTTAAAGGTCCACAAGGCTGCCTCTAAATTCTCTGATATTTTTGAGTCATTCCAAATTAATGTATGTTTAGGAAATTAGGATCACAATAATTTCTAGCATGATCTTATGCATTCTTCATGTATGTTTAGGAAATTAGGATCACAATAATTTCTAGCATGATCTTATGCATTCTTAACATTCTATGTACTGAGGCAAAACCTTATATTGTTCCTTCTTTACATTTTACAACATGGACAACATTCTGAATCTTGAGGCTACCACCATTAATATGAAACATGCTGAACACATTGCACATCTTAGAGTAGTATGACATGTGTGGAAGTGGCCTATTCAAGTAAAATGACTGCATAGGGGAGAGTGCAAATGTAGATCACCATTAAAAGTGGCATTCGTGTGAAAATTCGAAGAAAGAGGATGAAACAAACTGAAACGTGAAAGTTACATGAAAAAGGAGGGGATTAACAAATAAGTGGTTCACAAAGTTAAAGGAGTGTTGAAAAAGAGCACCGATTTAAGCCCCATTATGATTCACAACCTCCCAAACAAGAAGGCCGGCCATCCTCCTCTCTTTGAAGATGATAGTTCACCGTATCTCCATATGAAACTAGAACGCACAACACCATAGGACGAAGCTTGCATCATTAGCAAAGATGACCACTTAAGTTGTCTACTATCATGACAGAACATGCAAACATGTGAGCTATCCCAAGGAAGCCTGCATCATCAGAAAGATTTCACCATAAATGTTGTGCACTATCGAATTAGAAAATTCTCAAAAGCACTGTCAGATTCTAGAAGTCTCACACCAGCTTGTGTTATAAGTGATGACGAGTACAGCTCAATTACTGAATTATGGAATCCATATATAGAAACAAAAAATAAAACGTGTTTGAAGCCTACGAAACAATGAAACCTCTAACGCAATGGATTTGGCCCCCCCCCAAAAAAAAAAACACTGGCTCCATGGCTGGGTCCCATTACCCATCAACGATCTCGCCGGCAAGGTGGGGAGGGCATACCCCAAGGCACACAGCACCACTTAACCTCCAACACGACACGGGAAGCCTAACGTGCCTACCTGGTGAGAAG